>NC_067493.1:56975627-57275627 GCF_947179515.1 Apodemus sylvaticus
TGAGTTTTGATAGGGATCTTCCCACTATCGGGACCTTTCTGTGAGCAGCTGATTGGAGAGGATTTTGAGACAGGAAAGGACATTTGGGTCATTCACCCCCAGACACTGTTTATCACACTCTTGGCAATGCAATACCCGCTGGGGCATGGAGCTGTTGTGTGCCAGCAACTGCCTTCCTTGGTTTCAACCTGCCCTGGGGGGTGTTCAGCTTCTCTCCCCCAGTTCCCTCCCTCCCTCCCTCCCTCCCTCCCTCCCTCCCCCTCCCTCTCTCCATCCTTCCCTCCCTCCCTAGTCCCCCTTTCTTCTCTTTCTTTCTTTCTTTCTTTCTTTCTTTCTTTCTTTCTTTCTTTCTTTCTTTCTTTCTTTCTTTCTTTCTTTCTTTCTTTCTTTCCCTTTTTCTTTTGAGACAGCATCTCACTGTGTTTGCCCAGGCTAGCCTTGAACACCCAGGCACAGGTACCCCCCCCCCCCAACTTTCTAGGTGCTGAGTTTATTGACACACATCATTATGCCTGGCTGCATTTCCATCTGTGTAGGCCTTTAAAATAGACCATGCAGGACATATGAAAACCGAGAGGCCAAGCTGGGTGTGCTTGTGTATGGTAGCCCTGGGACTCCAGGTGGAGGTGGGGTGATCTTGATTTTAAGGCTAGCCTGGGCATCCACTTGGCTTTGAGTTCCTAAGCCGTTGGGGGCCGTGTGCACATCAGGGTGTTAGTTAGCTCTCTGCCATCGGGGGCCTGCCTCTGTGTCTCTCTAGTGATGTTCATAAAGGAGAGATCCCAGAATGTGCTTGGACACATTTCTTGGTACTTAGCCATGCAGGGACTGAGGGACTCAGCCAGCAGGACTTCCTTCCTTCTTTCCTTCCTTCCTTCTTTCATTCCCTCCCTCCCCTCCCTCCCTCCCTCCCTCCCTCCCTCCCTCCCTCCCTCCCTCCTTCCTTCCTTCCACTCCCCTCCCCTCCTTCCTTCTTTCCTTCCTTCTTTCTTTCTCTTCTTTTCTTTTTCTTTCTTTCTTCTCTTTCCTTCTTTCATTTCTTTCTTTCCTTCCTTTCTTTCTTTCTCTTTTCCTTTCTTTCTTCCTTCCCTCCCTCTTTCTTCTTTCTTTCTTCTCTTCCTTCTTTTCTTTCTTCTCTTTTCCTTCTTTCCTTTCTTTCTTTCTTCTCTTTCTTTCTTTTCTTTCTTTCTTTCTTTCTTTCTTTCTTTCTTTTCTTTCTTTCTTTCTTTCTTTCTTAGTTTCTTTCTAATGCTGATTGGGAAAAAGCATGGATTCTGGGACTAAGCTCCAGGCCTGTCCCCTGCCCCCAGCCCCAAACCCTTCACCTTTGCTCTAAGCAGGCTTGAGAGCCAGGGGCTTGCGGATTGTCTTTCCTTGTCCTGGTTTCCCCTGGTTCCTGTGTAAGGCCTGTGTCCCAGTCAGAGGACTTCCTGAGACCCCCTTGTAGACCTCCATAGAAGGCAGATTTCAGAGGTGTGAAAGGCCCCTGACTGCAGAATGGCCTGCACACTCTGGTTGGTGTCATGCTGCAACGTTTCTGGAGTATCCACTTGTTGCTCTGCCCTAATGTCAGCTGTCTCCTTTCTGGTAACACCATGCCTTCCCTCTGCCATGTTCTTCCCCGCGTCTGGAGGAAGGTGTCTCCTGCACTAAGCCAGTGCCAATCCGATCACTCCTTTCTTCCTCTGCTGTAGCAACTGGCCTAGCGATGGGACTCAGGCTTATTCTAGACAATGAGAGCTCCATCCTGGGTGCAGCAGTCAGCACGAGGTGGAACCTGCAGCCCAAGCTTTCTGAGCAGCACTCTCTGTGGGCTGGTGGGCTCTCCGCTGTCCACCCTTGATCCATGCTCGAGGGCATCGGGTGATGGTGGTACCCGACCTCACCACACATCAAGGATGAAAATGTGCAGCCATGGAGGTGGGCTTTCCGAAGCTGCTTAGGCATGGGGCTGTGTTGACCACCTTGGGCCCCAGTTCTGTCTCAGAGAGAGCTTTCTTCTCCCTACCTGTATGACTCCAGCCTCCCCCTTCTTGTGCACCTCGATTGGATTCTAGGGATTGGCTTGAGTGAGAACTTTGCTTGCCACACTCCCAGAATCACTTCCACGGTGTCTTAGCACAGAAGGGGCTAGGGAGACAGCTCAGTACTTTAGATTTCCTGAGCAGGCCCGAGGCCCTGACCTTGGCCTCCAGAACTCACATGGGAAGACAGATGTGGGTGAATGCACCATCTCAGAGCCAGGGAGACAGAGACGGGCAGATGCCTGGGGCTCTCTGGCCAGCTTAGCTTACTCTGATGGTTTTTGAGAAATGACCTCTGAGGCTAACCTCTGGCCACCACACATATCTACACAATTGCTTGCAGAAGGAGCTCTTTATGAGCACACAGTAGGAGGCATCTCAAGCACACAGTAGGGAGCACCTAAGCACACAGTAGGAGGCATCTCAAGCACACAGTAGGAGGCATCTTAAGCACACAGTAGGAGGTACTCTCAAGCACACAGTAGGAGGCATCTCAAGCACACAGTAGGAGGCATCTCAAGCACACAGTAGGAGGTACTCTCAAGCACACAGTAGGAGGCATCTCAAGCACACGGTAGGAGGCATCTCAAGCACACAGTAGGGGGCATCTCAAGCACACAGTAGGAGGCATTTCAAGCACACAGTAGGATACACAGGCAAGGCCCTTAGCACTTGTACTGCTGGGGTGAGCATCCGGAACCTAGACTGGTAGTGTTACCTGGGCCATCAGGACAGAATCAGAGTGCAGGGAGCTCTGTCTGGGCTGTGGCCCCCCTCTGACCAGGACTTGCCTCTGGGGTGCACTTTGCTGAGCTGAGCTGGGTGGGGGAGGGGCTCGGAGAGAGGGTTGGTGTCAGCTAAGTCTCCCTGGGGGTCACCAGGGGTCAGTGAGCAGGGGCTGGGCTTATGAATTTCCTCTCAGGGCCCCAGACAAAGGGGGCTGACTTGGTAATGTTTCCTTGGCAACCCCTGTTCTGGAGAGTGGGGAAGGAGGTACTGGGGAGGGGGCTGTGGGGAGAAAGGAGGAGCTGCTGGAGGGGACGCCTACTTTTAAGGTGCAAGACAGAGGCTGGTCTGTGTGGGTGTCTTACCCTCTCCACAGTTTGTCCTTTCTAGGACACCTCCCTGCATTTGAAGAACATCTAGAGAGCTGAGTTCGACTCTAGTATCTAACTCACTGTGTGACCTTTTGCAGGTAACCTGCCCTCTCTGAACTTCAAATTTTTCTCCTGTGAAGTGGGGGTAATGCTCTATAGGGTGATTCGGGGGAGGTAAGTACACCCTGGGCTGTGACAAGCCAGGGCCGGGCCCCTCTGAGCGCTGTCCCCACCCATCCTGTACCTGTTCCTCTCTCATTTGATCCGCTCTTACTGTTTGGGGTTAGTCACCACCTTGGTCAGTGTCTTAGGGTCACTGTAACTGTGACGAGACCCACAACCAAACGGGGAGGAAAGCGTTAATTCAGCTTACACTTTCACATCACAGTTCATCACCAAAGGAAGTCAGGACAGGAACTCAAGCAGGGCAGGAACCTGGAGGCAGGAGCTGATGCAGAGGCCATGGAGGGATGTTCCTTACTGGCTTGCTTCCCCTGGCTTTCTCAGCTTGTTTTCTTATAGAACCCAGGACCACCAGCCCAGGAATAGCACCACCCACAAAGGGCCCTCCCCTTTGATTACCAACAGAGAAAATGCCCCACAGCTGGATCTCAAGGAGGCACTTCCCCAACTGAAGCTCCTTTCTCTGTGATAACTCCAGCCTGTGTCAAGTTGACACACAAAACCAGCCAGTACACCAGTGCAAGGCGTTCACACACAAAACTCAGCAAAGCCTGGCCAGAAGTCAGTGCACAGAGACTAGTTTTCATAAGGAGGGTAAACTGGCCCTGGATTTGGGGACGTATTTTTACTAAAAAAGTATTCTCTGGCCATTTTTGGCAACTTCACCTAACCGGTTGCTTTACCACTTCTGAGACAGGGTCCTGCTGTCCATCTGTGGTTAGGCATGCCTCGGCTTCGAAGTCCTGGGATTGCAGATCAATGCCAACACACAGCAAAGACTTTCTTATTTTTACAACTAAAAATATTCATTGCATGTGTGTCTGAGTATATGTCTGTGCGCCATGTGTGTGTGTCAGGAGCCCACGGAGGTCTGAAGAAGTGTAGGATCCCTTGGTGTTGGGGTCACAGGCAGTTGTGAACCATCGTGTGGGTGCAGGGAACTGAACAGAGATCCTCTGCAGGAGTAGCCATTGCTACGACTCTGACCAAACAATTTAATTTTCAATTTTGGGGCGCTGGTGATGGGACTCAGAACCTGATGTATGTAGGGATGGCCTCATACTGAACGACACTCTATCATTCCTCGGATCTGGGACTTGAACCTCATTGTACCCACTTTATGTTTGGTAATAGAAGTCATGGAATCTGCCCGTGGGTTTTTGTAAACTCAACACACAAGCCTGGCGCACTCGCCCTTGTCATGCAGTTCCGCTGATGGCCACGCGGTGTCGCCGTCGGCCCGCGGTACCCGGGCGAGGCGGGCTGGCCCATCCATCACCCGCCGCCGCGCAGACAATGCGGGGAGCGGCCCGGGCCTGGGCCCGCGCCTGCCCGCCTGCTCGCTCGCCCGCCCGCGCTGTCGGTACAAAGGATGCGCTGTTAACACGTGTACGGTAATGGGCTCCCCCACGGCCTCTTCCCGGGCCGCCCGCTCCCTGCCCGACGCATGGCCGGAGACATCCATCTAAATTATGTCACCAGGCTGTGAGCAGCTCTCTGCCCAGTCAGCCCGGGCTGTGTGTGCCTGGCTCTCCTGGGCCAGACCAGCAGGGTAGGAACCTCTCATAGGTGAGCACCTACAGCGTGCTGGGCCCCAGCCACAGGTCGTGTGGCTTAGTCTATTTTAAAGAGGGAGAAACTGGAGTTTGATGTTGGGAAGGGTTTGTCTCAAAGTTGCGTTGCCCTGAAGTTTTCCTGGGATGCGGAAAGAAAGGAAGGAAGGAAGGAAGGAAGGAAGGAAGGAAGGAAGGAAGGAAGGAAGAAAACAAGACAAAACACCCCCAGTTTATTGACGTTTGAATGTCACCCCACACCATAAAATCCTCCTGTTTAACAATTACACTTTGGGGCTGGGAGAAGGTCCCCCGCTTAAGTGCTTGCTGTAGAGACCAGAGCCTGAGTTGGACCCCGCCCCACACAGGGTGTGCTGGTCCTTCAGTGGCACCACTAAGAGATGCTATCCCTCTCACCACCAAGCCCTCCTCCCATCCCAAACCCGCCTCAGGAAACACGCTGAGCGTGTGCGAGGGACCACACACACACACACACACACACACAAACACACACACACACACACACAAATACACACACACACACACACACAAATACACACCCCTGTGCTCAAGCCTGCGCTCCTGCTCCACACACCTGTGACCCCCAAGTGAACAAGTCACAGTCAGAGCTGCTCAATGGTCACTCACTGGAGGACACACCCAAAGGCTCCTCCCTAGTGGTCACTTCCTCTCTTCCTCTCCCCCATCTCTCTCCCTCCCTCCTTCCCTCCTCTCTGTCTCTCCTCTTTCTCTCTGTCTCTGTCTGTCTCTCTGTCTCTGTGTATATTTCTGTGTATGTCTCTTATTTGTCTCTCTGTCTCTCTGTCTCCCGGTGTCTCTCTGTTTCTCTGTCTCTGTCTCTGTCTCCTGCCCAAACTGCCTGTTGGCTTTCTGTTCCAGTGGATCTGTGTGTCTCTGGTCATCTCACACGATGGAAGCCAGGAGTGTGGGGTCTTCCTGGTCTGGCTTGTTCAGTTTGGGTTGTGTTCCCAGGGTTCATCCATTCCGCAGTACACCCCATTCCCTTTTAAGGGCCAAGTAATAGTCCAATGTATGGAGGGCCCAAGTTTGGGTTCCTCTGTGGATGGCTTTCTTCCCCTGGCTTTATGAATGACCCTGTTAGAAACTTTTGTGTGGGTGTACATTTTCATTTCTTTGAATATGTGTATCTAGCAGGGAAGTTTGGGGTCACATGGTAGTGCTGTATGTAATTATTTGAGGGGCTGCCAGCCTGTTTCTAAAAAAGGCTGTTTATCATTTTCTACTTCTTAAATGACCTGATTATTTTATTCTGGCCATCCTAGGAGTTTCTTACTGTGATTTTGACGTGCATTTCTCTGCTGATTAATGATATCAAACATCTTTTCCTGTGTTCTCTGGCCATCCGTATTATAATCTTCATAGAAACATCTATTCATACCTTTTTCTTATTGAAAACAAGTGTCTTTTGATTGTTGAGCTGCCAGAGCTCTTTATATATTATGGACACAGTTGCTTATCTGGCACAGAGTTTGCAGCCTTGTCTCTTGGGTTTGCAGCACCATTCGCTTCATCAAAGTTTTAGGTTTCAGTGCACTGGTTCATGTTTTTATTTTGTCTTTGTTTTGTTTGTTTGTTTTTGTTTTTCAATACAGGGTTTCTCTATATAGCCCTGGCTGTCTAGAGAACTCACTCTGTCCTGGAACTCAGACCAGGCTGGCCTTGAACTCAGAAATTTGCCTGCCTCTGCCTCCCAAGTACTGGGATTAAAGGCGTGCATGCGCCACCACTGCCCTGCCCAGCTTATTTTGTCTTTTGTATCCCAGGCTTGTGGTGCTTTCTCTGGGAACCCCCACTGTGTGTGACTCTGAAACTGATGTGCTTTGCTGTCCTTGGGGGAGGGTCATGAGGAAGGGGCTGGTCAGGGTGGAGAGCCCCAGAGAAGGACAGGGATCGTGGAAGTGAGCCGAGGTGGATGGCTGTACTTGCTGATGTGGGAAGGCCTCTCGGAGCCTCGGTCTCTGGTCCCCATCTGCACAGTGGAGGGAGCCAGGAACCCTCAGGCTGCTGTGAGATTGGAGGAGGGCGTGAACACCGTGCAGATGCTGACGCGGCCTGCAGAGGGGCCCAGGCTTTACACAGACTGCCCCTGGGACTCCTGGTCGGGAGTCCCTGTCCAGTGGTTTCCTTTTGTCCAGCTGAAAGCAGTGAAGACCAGGCAGAGGGGCACCGTGGGCCAGCCGTGACTCCTCAGGGTCTCCCTGGATTCTAGGGGCGTCAGGAGGGCAGAGACAGTTCAGTACCAGGGGACTGCTTGGGACTTAACTTATTATTGCTCTTTGGGCCTCAGTCTCTTAATCCGTCAGTGGGCACACAAACTGTCCCTGCCTCTAAGGCTGAGGGAGAAGTAAGAGATGAGCCTGGGGCAGCTCACCGTGGACGGACGCTGGCTGTGTGCTGGGTTGTCAAGCTTCCCTGCAGTTGGGAAAACCTCAGGCAGAGGCTGGGGCCGGACTCAGCTGGGACAGGAGAGGAGAGTTGGAAGTTCGAGGCTAGCCTGAGACACAAGAAACCCTGTTTTAAAAGTCAAACCAAACACCCACAAAACTCACATACAAAGCTTTGTCACATTCCAATCACTAAGATGGAGGAGGGGGCTCTGCTCAGGCCTTTCCTGCCCACCTCCTGGCCGGGGCCTCCGAAAGATATTTCATGGCTGTGGGAGGAAGCCCGGGTGCTGTCTGCTCCTAGCACAGCTGGAGAAAATTGCTTCTGGCCTCTGGGGCCTCAGGTGGCAGGACAATTATCGAATGTGAGCCGGGAGAGGGGAAGCCCTGGGGTCAGAGCTGGCTGGTGTGGCTGCGCATCCTTCCTGCTGCCCGTGGGCCGATGGTGAGCCAGACAGATGCGTGGGCCAAGGGCGGTGCACCAAGGCTTCGTCAGGTTCTTATGGGCGCTGTCCCCAGCCCCAGCATGCTTCTAGAAATCTCTTTTCCCAGCTATTGCCTCCTGGACTCTGTCTTCTGTGTCCACAATGTGTGTGTGTGTGTGTGTGTGTGTTTTCAGTGCACCCATGTGCATATGCACAATGTGTGTATATTTGTGTGTGAACACTTGTGTATGTATGAGTGTGTGAGAACTTGTGCATGTATGCACATGTGTGTGTATGTATGTGTTCTTGTGTGTATCCACTTGTATGTGAGCACTGTGTGTGTATGAGTGTATGAGCACTTAAATGTATGTGATTTGTGTGTGAACACTTGTGTATGTATGAGTGTGTGAGATGTGTGTGTGTGCAGTTGTATCTCTGTGTCTATGTGTTTGCACATGCTTGTGTGTAAACTTTTGTGCATATGCACAATGTGTGTGTGTATTTGTGTATGGACACTTGTATGTATGCACATGTGTGTGTATGTATGTGTGTGTATCCACTTGTGTGTGAGCATGTGTGTGTGAGTGTATGAGCACTTATATGTGCTTTTGTGTGTGCGCTTATTTGTGTGTGCACATGTGTCTATGCACATGTATGTATATGTGTCTGGAAAGCCCTGGTCAGTGAGTGCTTTGGATAGCCGATCCCCTGCTTTCCTCTTCCCTTACCTGACCTTTGCAGGTCCACACTGGCCCTGGGGAAGTTGCAATGGTCAGGTGCAACTTTACCTCTGCTGTATCCAGCCAAGGAGGCCTTTTGGAGTCGAACTGTGCACCATCCCACTTTACAGAAGGGGACACTGAGGCCGGATTGAAGGAGAGGCTGATCCAAGGACACAGAAAAAGGTGCCAGAGTCCAGCCTGGAACCTGGTTCTCGTCTCCCTGCTCCCTTGTGATGCCTGGAATGTCCGTGCCCTGTTGATTGACCCCACCCTGGGGTAGTATGGCAGCCCCGGGGAGGGCCAGGCCAGACATTCCTGCGTGAGCATAGACTCCCTCACGTCAGAATTAAATTAAGACACACGCATGCCGAGCATTCTCCACTTCACGGCTCCTGTGCTCAGGGCAGGGATGCTGGTGCAGCCGCCGCAGGCCCACGGGCCGCTCCCCTGCGAGAGGTAGCATAGGACAGCCATGGAAGAATGCAGCGGTCAGAGCCTTGTGAGCACAGATGTCCTGAGGGAGTCACAGATTATTCTATGTTCAGTGCTGATCGTGGAGGTCAGAGGCAAGCCATCCACAGGGCTCCTGTGTTCGAGCTGCGTCCTTGGTAGGAGCCACTGGTGGCCCCTGAGTGGGTGTCAGTCCACGGAGGCTCTGAAGGGCAGGACACTGTCTGCGCAGGCCCAGTCAGGCCCAGCCTGGCTCCTGCTCCATCGCCCCTGCTGAGTCAGCCCTGCTGTTGGCTTTCAGAGAGCTCTGGGGTGGAGGCAGGCTTGGGGTGTCTGGGACTTCAGCCCTGAGGCTCTCTTCCATCTCCTCCCGTGGCTTCTACACAAGAACTCCCTTGAGTCTGAAGGCCTGGGTCTGAGGTCAGGCTGCTGCAGCATCTTCACACCATCCTGGCTTCTCTTTGCGCCCAAAGTTTTCTTTTGATGGAGGACTTAATGGTATTTGAGCAAGAATGAGTTCTAATCTCCTCAGCCAAGACTCCGCACAGGCCCCCCTCCCCCTGGGCTCAGGACTTCAGTGTCTTCCTGTGTATATATATATGTATGTGTACATGTTTGTGTGCGTGCATGTATGATGTGTGTTCACCTATGTGTGGCTCACATGTATGTGCATATGTGTGTTTACTTATGCATGTGTGCTGTATACTCACCAGTGTGTGTTCATGTGGGGGCCAGAGGCACAGAAATTGGTGTCTTCCTTAATCTCTTTCTATGGAAACTTGTGGGAGTCAGTTCTCTCCTTCCGCCATGTGGGTCTCAGGGGTGGAACTCAGGTCACCAGGCTTGGCACAAGCACCTTCACCCACTGAGACATCTTGCTGGTCTTTACCTCAGCCTTTGAGTGGAGAATCTCACTGAATCTGGAGTTCATCTGCCAGGCTAGGGTGATCAGTCAGTGATTTCCAGGGGTCTTTCTGTCTGTCCCTCCTCAGTTCTGGAACTGCAGATGTACATCACCAGGACCAGATTTTTGTGTGGGTGCTGGGGATTTGAACTTGGGACCTCATGCTTGCAGTCAAGGACTTTACTGAATGAGCCTTGTCCCCAGCTCACAGTTTGTGATGCCAACCTTGTACAGCTTGTTTGTTTGTTTATTCATTCATTTATTTATGAGACAAGGTCTCTTTCTATAGAATGTTCTGGAATTTTCTATGTGGATCAGGCTGTCCTTGAACTCACAGAGATCCACCTGCCTCTGCCCTCCACCTGTTGGAATTAAAAGCCCATGCCATCATGCCCAGCAGCATCATACAGTGTTTTGTGAGCAGCCAAGAAGTCTAACTGGCACTGGACACCTGGAGGGACCTTAAGTAGTCTGCAGCAACAGTGGGCAGAGGCAGTGTGAGCAGAGCAGGAAGGGCAGGTGCCCCTGGTCTGCAGGGACAGCTATAGGATACAGTCCAAAAGGGAGGGTGGGGCTGGCTGAGGGGATACCATGCAGGAGGAGGTGACAGCAGGTGTCTCACGGGCAAGGAACTGTTGGAGGTGGTCTCTGCATGGGCTTGGTACTGCGTTTCTATTTTTACAGTTGGACTTGTCTGCTGCTAGCCCTCCTCCTGCAGGGGAAGAGCTGATAGAGAAATGACTTGCTCAAGGTCTCGCTGCTAGGAGGACCTCAGGAGCAGTTATGGCCACAAGTCGAGTTGTAGGAATAGACTTGCGAGGCTTGGACACAGTGAACCTGCACATACCTTCCCAAATACCTCACACCACCTCTGGGTTGCTCTGTGTGTGTGTGTGTGTGCATATATGAGTATGTGCACATGTGTGCATGTGTATAATGTGCATATATGTGTGTGCATGTGTGTGTACATGAGTGTGTATGCATAAGTGTGTGTCCGTGTGCATGGATGCATGTGTATGCACAAGTATGTGTGCACACATGCGTGCACGTGTATGCTCGTGTGCATGTATGAGTGTGTGCACATGTGTGCAAATGTATAATGTGCATATATGTGTGTGCATAGAAACATGTGTTCATGGGTGTGTGCATGTGTGTATGTGTATGTCTGCATGTATATGTGTGCCTGTGTGCATGGATGCATGTGTGTACATGTGTGTGTACATGAGTGTGTATGCATATGTGTGTGCCTGTGTGCATGGATGCATGTGTATGCACAAGTATGTGTGCATGTGAGTGCACAAGTGTGTGCATGTGTGTGCATATGTGTATGTGTGCCTGTGTGCACATGTGCATGCATGCATGCATGTGTGTGTATGTGCACATGTATGTGTAGAGCAGAGGTGGACATAAGGTGTTATCAATCACCTTCCCCCCCTTAATTTTAAGTCAGGCTCTCTGACTGAACCCAGTGCTCACTGGTTACTTAGCCTGGCTGGCCAGCGAGCCCCAGGCTCTCTCTGTCTCTGTCTGCTGTCTCTGCTTCGTCAGTGCTGAGTCTTCTAAGCGTGTCACTGCTGTGCCTGAATTTTATGTAGGCATTGGGAACAGAACTCTTGCTTGTGCAGTGAGCACTTTACAGACTGGGCCACCCCCCCAGCCCCAAGATTACTTTTTTACCCTATTGATATGCAGTGACTACAGTGGAAGTCATGGGCTGTGCATGGGTTGGGGGTTCCTCAAGTGTCTGAATCTCTGATCTACAATGGGCTCTGCCCTTGGACAGGAGCCCTGCTGATGCCCAGGGCTGAGTTCATGCTGTGCAGTGGTTGCTGAGGATAGAGGAAGGTCACATGTTGGGACAGAGAGCAGTGTCTTCCTAGGGTGCTGCTGGCCTGGAGGCAGAGACAGGCAATGCATAGAAGGTGTCATGTCATCACGATTCTGCCCGATGTGACAGCAATCACTCCTCTCTCTGTGTACTGTGCTTCGGATGAGAAATGTCCCCCATAGGCTCTCATATCTGAACTCTTGGTCCCAGGCTGGTGGTGTGTGGGAGCGGTGTGCGCTGCTCAGGGGTGGAGCCCAGCTGGAGGAAGTGGGTCACTGAGGGTGGGCCTTCAGGCTGTACAGTCCATCCCACTTCCTGTTCTGCTTCCTGAGTGTGCGATCAGTGTGAGGACAGCCTGTGGCTCCTACCGCTGTGCCTCCCACACTGTGGCACCATGGTGGGCTGTGTCCCTGTAGAACTGGGAGCCTGAATAAGTCTTACTCTCTTAAGTTGCTTTGGTTCAGGTATTCATCACAGTGACGAAAAAAAATGAAGACCTACTTCTTGGCCAGAACAGAGCAGCTGACCAAGTCCCCTGGGCAAGGAGGGCAGGGATGTTGGAGAAAGGACTGGGAGATTTCATGCTGCCTGGAGGAGGTGTCTTGGGTGGCAGCTAAAATTCTTCTTTGTGTGCCAGGGCCTCTGGCTGCCTGCTCTCCTCTGTCTGGCTAAACCCGCACCATGGTGCTGACGTGACAGCCGGTTGGCGTCCTTCTGACTGTGTCTGATTCTCTGACTAATGACAAGAGATGAACTCTGTCTTCTCAGTGCGGCTTACAGTTGGATAGCCTTGGGCCATCACACGGCCCGTGTTCAAAAGGCGGCCTTGTAAATTGTCTAATAAAGTGATGAAGAGAGGGGCCTGCTAAATGACTTGTCTTTTAACCATTGTAATGGGGATTTTTGTAACATTGTTTTATGTGAGAATGCAGAAATTATCACACGTAATTAGAATCATCTCCAATCTCTGCCAGGCCCCTGACACGTCCCGGAACCCGCGCCACGCTGAGCAAGTCAGCTCGTAAAAGCTAATCAAATACAGTTTTAAAATGCAGTCACATTTGGAGTGTCTGGGAGAAGGCAGTTGGGAAGGCCCTCCCAAGCCAGCTCCACCTTGGAAGGAGGGAAGGAAAGGGAGACATGCCCTGGGTGTGTCTTCTTAGCATCATGGGGCAGAGGGAAGGCTGCTGAGTGGCCTCAGACCCAGTCGTTCAAGGACCAGTTCAGGAGCCCTGTGATATCCAAGTCTTCTTGGATCTGACATTTTTACTATGGGTCTCACGTCATTCAAACTGACCTGGTCCTTGCCTGCCAATCTTACCCAAGTCCCAACCATTTGGACACACATGCACACCCGTCCATCTGCAAGAGATAGAGAGAGTGTGTGTTTACCAGGAGGAGCTCACACAATGCTCAGAGAGACAAGAAAAGGAAAGCTCTGTGACAGGCTTTTTCAGGGGCACAGAGACATCATCGCACCACTTTCCGAAAGGCCCAGCCACAGCCTGGTGGGAAGTGGGTGGGTGGGAGAGGGTATGTTGTGGTGGATACTAAATGAGCACTTATTTAGTTATTTTTGAGTGTGTATGTGGTTCGTATGTGTGTGTATATATATAAATGTGTAGTGTGTGTGTGTGCATGTGTAGTGTGCATGTGTGTATGTGTGTGTGTGTGTGTGTGCGCGCGCGTGCATCAGACCAGAGTTTTAGGCTTGCTCTGAGCATATCCTGGGGGAAGTGACCTTCTAGCTGACACCTTCGGGGTCAGGAGTTGCCATGGAAAGAGTGGTAGACTTGAAACTTGGGAGGAGAGGGACAAGGATGTGCAAAGGTCCTAAGATAAGAGTCCTATCTGCCCAGGCTTTGTGTGAGTTCTGGGGATTTGAACCACAAACCCGTGTGTCAACTGCTTGAACTACTCCGCCATCTCCTCAGCCCACATACTTGCTTTGTTCAGTTAGCTTCGATGAGAATCAGCATTGCCCCATCCTAGTTCCCAAGGAAGAACAGACATTGCCAGGTGTGGGTGATCCCTGCCAGATGTGGGTGCTCCCTGCCAGGTATGGGTATCTGTGCAAGGTGTGGGCACTCTGTCAGTTGTGGGTGCTTCTTACCAGGTGTGGGTGCTCCCTGACAGGTATGGGTGCTCCCTGACAGGTGTGGGTGGTCCCTGGCAGGTATGGGTGCTCTCTGAGAGGTGTGGGTGCTCTCTGTGAGGTGTGGATGCTCCCTGACAGGTGTGGGTACTCCCTGGCAGGTATGAGTGCTCCCTGCCTGGTGTGAGTGCTCCCTGCTAGGTGTGGGTGCTCCCTGCCAGGTGTGGGCACTCTCTGCCAGGTATGGGTGCTCCCTGGCAGGTATGGGTGCTCTCTGTGAGGTGAGGGTGCTCCCTGACAGGTGTGGGTGCTCCTTGCCAAGTCTAGGCACTCCCTACCAGGTATGAGTGGGAACACTCTGTCTTTTGATTGTCCCATGCGGCCCTTGTGCTGTGAGGCGGATCTAGTAGGAGGCAGAGCCAGCCTAGGCTCCGGCTGAGATGTGTGGGCAGGATCCGAGATCATCTGGGAAGAGATAACTGTGCAGGGAGCTGTGCCACGGGGATGCCAGCGGCTCACAGATATGCTGGGCACTTGTACCCACAGCCAGTGTCTGGCTCGACTCCTGACTCATCAATGTTACAAATTAGCAGTGGTGAGCCGGTTGTCCCCAACTTTAATTTTTGCTTAAAGAGTTGCAATGAAGATTTTCCCCCCAGAGGGTCACCCTGTGGGAGCATGGGACATCTGCTTTCTTCCCTAGAGACTATGGCTGGAGCCTGGGGGTGACAAGATGAAGACCCAGGTGTCCTTGGCAAGGCCTGGGTTTTGAGGAGCACACAGAGAGAGTGTATATGTTGGGAGAGGGGGCCAGCAGCAGCAGAAACCTTTGGCGTTTCTCATTGAGGGGTTCAAGGCTCACAGCAGGCAGCTGCCTGCTGGACCATACAGAGACAGAGCCTGGCATGAGCCACTTTAGCGGACATCAGAGGATAAAAGGAGGTTTTGCAGAGCCTTAGAGAAGGAGCACTGTTTCTGTGAGACTGACTCCACGGTCAGGCTCAAGGAGCATGTGGACTGAGACACCCACGTGCTCTTTTCTTGAGGATTGAAGAAACTTCCAGCCCTCAAAGCCATGGCTGAGTCTCATCATGGCAAGGTGAGCATCTTTTGCTTGTTACCCGGGTGACACATTTCCCCTCTGCACCCCAGTGCTTTGCCAGGGACACAGAGAAGTTTTGTTGGCCCTGAGAATGGATTCGCAGCACAGTCCGGATGTTGAGCCCTGTCTGTTTGTTGAGACATTGCTTCAGGGCTCGGTGCACATTTGATGACCAGCAAGAAGGGAAAATGAGCAACATTCCCCTTATTCTTCAGCTCCTGGTGCAGGAATCCTCTGACTTTTAAAGTATCTCTTGAACTTTGAACCCTCAACTGTGGGCTCCTGCAAAATCAAGAATAAGTTACATACTTTCTTTCTCTGAGAAGGAAGAAGCAGGGCATAGTTACATTGGATAAAAATGATACCAGCAGAGGGAGGTTCTGGGTCCGACATCTAGGACTCACAATCCTCGGGTTCCACTTCTCCGTTTCTGCATGCGCAGCCCTGCAGACTGTTTCATAGGCTCGGGCCAACCTCTGCCCCACATCGGCTGCTGTCCTTGGTGGGATCTCCACTGCAGCCGGGCTGCGCTTTCAGCAGTAGCTTCTCCTGGTTCTCTTTGGGGACTCTGTCAGCGCTCGGGCTGGTTTGGGTCTTTGCATCTCCAGCACCCCGCCCTCACCCTGCACAAGAGCTTTGCTTCTGAGGGATGATGCCGAGACACGGACCAGTTATTCCAGGAAAAAAAGCTCCTTTCTGGTCCTCGACCTCCTGAGACTCAGGCCAATTCTAGGAAGCCTCTCTGGAGGCAGGAGGATGATGACGATGACGAAGGGGAGACCGGCTTCTGTTTGGCTGTCTGAGGGCAACCGACGGTGCCCACATCTGCCATCAGATGTGAGGGCAATGAGAGGGAGGTCAGCTGAGAGTGGCTTCTGGGGGACGGGGAAGGGACAGGACAGACTGTTGGACACCTTCCTTTTGAGAAAGGCAGACTTTGTTTCTCTGTGCCAAGCTGTCACACCCAGAAGTTCCCATTTAAGCTCAAATAAATTCCCTAAAATTGTAGACTGACTAAGTGACCAAGTGAAGTGCTCAGGTCCCCACTGTGTTGGGTTTTTCTGTCAACCTGACACAAGCTAAAGTCACCTCAGAGGAGGAAGCATCAATTAAGAAAACGTCCCCAGAAGAGCAGGCTGCAGGCAGGCCTGCAGGGCGGTTTCTTAATTAGTGATTGATGGGGCAGAGCCCAGCCCTTTGTGAGCTGTTGACTCTGCTCTAAAAGAAAGCAGTCTGGGCAAGCCACTGGGGGGCGAGTCGGTAAGCGCAGCTCTCCAAGGCCTCTGTATCAGCTTTTGCCTCCAGGTTCCTGCCATGTGTGAGTCCTGACTCCCTTCAATGATGAACAGTGATGTGGAAGTGTAAGCCAAATAAAGCCTCCTCTCCAACTCGCTTTGGTCATGGTGTTTCATTGCAGCAACAGAAACCCTAATTAAGGACTGAAGTCGGTACCAGGATTGTAGGGGTGTTGCTGTGACAGACCTGAGCATGTATTTTTTGGAGGACTGTGGAACTTTGGGCTAGAAAAGCCATTGAGTGTTCAAACCTCAGTGAGCTGTTCTATGGGAGCTTGGAAAAGCATTAAGGCAGAGGTAGAAGCTGAAGCTCAGGGTTGAGATGTTCCAGAGGGAAGTTTGAGAGTCCCTTAAAAGATTCTGTCAGGGCTGCTGCATGATTTGAACTGGGATTCTTTGATTCTGGTCAGCTGGGGCTGAGGAGGCAGCCATGATTATCAGGAGACCAGTGCCATCTAAGGGAAACCTTTGAGTTACTGGGACAGTTGGTGCTGGTCAGCTGCAGCTGAGAAATGAGTGGTGATTAGAAAAGATTAACAATGACTGAGGTGAAATCTTCTTGTAAGTGTTTCCTCGGGGTCAGCGCGCAGCCGTGTTCCAGAGGCAGCCAAGGTTGTATGTACTTTGCGTTGTGAGCAGAGCTTGGTGGTATAAGAGTCTCCCGGGTGATACTAGTTCTGAAGGCATGAAGGGTTCATGGAGAGCCGACGCTTGGCACTGTGAGAGGTCGGGGGAGGGCACTGGTGAAGGTGAAAGGGGTCATGGGGAAGCTGCAGACTGGCACCATGACCGCAGACCAGGAGAGGAAGTTGGTGAAAGTGCAGCCTGATTGTTGCAAGAGATCCAGCATTCTGGAGATGCAAATACCATACCATAGAATGCCCACGCGAGCAGCAGCAGCTATGGAACGGACCCTGCGAGACCGCTGTGTGTGCTGCAGAGGGCGGAGCCAGAGAAGTGACCCAAGGCCTTTGGAGGAGCCCAGAAGATGTTGAGTGAATCCCGGATAAATGGGTATTGAGCTATTTACATTTCTGGAATTTTGTTTTGTTCAGATTGTAGCTGTGCCCTGGTTCTTCCCTCTTGAAGTAAGAAAGTATTTAATTTATTTTTTATTTTACGGGAGCCTGCAGTTGAGACACTTTGAATTTTTTTAAAGAGATTTTTAATTTTAAAAGAGACTTTGGATTTTTAAAGACAGTGAATTTTAAAGTGTTTGAATTCCTGAAGATTGGGGGACTTAAGTTTGTAAAATGTTGTATGTTGTGACGTTGATATTAAGGTGTAATCTTGGGGATGAATAAGAAAAAGGCTGCGGCTTAAAAGTGATGTGTGTCAAGATCACAAGGGCTCAGTTGAACTAGGTAGTTTTATGTTAACTTGGCACAAGCTAAAATCACCTGAGAGGAGGGAGGAGGGAGCCTCAATTGAGAAAGTGCATCCCTAAATTGGGACTATGGGCAAGCCTGCAGGGCATTTTCTTAATTAGTGATGGATGGGGGAAGATCCCGCCCATTGTGGGTGGAGTCAGCCCATTGTGGGTGGAGTCAGCCCATTGTGGGTGGAGTCAACCCATTGTGGGTGGAGCCAACCCATTGTGGGTGGAGCCATCTCTGGGCTGGTGGCTCTGAGTCCTATAAGAAAACAGGCTGAGCAAGCCAGTAAGCAGAACCCTCCATGGCCTCTGCATCAGCTCCTGCCTCCAGCTCCCTGCCCTGTGTCCTGTGATCTGTGGTGTGGGAGTACAAGACGAATAAACCCTCTTCTCTCCAACTTGTTTTTGGTCATGATGTTTCGTTGCAGCAATAGAAGCTCCCAACTAGGACTCCTAAGTTTCTAAGTAAGGAAGGAGATTTTCAGAGACCCAGGATCCGTGCAGTGGGAAGCTGTCTCCTCTGCTGGGGCAGGGGCTTTGCATGACCCAGAAGTACGGAACCAGTCATGTGACAGTGTTTAATAGGAAGGGCAGTTTTCTGGGGAGGATCAGGAAGGGAGATGGCCAAATAGCATGTGGTCATATGGAACCCACGGTCTACAGGGGTCACTTGTACAAATTCCTGTACAGAAGAAGCAGAATCCAGAGAGGCTAGCTCATCTACAGCAGTATAATACTGCATCTAGCATTTGACACAAGCTTGAAGGTCTATAGAATTTATCCCCCTCACTTCTCAGAGAGTGACTGACCTTCCCATCCCCAGGGCAGTTAGTGGCACATCTGTCCCTCCACTAATGAGCTCCTATGACTTTCTCCACACTTTGTGAGTCTCCTTTCTAGAATACTCTGGACAAACACTTTTGTTTCTGTGTCTAGTTAAGCATCTTCCACATCCTGGTGTCATCTGAAGGCCATGTGTCATACGGTTTTGCTGCTGTGAGCAAACACCATGACCAAGGCAACTCTTAGAAGGACAACATTTAACTGGGGCTGGCTTACAAGTTCAGAGGTTCAGTCCATTATCATCAAGGTGGGAGCATGGCAGCGTCCAGGCAGGCATGGTGCAGGAGGAGCTGAGAGTTCTACATCTTCATCTGAAGGCTGCTAGGAGAATACTTGCTTCCAAGCTGCTAGGATGAGGGTTTTAAAGCCCACATCCACAGTGACATACCTACTCCAAGGCCACAACCACTCCAACAAAGCCACACCCACCCCAACAGGGCCACACCCACTCCAACAGGGCCACACCTTCTAACATTGCCACTCCCTAGGCTGTGCATACACAAACCATCACACTGTGTCTAGATTATTTGCCACCTTGTGCTTTTAGGTGCAATTTTCCTTTATGATTTAGAATTTTGGGCCTGGGATGGAGGAACATCTCTGCAAAGGACTGCTCCAGAGGACAGCCAGCACATTGCAGTAAATTCCCCAGGATGGAATCTTTCCAGTGATGAGTCTTAAGGGAGAGGTCAGAGGGCAAAGGGCAGAGCAGGAAGGACACCCTGCCGTGAACACAGTGGTCAGGAAGCCAGGGGCAGAGTGTCATGTGAGGCTCCACGGAACTGAGCCAGCCAGAGTGGAGCTGCTTCAGACAATGATGAGCAGACTGTGGTGGAAGCCAAGGGACTCACAGCACCAACACAATGGTTTACACAGTGCAGAGAAACACTCTGAAATATGAACTAAGTTCCCAGTTTTGAGAAGAATCCCCTGCATTTATTTGTGCGCTGCAACCATTTCTTCCTCCACCCGTCTGCCGGCCAAGTGGCATTTATTGCCTTGGGGAAAGTATGCCCCGAAGCAGTAGAAAAAGGGACGGCCATGTTCTTGGTTTGGGGACTTGCAAAGCTGGCGGAGGCTGGGAAGATGCTGGAAGATTTGGATGGGCCCTAAGTGTGACTGAGTGGGGTATTGTGAGGACTGACCCACATCAGAGGAGGTGTCAGGTGAGGTGCCAAGGACAGGGTGTGCAGAAGTTGGAGGGAGGAGCCATTGCTGAGAGCTGGGCAGCTCCCACTGTGGGCAGCCATGATAGCCAACCTTAAACATGGCTTCCTGATGGTCAGAGATGGGCCCCGATTGGGGATCACACTGTAGGTACACGAGGCCTTCGTGTGGGTGAGTGACAAGGACTCGCAGCTTTCTCTTTTGGGGTAATTTTGGCTGTGTTGGAATCATCTACCCGTGCCTTCAAACTGTGCCCCACCCCTATTAGGTTAAGGGTCTGTAAATAGACTTTTAGCTAGAAAGTAATATGCTCAGACCTCCTGAAGTTTCTAGATTAGTAGTGCAGCATTGTGCCCGATCCAGTGGCATCTGTGTCTTTTCAGGAGCATGGGAGTCTGTGGAAGCCAGGACACGAGCCCCTGCAGTTTGGAACAATAATTCTCTGTCCCTTGAATCCTCCAAATTCCCTATCCCAGAGTTTCTGGGAGTTCGTCCATGTTCACCTCTTCTTCAACCCTCTGACACCCCGGTGAACCCCTCCTGTGAGCACACAGGGCTCTGCTTGTGTCCCAAGCCTTTCAGGTTGTCTCATTAGAAAGCCCCTGTGCTAAAGAGACCATTAAAAAAAAGAAGGAAAGATAAATTGCCTAGAGCGGCAAGGCCCGGGAGGCCAGGGGAGAGCGACGCTGGCAGGCGAGTCTGTGATTAGGCGGCAGAGATGGAGCAGGAGCCAGAGGGGGCAAACACCTTCACTAGGGCTGCCAAAATGTTTGCACATGTTCTGCCCGTGCTGAACTGAGCTACCTACAGAAGCCCAGGGAAGATGCTACAACAGTTATCTTCCAGATCCAGCCCGAGGGGCCCCACTCCGTCCTCAGCTCTTCTGCGGCTCGTAGCAGAGCCTGGCTGTCCAAGAGTCTGATTCCAGACGGCCCCAGCCTCCTTGCTGGCCCTGGGGACCCCTGAGCCAGCTCTGGCTGTTCTGACCCTCAGACTGTACTTTCCCACTCCTGGGGTGGTATCCTGGGGCTGCCCTACACCTGCTTGGGGTAAGCACAGTCAACTGCCTGCGTCCTGCTTCCCTGAGCATCAGAGCCCTGTGGCGGAGCAGACGCAGGACCATAGACCACTTCCAGGCTACTGTAAGACCTTGGGCAAGTCTCTGAACCCTCTGAGCCTCGGGCTCCTCATCTAGAAAGAGCTAGTGAGGACCAGATTATGCACGTGCCCCTGCATCTCTGTTTATCTTCACAATGCACTCTGGGACATGCAGGTCTACCCACTCCCCCAGGAAGTGGAATTTATTCCCTTATTTCCTGATTACAGGATGTCTTTGTAACATTCTGGCAGTGAGATGTCTCATAGATAGGGCTGGGAATGTGGCTGACTTGGTAAAGTACTTCCATATAAATATGGCTGCTAGTGTTCTGTCTAAGCTCCACCCCACAGTTACCTGGCAACAGCTAGGTAGGCATGACCCACTATAAAAGGGGCTGCTTGCCCCTCCTTTTTCTCTTGTCCCTCTTGCTCCCCCCTCTCTCTATTCCCTTCCCTCCTCTCTCTCCACATGCACATGCTCATGGTTGGCCTTTATTCTCTCTCTCTCTCTCTCTCTCTCTCTCTCTCTCTCTCTCTCTCTCTCTCCCCCTTTCTCTGCCTCTACTACCCTCTCAACTCCCCTCTCCATGCCCTGAATAAACTCTATTCTATGCTATATTGTCGTGTGTCTGGTCCCTCAGAGGGAAGGGATGCCTTGGCATGGGCCCACGGAGACACCCCCTTCCCCCACACCTCACCCCCCATAGAAACATATCTTATACCTTTCTCTTTTTATAAACACATCAATGGGGACCTGAGTTTGGTGCCCGGAACCTGTATACATAGCTGGTGATGTGTACTTGTGCCCCAGTGCTGGGCAGCAGAAATGGGAAGATTCCTGGAGCTCGCTGGTTTGTCGGCCTAGCTCCTTGGTGATCTCCAAGCCAACGAGAGACCCTATCCCAAAAAACCAAGGGAAATGGTCCTGAGGAACACACCTGAGGTTGTATTCTGCATGCAGGGGCACACACGTGTACAACCATGCTCACCTGTGCTCACAGGAATGAGGCAGAAGGGGCGGTATGTCTGTCCTGTGGTTCCTGCCACCCATGTAAGAAGTACATTCTTGCTTGCTGGAGCCTGGAAACCACATGCAACAGATGTAAGTTAGCCACCCAAGGCCACTCTCAAACTTCCCACTTCTAGCTGATCCCAGAAGGATAGTGCGCCCCAGACCTTCTAGCCAATCCCAGATGCGGTGGGCCACCCAGACCTTCTAGTCAATCCCAGATGCAGTGGGCCACCCAGACAGTGTAGACTCTCAGCACTCAGAGAGGCCACTGGCCCATGTGCTTACAGGTGGCAATGGATAACAGATGTGGTTTAATACTGCCAGATATTGGGTCATTCTGTTATGCAGCAGTAGCTAGCAGCTACACTTCTACCATGAAGACTTGCCTTGAAGACCAAGTATAACTGTATGGGAAACAATGCGAGCCAGAGAAACTGCTGTGGGTGGAACCCTGACTCTGCCTGGCCCTGTGCTCAGACGTGGGAAGCATCCAAATGTGTGTGCCTGGCCTCCAAGGACAGAGCATCCCAGTGCCTCACACACAGGGCCTGACATGTCTGCATTGGCTGTTGGATACTGTCTGAGTATCTTGGGACTCTTGAGCCTGCCTCTGGCTTGGGTGTGGGTCTGAATTATGTGTCTAGAGGCTCTGGTGTCTCCATTGCCCATGGTTAATAGGGAGGCAGACATTCTTATGGGAGAGCTGTGTCAGAGCCAGGCAGTCCTGTGGAATGCGGCCCTTGGACTCCCAGCCTCATCCCAGGTGTGAATACAGACTCTGAGGTCCCAGCTCAGCCTTTGTGTCAGAGAAAACAATGTAACCGACGTCCCATGGGTTTGTGTGCCTGGATTCCAGTGCATGCCGGAGTTTGTCCACAACACACTCTGCCCTATATACACAGACAAAGCTGGCTATGTTGAGGGGCTGGTGGGCATGTAAAACATTTCCAATCCAGTGTAGAAGGGCACTTCTGGTAAAATACAGTAAAAATAAACAGCTAACAACTACAGACATGAAATGGGAAATCAAACCCTTGCACAATGGGGAGGCCTTTGCTCTGAGGGTGGATTTGATAGACACGGTGTTGCTATCTGCCATGCATGGGTTCCCTTCCCCATAGGTCTCTCTCTGTGGCAGGGCCCAGTTAGCCAGCACCAGGTGTCATGGCCCCGTTCTGCACACCACCACGCCGGAATACGTGGCGGTGGTGCAGCAGACAGCATGAGCCACGTGGAGCTGTGCTTGACGTTGTCGACTGGGAAGGACGCTGGCCTTGGACCGCACTCAGTGAACCACTCACTGACTGTTGATTCTAGTCTTTTTTCTCAGCCTCCTGAGGGCTATGACCATTGGTTTATGCCACCAAATCTGGCTCAATAATACTTAAACCAAACTCTCCTCCTATTTCTGGCTAGGTAATGGGGGCCCTGAGATGTTAAGTGACTTGCCCAGGGCCACTTAACACACTGGTGGTGTCACCTGAGTCCATTTGTTTGAGCATTACAAGGCGGGGGCATGGAAATGGAGGCACGTCAGTGAGAGGCACACAGAGGACATTGTCCCTTGTACTCTGTGTGAGTGACATCTGTCAAAGAGCCAGGCACAGGGAGGGCTCTGGTGTCTCCGCAGCTGTCTTTTATGGGAAGCTGGCGTCTTAGAATCGCCAGCTCAGGGCTGGGAGGGTCTCCATGGCCCCACTGTGCGTGATGCAGATCCTACCCTCCTAACCCTCCATGCTGCCAGGGCACAGGGCCAAATTCTACTCACCAAGGTCCTCTCTCTTCCTTCCCTGTCCCTAGAGCCATAGGGGCCCGGCAGAGAGGCCTGAGGTCTGGCAGGCTGGGCGAGGGCTTGTTATCCACAGGCTGATGGCTGCCACTGCAGACTGCCCGAGGACATCCAGGCGGGAGCTGTTTCTGAGGCCCGCTGTGCCCCGAGAGCAGGCTGCCAGTGTCTGTGCCCAGGGTCCGCGTGTTCCCTCACTGACTCATTAATCCTGATTAACGGAAAAAGGCAGCAGGCAGGGGCCCTCTTAACAGGCAAGCGGCGGCTGGCATGCTTACACCAAGCACAGTGGTGCCCAGGAGACTCAACATTGATGAATTATTCAAACCAGCCAAGGCAGGGAAACCCGAAGACATGGTGTGGTGGCACCTGCCCCTGTCCTGCCCCCGGGGCGACTGTACCCTGCATCTCGGGCTCCTTGGTGATCGTGCTCCGATCCCTCCTCAGATGGAAGTTGAATTTGCTGTTGATTGTTCCCAAGTGCCTTAGAGGCCTAGTAATGGATCCAAAATGACATTTCCCACCTGCCAGTCCCTGGGGGACACTGACAAGGGTTTCTGGATGGGCCTATGATGCCTATGATAGAGAATGTGACAGGGGAGGTTCAGGAAAGGGATGTTCTTCCAAGGTGTGTGTGTGTGTGTGTGTGTGTGTACACATGCATTGTGTATATGTATGTACACATATGTATTGCATGTACACGTGCATGTGTATGGGATATATGTGTATGTGTATACATACATGTGAGTGCATTTATACACATGCCTGTGTGCATATTTAAACATGTGTATGCACACACACATTGTGCATGTGTATGTACACATGTGCATATGTATATGTACATGTAGTACATGTGTGCATACACATGTGTGCATGTGTGTATGTGCATGTACACATGCATATATGTATATGTGTATGCATGCATGTGTGTATGTATATGTACACGTGCATGCATGTGTGCTTGTATGTGTGTGCGTAAGTGTGTGTGTGTGTGTGTGTGTGTGTATGACACAAGAGTGCCAATGTTTGGGATGTCAAGAGAGGAACTGCCCAGGGCCCAGTAGAGAACACCATGACAATGGGCTGGGAGAGTATTTGGAGAATACAAGGTAAACTGAGGCTTGAAGGAGGATAAATACTTGCCCCAAGCTGTTAAATGACCAAAAAGCCATGGAGCTGGGCTTAGAGCACAGGCTAGTTTGTTCCCGTCATCCCTACCCAGGGCGAGCACAGGCAATGTGCCAGGCCTTGAGTGAAGGGTTTGTCCTCTGGCATCTTCATGATTCCTGTAGTTATTCCCATGAGGAAATGGAGTTCACAGAGACTGAGGCTCCAGGTAGCTGGAGAGAGGCAGCCTGGAGGCAGAGTGGTCCGGTGGAGTGCTGGGCCTAAGTGGAGGTCAGTGACTCTGGGCCTTCCCGCATGCCAGGAATACAGCCAGCGGAACATCCCTTCTGCCCAGGCTGGACATGCTGGGGCACGCGCTGCCACCTGCCTTCTGTCCCCAGACATGTGGGTGTAATCAAGATTTTTAAAAACTGGCTTTATAGCACCCATAGCATTTGGGGAGTTTGGACAGAGACCTGAGAACAGGTTTCTGGACAAAGGGAACAATTGGGGTTGCAGAGGGCCTGGATGTCTGGGCACAAAGGTAGTCCCTGCTAGGATGCCTGTGGTTAGCTGTGAGCAGATTCGAGCATCCACAAGGCTTTCTTGAGTAGCGGCAGGAACTGCTCATGGGTTGAAGTCAGGATCGGAGCCTCTGAGCCCAACACCAACGTGAAAGGACAGTGGTGACAGAAGTTTGGGGCTTGGGAGCCTGTCACTGTGCAAGTCATTCTGTCCTGAGTGCACTTCAGGAGGCCAGCATCCCCAGGGCTGGCATCCCCAGTGTCAGCATCCCTGGGGTCAGCACCTCCTGGGGTCTATACAGTGTTCATTTCTCAGAGGAGGAGACTGAAGCTCAGAGAGAAATCTCAGGGGGCTAAGAGAGAGAGGATTTGAACCTGGGGTGTGTGACACCTAAGCGGGGAGCACTGACTGGAGTATCTCTGTCTAGTCTTGTGTTCCCTCAGGATCTGAAGTCCTGGGGTAACTATTAGGGGTTCAGGTCCTGAGGCCTCAGAGGAGGCATGCTGGCCTTTCGAGGCCCTGTCCTGAGAGAACCCCGTCTTTTTCCAGAGCAGCTCATGCTCCTTGGCCTCCCTCAGTTCCGTTTGCTGTAAGCAGTGAGTGACTTAGGTTAGGTGCCTGCATCACTTCCAGTGGCTGAGCCTTTGGCTTGCACAGAACTCTCCCCAGGAGTGACCAGGCCAGCCAGGAAGGAGCGTGGTGGCTCTCCTCCTTCTCTGTAAAGGCGGACCCCGAAAAGTGACGAGGTGTCCAGCTACCTCCTCCTCCCCTTCCCTTTCCCCTCTTCTTTTTCTTTTTACCTTCCTCCCTCTTCCCTCCTCCTCTCTTCTCTCCCTCCTCCCTTTTCTCCTCTCCTCCTCCCCTTCCCTTCTCTCCTCTTCCCTCCTCTCCTCTCCTCTCTCCCTCTTCCCTCTCCTTTCTCCCTCCTCTCTCTTCTCCTCTCCTCCTCCCCTTTCCTTTCCTCCTCTTCCTTTTAACCTCCCTCCCTCTTCCCTCTTCCTCTTCTCCCACTCCCTCTTGTCCTTCCCTTCCTCTCTCCTCTCTCCCTCCTTTCCCTCCTCTTGTCTCCTCTTTTTTGACAGTGTCTCCTCTGACCCAGGCTGCTCTTGAACTTGGTATTTAGGTTTCTCAGCATCTCTTCCGTTGCCATGACAAACAGCCTGGTAAGAGGCAATTTTTAAGTTTATTTAGTCTACAATTCCATGTCACAGACCATCAGTTTGGAAGACATCCATGGTGGAAACTCTAGCAGTGTGGTATGCCACACCCACAGTTAAGGGTACAGATATGTAAGGACATGTATGTGTATGTGTGTGTGTATTGTGCATGTATGTATGTATGTATGTATATGTCCTTATTTCTCAGTCAGTTTTCTCCTCACTTGCATTGTCCAGGCACCCATGGCTAGGGAATGGTGCTGCCTACAGTGGGCTGAGCTCTTCTACATCAATTTGCAGTCAAGACAGTCCCTAACAGAGCCACTATAATCTAACCTGATCCAGATAGTTCCCCATTAGGAATCTTCCCAGGTGAGTCTGGCTTGTGTCCAGTTGACGGTTAAGAATACCAGCAGAGCTGCCGAGAATGATCTTGAACTCTTGAGCCCCTGTCTTCACACCTGTAAACATCTATTTAAGGTCGACTTTGAATATTGACTCCTACCAAGCAAAGTCAGTGTTCTGTCCCACCAAAACCTGCAGACTTTCCCACTTTACAGAGAAGAAATGGAAGATTCTGGATGGGAGGCAGACAGCCCCTGAATCTGAAACCCTATGATCCAATAGGTGCTAGTCTTGGGGTTCATATTTGATGTATGTATGTATGTATATATGTAGTGTCATGTACAGTTTCTCCCTGTTTTGTGGCCTCTCGCCCACTTTCTTAAAGGGCCAGTAATGCCTGCTGGAAAGGGCACCCTGGCCTGGATGTGTCTGCAAGCTTTGTTTGTTTGTTTGTTTGTTTTTTATTTCTGAAACAGTCTCTTTAGGATGCCCAGGTTGGCCTGAACTCATGATTCTCCTGCCTCAGGTCCCGTGATCTCACGTATTCCCACAATGCCCTGAAAAATGTTCCCTGTGAACAGCCAGATTCTAAATACCTCAGCCATATGGGTGGCTGGGTTCCGGCTTCATCTTTCAGCTTTGCTGTTAAAATTGGGGGTGTGGTGGGGGTGGGGGAACAATATGTAGTCGAATGGGTGCCAGTGTTCTGATAAAACTTTATTTACAAACAGGCGGTGGGCTGCACAGACAACAGGCTGTGGTGGCTTGATGACGCTTGGGGTATAGAAAAATGTCTTAGTTTTGGGGTCACACACTTGTAGCCTGCCCCAGGCCACACCTCTACTTCTGACTATGCTGGAGCTTGTGAGGACTCTCAACCATTTCCACACTGCAAGGCAGAATCTTGACAGCACCACCTCACGGCTGGGCGATGGCTGTGACCCCTCTAAGGGGTCTGAACGCCCAGTTGTCCCACAGACTGCTTTAACTGCCTTAGTTTTTTGAAACAATGTTGCTCACTGAAGTTGGAGCCCGCTGATGGGTTAGACTCCTGGCTGCTGGTGCATACCAGGCATCTCGCCTTCTCTGCCTTGCCAGCTTTAACGTGGGTGCTGGGAATTGAACTCAGGTGCTCAGGATCCTGCATGGTGGAGCATTTTTACCCATCATCCCAGCTCTTGGGCTCCCCTGGTGAAACTTGGACTTTCAGAGGAGAGCCTCCTCCCAGGGTACGGAAGCTGGCTTGTCACTTCCCAGTTTATTATGCGGACGGCACTATTAGCATTGTTCCCAAGTTCCTGATTTGAAAAGGAGGTGAGGTGCTGAGCCTTTGGGCAGAACCTGCTGTCTGGCATTTGGGGATGCTCCCTGCCCGTTAAGTCTGGTGTGGGAGTTCTTTTTCTGGCTCCTGAGGGACAGAACTAGTTAGGCAGCCAGGGTGCCACCAGTGGCCTCTTGCCTGAGAGCTAATCACAGGTGTCCCAGTTAACCCATTCTTCGCCCTCCATTTCCCATTAGCGCAGGTGAAATCAATTAGCACATAAAGAACTGAGTCTGGGCCGACAAGATGAAGAGGTAAACCCTGGTTCTGGAGGGACTCCGCAATACGGAGATCCTGGAAATGGGCTTGGGTGGCAAGTACTAGGTGGGGAGGCGGGTTGTTTGTGGCAGGTGTGGTAGGGGTCAGAGGGCGCAGGCTCAGCTCTCTAGCCTGGCAAGTTTCTCAACCTCAGGCCCTTCATCTCTGAAGTAGGGACGTGGCAGCCCATGCATTACATGTTGACTAAGAAATTTCCCGCACAGCATGCTGGGAAATGCATGGTCTCTAGCTGGTGGCACTATTTGGGGGACCTGGTGGTCATATTGGGGGGTAAGCCCTGGCTGGAGGAAGTGAGTCCTAAGGGAGTGATCCTCAAGTCTGCTCTCAAGTCCCTTCAGCTTCTAGCTGCTTTCTGTCCATCTACCGCAAGGTGTACAGCTCAGCCCCGGCGCATTCTTGCGGCTGTGATGTTCTCCATGGTTGAGGATGGATGCGCTGAGGACACAGGACTGAAACTCAGCCCCCAGACCTCTCCTCCCTGAAGCTGTTTATGTCGGGGGTTCGGTCTCAGCAACGAGGAGGTCCTGGGTGTCGAATGAGAAAAGCTGCGTCTGCACTGGGCGGTGTCGTAAGGGATGTGCGGATCTCACCGCTTGCCCCGCCCACACAGGGCAAGCAGGTAGATTGGCTCTCTGAGTCTCACCTTAGACTTCCAGCAGCTTCCAGCAGAGTGGGGTTTAGCTGAGACCCATTTGGACTTGGGAAGCTGGGCCTTTAGTGTGTGCCATTTTGCAGACCGGGTCAGGGATTTAATTTTCTGATATGCACATTCCCGTAAGTGATTGGGTCAGATTTCCTATCAGAATGAAAGAACCTTCCTTTTCCGGGTCAGGGATGGTGGAGTTTACATTCTGCTGGGAGACGTTTTATGTCTACCAGCCTTCCCCAAGTGAGTCCATGCTTTCCTGGAGCCCCTCCTATCTGCGCAGGGGCCTTCTTGTTCTCAGATCTTCAGATTTGGCTAGGTGAAAATAGATGCTCATGTCTTGAGGCATCATGGGTATGGCTGCTGTTGTTTGGGCGATGGGGATCTCAGGAACCCAGACTTCTGGCCACATCTCTACGGGGCACTCAGCATCTTCAGGGAGAAGGGGATTAAACGGTGTCCCATGGGCCTGTGGAATGTTCCAAAAGAAAATGAGGTGGGGGGGGGGGGCGTTGATGAGGGTGTGTGGGTGGGGCAGGGTCAGAGCTCTGATTTTCCACTTTTGCTGCCATTAGTGGTGAACAAGACCCTAGAACAGTGTCTCTCAACCTGTGGCAAACCCCTATGGCAAACCTCTATCTCCAAAAAGATATTTACATTGTAATTCACAACAGCAGCAAAATTACAGTTATAAAGTAGCAACAAAATAATTGTATGGTTGGAGGAGGGTTCCGCCACAATATGGGGAACTGTATTTAAGGGTGACAGCATTAGGAAGGTTGAGAGCCGCTGCCCCAGAAGGAGGCACGGGGCAGCTGTGTGCACGCACGCACGCACATACACACGCGGGAACAGCCATGGAGGAAACGGGGCCCTGTACCTTTGAGAGTTTCCCATGGCCTGTGAGTGATGCTCACAGAAGCTACTGTCTGTGCGGACAAGGGACGTGTCTATTTTTATAAGCCCCCCCCTGAGTTTACTCACATTGTGGTATGATTCAGAACCGCAAACTTTTTGCCGCCTACATAATTTTCCTATGTATGGACAGACTGTAGTTGCTTATCTCTCCATCCATTGGCAGACCTGGGCGTTTCAGGCCATGTGGGTACCCAGAACTCACTGAGACATGTGTTTTCAGTTAATTTTGGGTCTGTGCCCAGGAGAAGACTTGCTGGATCCTGTGAGTCTCACCTCCATTAGCAAGTTCTGGACAAGATGTTGCTGTGACAGAGGGATCCAGAGAGGCAGCAATGCTAGACGTAAGGTGAGAGGCGGACCCAGCTTGGGTGGGGGTCATCCTCAAGCATTTAGCAGTGTGGGACGGGCTGGTGTGGAGGGACCTGGATCTTCTCTGTCAGCACACAAGGCCTGATCAGGCTGCCTTGCAGGGAATCCTGTGAGAGCAGGACCTTAGGGCTGATGGACCTATTCACCACATCTTGGTGCCTTGGGGTGTGGGGGCATGGGGCATACTGTCAGATAGATACTCCATGGTGACATGCATTCCTCACTGTGATGGTTTGTATAGGTTTGGGCCAGGGAGTGGCACTATTTGGAGGTGTGGCCTTGTTGGAGTGGGTGTGGCCTTGTTGGAGTGGGTGTGGCCTTGTTGGAGGAGGTGTACCCTTGTGGCGGGCGTGGCCTTGTTGTAGTGGGTGTGGCCTCGTTGGAGTAGGTATGACACTGTGGGTGTGGGCTTTAAGACCCTCACCCTAGCTGCCTGGAAGCAGTATTCTCCTAGCAGCCTTCAGATGAAGATGTAGAACTCTCAGCTCCTGCACCACGCCTGCCTGGATGCTGCCATGCTCCCACCTTGATGATAGTGGACTGAACCTCTGAACCTGTAAGCCAGCCCCAGTTAAATGTTGTCCTTCTAAGAGTTGCCTTGGTCATGGTGTCTGTTCGCAGCAGTAAAACCCTAAGGCACTCACCTGGTACCTGGTACCTGGTACCTTCCATCTCATGTGGCCTCCTGCCAGAGCGTGTGAATTAGCAGGTACCCACCCAATCTCCCCCCCACCCCCAAGGAAACGGATGGATTCCAGGCTTGAAGCAGAGCCTGGACTTTAAGCTGGAGAGGTGCTAATGGGTGTCCCAGTTGGGGACTTAATTATACACTGCTAATGAGCTGAGGCTCCCTCCTGCCTGGCTCATCTTACAAACCACCACACTTGGTCTGAGGCTCCTATGAGGACACACATTAGGGGAGGGCACACATTAGGGACAGACAGTAGGGGTCAAGGTCATTGTTAAAGGAGGCGTCTAAGGAATGGCCTTTGTTTCCCTGAAGAGCAGAAGAGATGCTTGTAGCAGGAGAGAGGGAAGTTAGATCAGCAGAAGGACTTTCAGAAAATGCTTAAAGGTTGCTGTGGTTCTTGTCAGGGCGGTGCTGGAGTTAACAAAGCAGGAGGGTGAGCACCAAACTGGCTCAGCAATGTCTCCCTGTCCCTAGGCTCTGCTCCATCTCAGTATCCTGGCTCCTCCCTCACCCGTGTTCTTGGAAAGAAACTGCCAAGCAGGCTCTGAGGGGAGCATACTGGATCTGGGTGGAGGAGGCCACACTTTACCCCACAGCCTGCATCTTCAGGGCCCCCGCTTTATTTAGTTAGGGTTTTACTGCTGTGAAGAGACACCATGACTAAGGCGACTCTTTTTTTTTTTTTCTTTTGGATTTTAAAGCTTTATTATAGAAAAGTAGGGGAAAAAGAAAAGAGATAGAAAAGCCAGCCATGGCCACATAGAAAGAGAACGGGGGGAAGAGGGGGCAAGAGACAAGAAAAGAGGCCAAGAGAGAGCAAGGCAACTCTTATAAGAACAACATTTAATTGGGGCTGGCTCACAGGTTCAGAGATTCAGTCCATTATCATCAAGGCAGGAGCATGGCAGCATCCAGGCAGGCGTGGTGCAGGAGGAGCTGAGAGTTCTACATCTTCATCTGAAGGCTGCTAGTGGAAGATTGGCTTCCAGGCAGCTAGGATGAGGGTCTTAAAGCCCCGCCCACAGTGACACACCCACTCCAACAAAGCCACACCAACCCCAACAGGGCCATACCTACTCCAAGAGGGCCACACCCACTTCAACAAGGCCATACCTCCTCCAACAAGCCCACACCTACTCCAACAAGCCCACACCCACTCCAACAAGGCCATACCTATCCCAACCAGGCCATACCTACTCTAAGAGGGCCACACTTCCTCCAACAAGGCCACACCTCCTCCAACAGGGCCACACCTCCTCCAACAAGACCACACCTCCTGCAACAAGGCCATACCTACTCCAACAGGGCCACACCTCCTCCAACAAGGCTACACCTACTCCCACAGGGTCACTGTTGGAGTAGGTATGGCCTTATTGGAGGAGGTGTATTGGAGGAGGTGTGGCCTTGTTGGAGGAGGTGTGTCATTGTGGACATGGGCTTAAGACCCTCATCATAACTGCCTCTGCCCTCAGGTGAGATGGCCTCGCAGTGACACCCAACTTTCCTGTTCCTGTGGTCTTCTGGGGAGGCCATGCTGGGGGCACTGAGGCTTCTCTGGAATGGCATCAGGTGGGAGGCAGCCGAGGACCTCCAGCATTGCAGCTGTGGCAATGATGAAGTGCTGATGGAAGTTAATAGAGCAGATTCATCCTGCTGACCATGGGGAACAGCTGTTCCCATTGTCACCATTACCGACATCAGTAGCAGCACTACCACCACCACCACCATCACTACCACCACCACTACCACCACCACCATCACTACCACCACCACCATCATCACCACCACCACCACCACCACTACCATCACTACCACCACCACCATCATCATCACCACCACCACCACCACCACTACCATCTTTTGCTTGGTCCTGGACAGTCATTAGCATGTGTATTGTATTTCCAGCCTACCAGTAGGCAAGGATTGGAAAGAAGACTCCATCTCTTTGTAACCTTACCCAGCCACATTTCCAAAGGGTTCTAACCTCAATGAGCCCCAAATTTTCCCTGTGGGTCACCTGTGTTCCATTTTACGGAGAGGGAGGCTGGGCTGCAGCAGGCTCTCCGCAGGCCTGGTATAGACGGGTATCATTGGTGACTTCTCCAGAGTCACCAGAGGCTGGCTGTGAGCTGCTTGGGGGTCATGGGGTCATGGAGGGCTGCCGACCTGCTGACAAGGCAGCCGAGGCAGCTGGGGAGGGACTGCTTAGCTGAGCCCCAGGCTCTGACTTCCACCTGCTCCAGGCAGCCGCCACCTTGCCTCAGGGAAAGCAGCCTCGTTAGCACAGCCGCCTGCGGCCCTGGGTGCAGCCAGGGGCAGAGAGGCCTCGTTACCTGCTGCTGGCCCTTCATGCTGTGGATGGCCACACAGACTGGACTCAGCCACACACACCTCTCCGGGCAGGGTCTCTGCACTTGAGTATGTGAGCTGTGTATGTGGACATCTACACGAGCACCCACTTCCACGCAGTGTGGTCACACACCTGCATACATGCTTACTTTCAGATGTGTGCTCACCTACACACACACACACACACACACACACACACACACACACACACGTAGATGACAGGTATCACATGTGCTCAGAACACAGAAGCACACAGAAGCACAAATGCAGACAGACCCATGCATGCACTCTGTGCGGCCCCAGAACAGACATGTACATGGAATACATGTGATCTGACATGGGCTCTCTGCCCAGAACACACACTGGCTTAACACACTCCTCTTTCTATTTGAGCATTCCCGTATGAGTTATGGGCTGGTGTGAAGGATAAACCTTTACACACTCGTGCGCACGGCTCAGAGGTGCGTTAGGCCCACAGGTGCATGCAGCACACAGGTACAGGCGGCTCACAGGTGTTCAAGGCTTGCACACTCCATCACTTTGCACACACACAAGAAGCTGCATGTGTCTCAGGAGTGTACCAGTACAGACTAAGGATCCATCTCCACACCTAGCCTCAGCTGCCCGCTGTGGCTTTCCTTGAGCTAGGTTTTCCTCAAGCTTCTGTCATAGATGGGGGAAACAGACCACACCTGGTGTGGTGGGGGTTGGGGTGCACTGTTGGACTTGGTGGCTGTCCCCCTTTGCTTTTGTCACCATCATATCATGAGACCTGGGGTTCACAGGAAGACACGGAAGGAAGCAGTTGCTGTTGATAGTCCAAGGAGCCAGGCTCTGAGACGCTGCAAGAGGAACCAACCACACTTGACCTTGGACTAGAGCTTCCAGGCCCCAGAGACAAAGCTCCAGAATCAGGGCTAAGCCATCATATTTCTCCACAGGAGGCAGGGCAGTCCCACTTGTTGTCCCCCATAGTTGCTCATGCTTTCGATGCAGGGTGCTGGGCAGCTGTGTATGCAACAGGCCCCGGGTAGGTAGCTAGGATCCAGTCGGCGCAGCAGGATCCTGGCCACTGTAACAGTGACTTAGTGCCGATATAACAACCCTCATATTCTTTTAGTGAGGCCTGAAAGGTGCTATTAAATGGGATATTGAGATAAGGAAGTGGGAGTCTAGCGAGGTTAGACACTATTTATTCAGATTTTCATGGGCACTAAAGTATCCTTGCCTGACTCGCTCGACACCCCTCCCGCCTCCCGAGCTCCCTGCACACGTAAACTCAGCAGCTCTGCCCACCCGGAGGACCGCCTAGGAAGGAGGCTCTTGGGCTGGGTGAGAAGCTAGGTTTCAATTCAATCCCAGCCTGCCATGGGCACACAAGAGGAACTCGCATGCTTGGTGACTGCTGGGGGATCAAGGACAGGGTGGGACATCCAGAACACCTCAAGAGGCAAGAGGTAGAAGCCCCTAGGACAGCCAAAAGGTACGGGCTGTTCAGAGCCACCTTACCTCTCAGAGGCCACGTTGTCCCATTTGCAGCTCATGTCTCAGCAGCTACACATGGCCTCTGCACACCACAGGCTTCTGACCAGGCTCTCTGAGACAGTCTCTGATTGGATTTGAACCCTCAGGGCGTGTCTTCTTCCTACTGCCCCAGGATTCTGGAGAAGGGCATCAGGGAGAGCCTCTGATGCCACCCCAGGCATCAAGGAAAGCTACATACTCAGAGGGGCTCTGACGCATGTTGGTCACCTGTGAGGACTTTGGACTGACCCCAGGCTCGGACTCAAGCCTCAGGGTTCAGTTGTGTAATGAGGCCGCAAGGAGAGTCCTCCTCACACAGTAGGCACTCCCTGAATGCAGTGTTCTCTTTCAACCAATCTGGTTTACTGTCTCTGTCTTCTCTTTGACAGCCTCAGAAAGCCAAGCAGCAGCAGGTAGCCAAGTGATGGGGCTGAGGGCAGTTGCTGGGGGAGGGAGGCTGGAAACATGCTTCTGGGACGAGGCACAGACAGACAAGGAAGGGAACCTTTCGGGGAGAAGACAGCGCTGTGTAAGAGTCCTGGGGCAGGCGGAGCTGGTGAGCAGGGAGCCCAGCTGAAAGCCAAGCATAGAGACCTCCACACCCCAGTGTGAGCATGGGAGAAAAGGACTTGAGCTCAGGGGTGCCTGGCCTCTGGCCACAACTGGCCATAGATAGGCTTGTTGTGCTTGGGATGTTGCTTCCTGATGGGCAGTTTTGTGGGAAGCCCGGGACAAGTGGCTGTGGTCTGGGGAGTTGGGCGGGGGCCCAGGGCTGAGCCCCTGAGGCGGGCATATCCAGCTTGAGTCTTGCAGGACATGGGTTTACAGCCGCCCTGTGGTGTGCCCTATAACAGCTGTCCTTGCTAGGGTATTTGAAGGAGTCAGAGTAACAGTGGCTTAGCTTCACTTCCCTCCTGATCACAGGGCGATGCCTGGGCTTCTCTGGGCCTCACTTTTCCTTGTGGCAAAGGAAAGGAGAGAAAAGGATTCTGTCTCTTGCCTGAGGCTTGTGTGAAAATTTTGCAGCAGATGTGTTAGCCTGTAAACATGGAGGTGCTGCTGGACCGGGGTTTCTTCCCTCCAGTCTTTCACAGGAACCCAAGCCGAGCTTGAATTTTCCTTCATCTTCAGAGCCGTGTGTCCTCTGGTGATAAATGCAAAGGTACCGTGCTGGATAATTTTATGTCAGCTTGACACAGGCTAGAGTCATCTGAGAGATGGGAACTCCAATTGAGAAAATGCCTCCATTAAGATCAGGCTGTAGGCAAGCCTGTAGGGCATTTTCTTAATTGGTGATGGATCAGGGAGAGCCCAGCCTATGGTGGGCGGGGCCAGTCCATGGTGGGCGGGGCCATCCCATCGTGGGTGGGGCCACCCCTGGGCTGTGGTCCTGGGTTCTATGAGAAAGCAGGTTGAGCAAGCTATGGAGAGCAAGCCAGTAAGCAGCACCCCTCCATGGCCCCTGCATCAGCTGCTGCCTCCAGGTTCCTGCCCTGTGTGTGAGTGCCTGTCCCCACTGCCTTTGATAATGAAATGTTAATGAAATAAACCTTTCTTTCCCCAAGTTGCTTTTTGGTTATATGGTATTTCACCACAGCAACAGTGACCCTAAGACAGGTCCTTCACTGGCACCAGCCGTATACCAGGTACAGGTGTCTGATCATGCCAGTCTCTCAGAGAGGCCCAGTTGGTGTTCGCACACCCTTGTAGGGATGGCTCAAAGCTGGGGTTTGGATTCTGAGTTTCCAGGAGTTGTGTCTAGGTGAGCTCTGGCTTCTGCTTTCCGTCTCCCATTGTTCCAGTCTCCCATCTGCACAGGGGTGTGTGATAGAATCTTTCAAGCACAGCTGGTCCCTGAATTGGGTAAACTTACTTATGTGACACCCAGGCCCCGTGCTATGGCTCTGCTCAGCCCGGGGAGGTGACTGGCCCCTCCTGATCCTCCTACCTCCATGAAGTTAGACGCTTACTTCTTCCAGAGAAGGTAAGGGGGCAGCCGGGGCACTTCTCTGCTAGAAATTCCCGTCCTCCATTTTCCTAAGATGTGTGCTCTGGCCAGTTTTTTCAGGCTATGCTCTGATTGAACATGTTTACCTTGTATTGCCCTTAGCTGGTGCAGGGGCCACTCCAGAGCCCGGGACTGCAGGGTCCGAGGAGCCCCAGCCTGTCCTCATGCCCATCTCGCCTCCCTTAGGGACTCCTGGGTGAGCTTCTGGCAGGGCTCACTGGGCACCAGCCTGATGCCCCTGTCTGACACCTGCCTTGCAAAGGGCCCCAAATTAGAGGAAGTGGCTCCCCATCAAAGGCAGGCTGGGCCCAGCAGGGGGTGTGCAGAGCCGGGGAATGCACTGACTGATTTCATCTAATTATGTCTGGTTTAATATTTATAGGGTTGGTGCCAGAGGGCTTCCAGCCCTGCAGCTAATGTCGGGTGGCCCAGGTGGGGGCACCTAGGAGAGGAAAGCCAGCTCGCATGCATCCAGAGCCCTGGTTGGCCAGACCCACGTGGGCCGATGCTGCTCCAGTCAGGAGCTTGGGAAGGAAGCATGCTCTCATACAACACAAAGCACTGGGCACCGGGTACAAAGCCTGGCACGTGCCCTGGGAAGCTGGAGCAAAACCGATCTGATTGTGTCACTCACACTTTGGCTTGTTCCTTGCTGTGCGACTCTGGGCAAGGGACTATGTCTCTCTTAGCCTTAATTGCCAGTGTCTGTAAGACTGTAAAGATGGTGTGTCGTCGTCCTTCACGGGACTGATTGACTCTGAAGCCCCCTCGGGCTTCTGCTTCAAGGCTTGGTTTCCAGTGGGTGGCGCTGGCTCAGAGGCTGAGGGGCCTGTGCGGGGGTGGGGGGTGGGGTGGGGGTGGGGGTGGGGTGTGTGTGTGGCTGGGGGCACCTTACTGGCAGTAGGTTGTTGGTTTGGAGATTTTTCTTGGTTCAGACTCGCTCTGCACTTCCTGGCTGTGAAGCATGTGAGTCACAGCCTCCTGCTACCGTGACGGAGTCCTACACTTCTTCCTGTCATGGAATGGACGTCTGGAACCACAAGCCCCAACAAGACTCCCACATTTCCTTTAGTAGTTTCTGTCAGGCATTTTATCACAGAGATGCTCAGCCTGGAAGTTCAGCTTTGAGCTCTGTAGACTGTGGGTTCAGCATTGGGAGGCGGGGCTTCACATAGGGAGGCGGGGCTTTGCACAGGGAGGCGGGGCTTCACACAGGGAAGCGGGGCTTTGGGGTTTCTCCTGGATTGATGCTGCCAACAAGGGACTGTGTTGTCGTCATAGAGGTGGTCTACTCTAAGTTCCAGCTCCTCTTGCCCCCCTTTCTCTCACTCTCACTGTCACAGGGTGAGGGCTCTCACCCGACACCAGCGACTCCTCCATCGTGGCTTTTCCGGCTTCTAGAACTGTGAGAAATATTTTTTCTTTATAAATTATTCGGTCTGTAGCATTCTGCTATAGCAATAAAAATGGGCAAAGATGCCATACCTATGAATGGGAGGATGTATACGTTGTGGGCTTGAATTTGTATCAGTTAGCTGCCCTTAGCTGTGTAACAAATGAGCCCCAAAGTTGGTCGTTTAAATGAGGCTGTGTTGATTCTTATAGGATCCTGTGAGGCTGGTTTGTGTAGATTGGCCCACCTGGGTGTCTCTGTCCACCTTGGGGACCGGCGCTTGCTTGGGATGATCTTGGTTGGTCCAGACAATGACTGGGCTGTGGGAAGAAACTGGCCAGCCATGGAATTCCTGCTTCCTCTTAACTTTCCTACAGGAGATGGCACTGGGTCGATGCCATCGAGGAGGGCCAGAGGTAGGCAGTGTTCATGGAGATGAAATTCTTCCCAGTCAACACATATGCATCCCGGTGTCCCCAGTGACAACAGCAGAGCCATTTTATCACACGCCTATTGGATACCAATGGTGTGGTGCAGATTATCTTTAATTTAAAACTATTGGATGTGGAGACTATGTACCTTGGGAGGGGAAACCAAGGCAGAGGGTAAGTATGGAGTTTGGCTGAGAACTCATAGGACTGCAGATGCCATGGGCTGTGTAGTCTTTCCCTGATTTTAGCATTTGTGTCTCTGTGTATGTTCCTGTCTGTGTGTGTGAGTGCATGTGAGTGTGTAAATGTTAGTGTATAAGTGCATGTGTCTGTTGGTGTGTGTGTTAGTGTGTGTGTGAGTGTATTTCTGTGTGTCAGTGTGTGTAAGTAAGTGCATGTGAGTGTGTGGGTGTATATGTGAATGTGAGTGCATGTGTGCATTTCTGTCTGTGTGAATGTATGTGAGTGTGTGAGTGTGTTTATGTCTATGTGTGGGTGAGTGTATGAGTGTGTTAGTGTGTGTGAGTATATTCTGTTTCTGTGTGTGTGTGAGTGCATGTGTGTGAATATGTATGTGAATGTGTGTGAGTGTGTGTTAGTATGTTTCTGTCTGTGTGTGAGTGTGTGTGTGTTTCCATCTGTGAGTGTATGCGAGTGTGTTAGTGTGTGTATGTGTTAATGTGTTAATGTGTATGTGAATGTGTGTGAGTGTATGTTTTTGTCTGTGTGTGAGTGTATGTGAGTGTGAATGTGTTAGTGTGAGTGTGTGCGAGTGTATGTATGGGCGTGCCAGTATATATTTTTGTGTGTGAGTGTATGTGAGTGTTAGTGCGTATGTGTGTGAGAAAGTGTATGTGTATATATATATATGCGTGCATGTGTGTGTATGTATGTATGTATGTATGTGTGTATGTGTGTGTGTGTGTGTCAGTGTGTTTGATTTTTGGAAGCAAAGTAGACACAAAAGTTGTAGGTGCCCAGTTATAGCAGTTGGCAGCCACTGTGAAACAGAGGAGCTCTGTGCCCATTTTAAGGATGAGAAAATGGCTCTAGAGCAGCCAGCTCCCTGGCCAGGTTAGAGCCAGATTCAGATGCAGACCCAGACCTCAGGCTAGGGGCTGGCTGCTATGGTGACAGGTGTCACCTTTACTGGATGCAGCGGCTTTAGGCATGGGGGAAAGGCAGCCACTCCTCCTGTGCACCCAGCCCTGGCTTTCTTCCCACTCTGGGGCGCTGGCTCTCCAAACTGCCCTGTCCCACACTCTCCACGTCTGCCACAAGAGCTTGTGTAGTTCCGTTGCCAGGGTGAGGTCCTTTGTGAATGTGTGTTATTGACAGGAACCATGTCTATTCGAGGGACCCCAGTGCCTCAACCCCGGGGTTTGAATGAGTAGGACGGCAGAGTTCCCATTGCTGGTGACGGTTCTCCGTCAGAGCGCACCGCCCACCAGTCCCGGCTCCTCTGTATGTCTGCGGTCCATCTCACTTGTCATTCCAAGCAGGTCATTCTCTAAATGTCCAGGTTGTGGCAACAGGACCCACGTGGCAGGCACCCACAGGGCACCTCGGGATTCAGGGCCCAGAATATCATCCTTGATGCGATTGCCGACCCTGCGGTTTCCTGGGACTCAGTTTCCTCGAGTGTAGAATGGGGGTGGGGGTCGGATATACTTGGGAGGACTTCAATCATGCTGTGTCTTTACTTAGTGTGTTTGGTGGCTGTGCCTGGCCCATGTAAGCTATTGCTGCAGTCAATGAGCCCTGCAATATTTTCTTTTCACTCAGAGGGGGACAAAAGCTAAAAATGATAAACACCAATGGCTTCATCATTCTACAGCCTGGGAAATTATCTAAATTCCATTCCAGGCTCGGGTGTGCAGACAGGCAGGAGGGACTCTTGTGGGGGTGGCAATGACATTCTGCCTAAGATTGCTCCCTCCTCCCCACTGTGCCATTTTTTTTTGGTTTTTAGACTGAGGATGGGGTAGCCCTGGGGGCCTCTCAGGCCATCAAGCCGGCTGCTGGTGGGGGCTGTAAAACCCTTAGACTGGGTGGTGTCAGCTCCCCTCAGTCCCCTCTGGGTTGTGCGGGACACTGTGGGGCGTTCCTGGGAAGGGCTCCTCTCCCCATGAGAGCTGGCTGTCAGTTCTCAGCAACATCCCTGGGGCTTTGTGTCAAGGGCAAAATAGTGTGTCCCATGGGTGAATATAGTCAGCACAGCTCCAAACAAAATTTATTTCTTGTTAGAGATACCATTTTTAAAGGATGACATAGGGAAGCTTTAAAAATGAAATTATAGCTGGTAATATAAACCTCATAGGCACTGTATTCAAATTACGCTACAGTAATATGCCAAGTTCATAAATAAACATTGCCCATTAACCCTTTACTGTGCCCCATGGGTGAGTGGCTGGGGCGCAGCTGCAACAGAGCAGGAATCCCCTTCCAGGTGTCCCTCGGGCTGTTCCCAGCCTTTCCACTTGGGTGTCAATAATGAGAATATTCTCTGCTAGGATGAGGGGTATGATGATCTGTGGAGTTAGCAGAAATTGGGGTGCATGTCTCTGGTGGGGGAGGGGTGGTGCAGTGTGGAGGAGAATGTACCAGGTCCCTTGCACCAGGCAGGTCCCAACTCCTGTTACTGTGGTGTTACTCATGAATATTCCCCAACTCCAGTACACAGTCAGGGCTATATATGATGGTACATAGTGTCACCCCTCCTCGTGTGTCTCCAGTGAGGCAACTTTGTCTCCTTTGAGATTTTCTTGGCAGGAGGTGATTCTACTAGGTAGAGGTCAGGACTCTGCCCAGCATCCTGCAATTCACTGGGCAATCTCCACTAAGCCTGAGGTGGCCTTAGATATCCACAGTGCCTGACTGTATTAGTAGGGTTTGCTAGAGTCACAGAAAGTATGGGTGGTCTCTATATAGTTAGGTAATTTGTCAATGACTTACAGAGTCTGTAGTCCAGCTCCCAAACAATGGTCAGCAGCGGCTGTGGATGGAAGTCTAAGGATGTAGCAATTGCTCAGTCCCACAAGGCAAGCAGGCAAAGAAGAGTGAATGAGTCTTCCTTCTTCCAATGTCCTTATGTAGGTCTCCAGCAAAGGGTGTGGCCTATTTTAAAGGTGTGTGCCACCACGTCTTTAATCTCAGATGACCTTGAACTCAGAGATCTCCCTGTCTTAATTTTCTGGGATTCATAGACACTATGCTTCAAGATCTCCATGCCAAGACCCAGGTCAGAAACTTTTATCTCTCAGTCTCCAGATTAGGGGCATAGGTTAGCCTTCCAATTCTGGATTGTAGTTCATTCTGCATATAGTCAAATTGACAACCAGGAATAGCCACTACACTGACCCTACTCTCTCTACCCTGCATGGGTTTCACCATGGCTTAGTCTTTTTCTGTCTTCAGTGTAGTCCTCGGGGCACAGAGGTTTTCAACAGATACTCTAGTGAGTTCTGATGAAATTGGGGCCTTCCTTGTTCCTCTGTCCCCTGCCACCACATCCTCTCTCTTTGCTTGATGCTGGCTTTCTCCAGTAGTCTTCCTGTTCCCTGGCTTCAGTCATATGTACTGGCTGGTTTTGTGTGTCAACTTGACACAGGCTGGAGTTATGCCAGAGAAAGGAGCTTCAGGTGAGGAAATGCCTCCATGAGATCCAACTGTAAGGCATTTTCTCAATTAGTGATCAAGAGGGGAGGGCCCCTTGTGGGTGGGGCCATCTCTGAGCTGGTAGTCTTGGGTTCTATAAGAAAGCAAGCTGAGCAAGTCAGAGGAAGCAAGCCAGTAAGGAACATCCCTCCATGGCCTCTGCATCAGCTCCTGCTTCCTGACCTGCTTGAGTTCCAGTCCTGACTTCCTTTGGTGATGAACAGCAATGTGGAAGTGTAAGCTGAATAAACCCTTCTCTCCCCAACTTGCTTCTTAGTTGTGATCTTTGTGCAGGAATAGAAACCCTGACTAGGGCAGTCATAACTTGATCCCTGGGTGGATATTCCCAGAATCCTCCTTGTTCCTTATCCTGGTGTTAAGGAACCTTCACTGCTCATGTGTCAGGTCCAAAGTTGCTATCCTGCTTGAGTTGCTTCTCCCTGGACCACTCGCCCACCCCCCTGCCCACCCCTTTTTGTGTCCATCCCTCTAACGGGCTGGAACTCTGTCATCGTGGGGTTCTTCAGAATACAGGAGAGGGTCAGTGTCTGGGGCACACCCAACATATTTTTCTTAGTAAGTTTTGCTCTAAACTTGGGATTCAGGAGTCCCCTTGCTCAGGGCACGAGTGATACTCTTCCCACGGGACCCTGGCAGCCTTGTAGAGTCAAGTGTAGAAGGAAGCTGCTCACAGCATCTGCTGCAGTTACGTTTGGGGGCTTTGGTGAGACAGGACTCACCCAGCATCCACCTGCAGAACAGAGTCATCACTGTCCCATTCTGCAGGCTGTGCTATGGAGTTTCACAGACACAGGAGCCCCCTGGACGCAAGGTTCACAGAGAGGCCAGGCACTCAGCCGCACAGCGTTGGCATCTGAATTTTGCTGTGGTTTTAGGAGACCTAGCTTAGGCAATTTGTCGGAGTGGCTCTCTTTCTCAGTTCCCCTGGCATGCAGCTAATTTAATAGCATTTAATTTAATTTTAAAATGATTTTTTTTTATTCAGAAAGGCCTGTGGCCACAGAGGTCCTGGATGTCCTCATCTTCCTGCTTTCTATGGCTGGAGATCTATCTCACGGCTCAAACCTGGCCCCTGGCAACACAGGCCTCTCGTAGGCCCCATGGCCTTTTATGAAAATGTTGAGTTTGCTCTCTGCCCATTGGGCATAATTACCCTTCTCCTCTCCAGAACCTCTCTTGGCCCAGCCCAGCAATGGACGTGCAGAGCAACCTAGACCCTGAGTAGTAGCTAAGCCCCAGACAAAGACGACAGAAGCCAGTGCAGGTGTACACACGGACAAACAGAGCATGCACACAAGTGCTCAAGCAAGCATGGCATGCACATGTAACTCACAAATTCATCCTAGCACAAATGTGTGCATGCACATAGCACACACATGTACTCAGGCCTGTATGCATGACACAACTTATAAATGCACACAGTTGTGTGTGTGTGCATACATCTGTATCCACACCATGAAAATTACACACATGTGACACATACATGTGTACACACATGTGCAATGCACAACTGAACACACACACACACACACTTCTTTCTCACTCTTTCCAGCCATGTGTGTAGCCAGGAGCTCACTTTGTCTGGATGATGGAACCAGAGAATTGCTACATCAATTTGTCTCTCTCTCTTTTTTTCTTGTGTTGCCAATTTAAGCCCAAGTTCACAAGTCTTCGAACGTGCTATTCATGTTTCATTCAATTAATTAATTGCACTTTTTTCCTGTATTTAACACATGGCCCCCATGAGGCCAGACACATGGAGTCACACATACATGACTGTCTTTAGGAAGCAGAGATGCTACCGGGAGGAGAGGCAGCCATGAGGGGAGACCTTGGTAGGATACAGAATGTAGGTAGGGGTATCAGGCACACGCAGGACTGTGTGTGACATTGCTGACTTTAAGCGTAACGTCAGAATGAACTTTCAGAGGCAGCCCAGCCTTGCAGACCTGCCTCAGGTGTCTTCACACCTGAGCTGAGGTAGCGCAGCCTCTGAACTATTCTGCAAACCTAATGGTTCTTCTCCAACCCACACAAGAGAAGATCCCTGGCCCAGAACCCCTGTGCATGGGTGTGAACAAGTTCTAGTCCATGATAGATGTGCTCCATCTGCCTCCCACGTGTGAGTCTCGCTACTCCCTGCCTTCCACAGACTTAGTTCAGGTTAGCCCTGTGGATTCCACATGGAGCGCGAAAGAGCCACAATATGGAGGGGGCCTGGGTCCCTGCTAGCTCTTGCAGGGAAGCTGCCATAGAGACTTGTCTGACCAGGAAGGTCTGTACTGGCCCTGTGTGGTGCAATGTGCCAGCAGATGTCATCTTCCTCGGCAGGGGACCCAGTGACTGTTTTCATATAGCAAATCCAGTAGTTATAATGAACACAATTGGGCTTATGGGGCTTGAAAAGCTTCTTATTTTCTCCTTTTCACAACTACCCACCTCAGAAGCAGCCGACAATGCCGGGAGAGCTGTCTCCTTATGCCCACACTGGTCTCCATGGACAGGTCAGCCTCTGAGCTTGTGAATAGACACCAAGATCCACCGTGGATGTTGAGGATGATTTCTTGGGCTCTGCGTAGTACTTATGACCTGGGTCAGACACCAGAAACAGGAGCAGGATGTCCCACAACTGCTCACTCAGGAAGTGGCTGCGGACAAAGAAAGGTGGACAAACCAACTAGCTGATGTTGAGTGCTGTCCACACAGCAGGCACCCTTTGTATCTTTGGAGGACCCTCTGCGGGGTGCTGTCAGTAACCCCATTCCATACCTGGTCATGACCAATAGAGGCAGCCATCTTGCTTACCTTGTTCTATTTAGTGAAAGCTGACACTTGGTAACTTAAAACATTATCAATACTATTTAAACTTTTAGGTTAGTGTGCAAAAATTTCCCTTACTCTTTTGTCCTCAGTCCCCTACACTGGACCCTCTTGCCTCCTTGCTCTCTTATGTCACATGGCACATATACATAACCACGTGATATATGTGTTTAGCCCCAACTCTGCATCTGAGAGAAGACAATGGTCTGTCTCTCTGGGTCTGGCTTAGTTTGCTTAATTCAATAGTCCTCTGGTTCTACCTATCTTCCTGCAAACGGTGTGACTTCACTCTTCCTTGTGGCTGTGTGACTCCCTTCTGCACACACCGTGTTTCATGTGTGCCTCTGCCTGCAGGTGCTGGGGTGTGAACTTGGCACGTCTTCTCACTTGTGACATCAGGTCGGGTTTAGCATCCTGCCTCTGAGCCTTGCATGCCTCTGTCAGCTCTGATGAATGGAGCTGGTATCTGGGCGTTCTTTGCTTTGGGCTACGTCTTCTCTCCCACTTTCCTCTCATCTCAAAGCACAGAACTGTCCTCCGAGGTGTTACTTATATACCTTGTGTAGCTTCTCTTCGTTAGCTCGGGAGAACTCTTCACGTGGGCTGAGGTTCAATCATTCTCTTTAAAGTTACCGAGAAATGTATGCTTAATTATATTTGCATATGAAAAATAGGCTCTAATTAGTTTGATTGATTACTATTTTAACCCTAATGGCATTTTGAGTATCTGTCCCAACTAATAGTGAGTGTATCGGCCATAAATCATTGGCTTTTTATGGCATGGTCTATTGAGCTGGCTTATGAAATACATTTTATTAATATCCTGCAATGTATCGAAACTGATACAAGTCAAACAACTGCTCATTTATTAAGCTGTTTAAATGTCAGTCTCACACAAGAGTAATAACACAGGAAACACGGACCTCGGAATCTTTCAGCAGACCATGGGCTCTCAAATATTAGTTCTCTTGGAAAATATATTCTGGAGATAAAAGTCCAATTATGTCATTTATTGCATTAAATAAATCTATATTGACTAACATAAATGTTAGGTTAGCAGACGTGCTTTTCTGAAACCTTTTAATTCTCTGGGATTGATTTCTGGGGGTGCAATAGGAAAGGGGAGCTTGGGTTACTCATGTGACCTTCAGGGTGGGAGTCACCGGGAACCGTGGCTCAGATTTCTTTACAGCAGGGCCAGGCTGCTCTGTGTACTCAAGGTCTCCAGGACATGACTTCCCTCTGAGGTACTGACAAGGCTGGAGATGCAGTCAGGGCACTTCCAGGGACTGCTTCCTGGTCTCTCACAAGCACCAATGATGCATGCTGGGGATGCTGTGGTGACTGGGCACGTGAGGCCACAGGACAGCTGATGTACTAGTGAAAATGGACCAAAGATTTCAGAGCGGGACGCTGCAGGGGTACTTCGTGGGCAGGGAGGAGAAGGTTAGACGGAGAGCAGGTTGCTGTGGGGCAATGCATGGGCTGTGAGGAGGCTGTTAGACCGAGAGTAGGCTGCTGTGGAGGTACTGCGTGGGCGGGCGGGGGTGGGGAGGAGGTTAGACCCAGAGTGGGCTGCTGTGGGGGTACTGCGTGGGTGTGGGTGGGGGCGGGGGGAAGACCCAGAGTGGGCTGCTGTGGGGGTACTGTGTGGGCGGGGGGGGGGGAGAGGAGGTTAGACCCAGAGTGGGCTGCTGTGGGGGTACTGCGTGGGTGTGGGCGTGGGCAGGGGGGAGGAGGTTAGACCGAGAGTGGGCTGCTGTGGCGGTACTGCGTGGGCAGGGGGTGGGTTAGAAAGGGAATGGATCGCTCTGGGGGCATGGTGGGCAGAGAGGAGGTTCAAAGCTGACCAGATCACTATTGGGGACAGTGCGGACAGGGAGGAGGCTAGAAGGGGAACAGATCTCTGGGGGATGGCGGGGCAGGGAGGAGGTTCGAAGACCTGAGCTAGAGCATGGGTCTGGGGACTTCTTCTGAGGGACAGGCAGTGGGCACCAGGCTCCAAGGCAGGGTGTTCTTGCTTACTCTGTAGGCTTGGCCTCAGGAGTGAACACTGGATCCATTGCCCACTTACAAGTGCGCTATGGTGCTCGCCTGAGTCTGGATTTTAGACCTGGCTACTGCCGGGAATCAGGAAGAACACAGCAGTTGTCATTAAGGGTGTGAGAGCAGGGAGGAGAATCAGGTATGCTCAGGACTTCATGGAGGTCAAGTTGACAGAATAGACTGGCAGAGTGGATGCTGGGAGACAGGACATAGACCCCAGGCAGGAATGGTGGAGTGGGGGAGGGACAGTTAGAAAGCGCAAGTTGGGATAGGTCCCAAACTTGATAGCTGGTACATCACGCTATTTCTCTGGTCCCTGCCTTCCTGGGCTGAAGTTGGGGGCCTTCTGCACAGGATGGGATGGAAGTGTGATTATCACGTGAGGTACCTCATTGAGTCTGGGCCATAGTAGCTACGTCAACCCTGCCAACATGCAGTGGTGACCTGTGAGGGTTGGTTGATGGAAGAACGTGGACTTTGGAGTCATGTGGGTTGGGTTTAAACCTCGCCTCTCTGCTGTGAGAATTTAAGCCATCTTCTGCTTGCTGGAGCCAGTGTCCCTGATTGCAGGGTGGGGTGTGGTCCTCCATTGCCCTGTATTAGTGGTTTATGGATATGAGAAAGTCCCACACACGGACTGCTTGGAATTCACATAGAGTTAAAAGTCATTGTTCCAGGCAGGCCCAAGGCTCTCAGCAGCTGCCAGGTGTGTGTGTGTGTGTGTATGCGTGTGTGTGTGTATGTGTGTGTGTTGGATGGGCAGTAGGCAGTGTCTGCCAAGTGGGTGGTCATAGGTTTTGGAGGGGTGTGAGAGTGTTTCTAAATGGTCTCCTCCCACGCTTGCTAACTTGCTGTGTGACCTTGGGCCAGTCCCTCAACCTCTCTGGACCCTGCTCCCTTGTGTGTAAATCCTGGAAAGGTTTACTTAAGCACTAGGGATTTTTTTTCAGAGCCTTAAAACAACAACAACAACAAAACCCCAAAAACGATGGTTATAAAGGTCTGTGGTTATCGAGAACCATCTGCCCCAGGCAAAGACCAGACCCTCCCCAACCTTTCAGGCAGAAATAAAACAACAAGCAGCCGGTTTTGCAAATTGCCATCTTGGAGGTCGTAAGCGCTGGTATCTGCTTTTGTGCGCGACTTGATTGAAATTCTTCTGCGATGGCGGGTGTCCCCACCATCAGTGCCTTAATTAGAAATGAGGACAGTCACATCGGCATAAATTAAATCAGACTAAAGATGATTAACAAAGTAAATGCAAGGAATCATTAAATTAAACCATTGTGCCAGGTCCTCTGCCTATCTATCACAAATTTGGGCTGCTAATGAGGGTCTTAATTAGTAAGTTAGGTCGAAATAATTCATGCCAGTCACTCGGAGGCAGAGTCCCTTTCCCTCTTCTGCATTTACAGGGTTTTTCTGCTTCCAGCTCTGAATGCAAATGCATCGGGCTGTGGACCACGGACGTCGCTGACAAATGACATCATTCTCCCATGATCAAACCCTCATGGCACCGGATGTGTTTGCTGTGATGCCTGGGGCGAGGCCCAGTTCGCCACAAGGGGCAAGATTAGTCCTAAAACAACAGAACTGCAGACAGATGAGACCGGATTCTGGATTCATCAGCTGGGAGGCAGAAGGGAGGACTGAGGGCAGCAGGCAGGCGACTTGAAGGGTCACAGAGTGACCTGGGGTAGACCTGGGTACTCTGGTGTGGGTTTTATAAAAAAGAAAGGCAACCCAGGGATACATTTGGTAGAGGCAAGGTATGGTGCAGCGGAAGGGGGTGCCTCTACGGGTGTGCCCTCCTTAACTGAGTCGGGCTCACCTAGCTGTTGCCAGGTAACTGTGGGGCGGAGCCTAGAATAAAAGCTAACATCTGCTATCCCAGGATTCCCTGCTCTTCCCGCTGTGTTCAGTAGATCTGCTCACACGCCCTGTCTACTGAAGAAGATTCAGAAAGATGAATGGACTTGCCCAAGGTCACACGCAGAGGCAGAGCCTGACTCAGCCTCCCAACTTGGCTCTACCAGTGATGGCCAAGTGGCCGGGTGGTGGCAGGTGGGTGGTGTTGCGTGGAGGGCAGAGAAGCAGGGCAGACCAATGAGGACGGCCTGGGGAGACTGAGAGCCTTTGGTGTCAGGAGACTTGGCCTGGATATCAGAATCTGCCAGTGATGTCTACTCACCGAGCCTCGGTTTCCTCATCTGTTGTCTGGGTGCAATGAATATTGACTGGTGTGAGCTTTCTGAGCGTTCAGTGAGGTCTTCTCAGAGGTGTGTAGTGAACGATTCTCCCATCACCATCCTGGTGGTTGTCTGGGGATTCAGTTAGGCTTTTGCATTGCCATGAACCCTGGTGGTTCCTTCATCAGGATGCAGGTGGATTAGGTTAGGCTGGGTGGCTCTTCTCACAGAGTTGTCATCCTCAGGGACAGGTGATCGGAAACGCTTGACGTTTGGGGTCACCAGGCTGTTGGCCGGGACACAGGAGTGTTGGCATTCCTGTCACACGGCAGGCTGCCTAGAGTGGGTCTGATTGACCACGGAAGGCATCCCGTGGGGGCGGGGGGGGGGCAGTTCCAGGGCCCAGTGTGGCTCCAACTGCTGTTCCTGCTTCAGCTGTTAAAGTCTTAGTGCGCGCTGTGGCCTGGATAACATCACCTCCACCATGCCTCATACCTGGGTACTTGTGCACACGTTCCTTTCTATGGCAAAAAGGAAATTTTACGTGTTTATAAGGCGATAACCAGTTTTGGGATAGGAGCCGATCCTAGATATAGAGTCACCCACATGTACAGTGACAGGTATCTTCCTAAGCACACACCTGGGGTGGGAGGGGCCTGGGTCCGTGGGAGGGCCTGGGGCCTAGTTGGCAGTCTAGCATACCTGTGAATGGTTTTCCAAGATGATTTGGGAAGAGACTTCACTAAAAAAGATGATTTTAGCTGGGCAGTGGAGGCACATGCCTTTAATCCCAGCATTTGGGAGGCAGAGGCAGGCATATTTCTGAGTTCTAGGCCATCCTGGGATACAGAGTGAGTTCCAGGACAGCCAGGGCTACATAGAGAAACCCTGTCTTGAAAAACCAAAACAACAACAACAACAACAACAACAACAAAAACCCAAAAAACAAAACAAAACAAAACAAAACAAAACAAAAAAACCAACCAACTAAAACCAACCAACCAACCAAACAAAAAATCCAAAAATAAAAATAAAATAAAATGATTTTAGATGACAGCACACCCCAGGTAATTCCTGTTTGTTTGTTTATTATTTATTTTTATTTAGTCAAGGGTGAGTGATGCTCGGTTGCTCCAAGGGCATGGCCAAGGTCTTGTGAATGTTACCTATTTCCAGAACCTTCCCTTGCCCTGAGCAGAACTCTGCTGGAGTGCGTGGCTTCTGGCATCTTCTCCGCCGGGTGGCATCGACTCTGGAGTCTGTGTACTCCAGGCAGGCAGAGTCGCTGGGTATTTGTACTTTTACATCTGGTTTATTTCCCTCTATACCAAGTCCTCAAGGGCCACTTGGGGCCAGCATGAGCGCTTGACCCTCACAGCCACACGGGGGTTGGTTTGTGGGGGTACAGTGGCTGAACAGAGGCCCCAAAGTCTGAACTCAGACAGATCTGCTGGCGTCAGGGTGGGGGCGTTGCTCACACCCGCTGCCCCCCCTGCCCCCTCCAGTGACAGTTACTGGCCTCCAGGTACCCACAGCCCCAGCCGCAGCTCAATACGGCCGCCCCTCCCCCACAGGACATCCATTAATTTCCTACTGCCTGCCTGGCCCAGAACAATCACTTTTCCATCGATTTTGCTTCAATTAATTAAAAAATCCATCTGACCACTCCACAGCTTGATGGACTTTGAGGATTCAGAAGAAAATAAATAAATTAGTCTTGGAACAATGGGGTGGGCTTGAGGAGAAGGAGGAGGTATGGGGAAGTCATGGGGGAGGCTCGAGCCAGGACCAGTTCAGTGGTGTGACATGCACGGACTTCCTAGAGGCCTGGGTCTGGGGGCTGTGTTGCTGAGATCGCCCTACACACAGCTGCTGTTCTGTGAGCATTTGTGGGTGGTTGGGGTTTCGTAAGTGTCTTCCCATTGGCCACAGTTCTGAGAAATGGAAGATGAAATAGGTGCTCAAAGAGGTTGATGTCTTGTCTGAGGCCACACAGCAAGGACCTGCAGGGCAGGGCCTCACCATCTCTTTCTTTTGTGCACTTACCTGTGTATATTTCTTAGTTGCTCAACCCAGGACCACTGAAGGCAAGCTTAGTGCTTTGTAAGAGTTTGCAAGTTCTCTGAGAGGAGGCACTTGGGAATGGGACTCGTGGATGTTGCTGAGGCTTGGAGGTCACATGCCTTGGTGAGGCTTCAAAGTGTGTATGTGTATGTACATGTATGTATATGTGTGTATGAGCACATGTATGTACACATGTGTGTATATACAGATATGAGCATATTTGTTATTTTCCAAGCATGAACATATTCATGTCTATGCTTGTATGAATACATGTATATACCTGTGTATGTATATACACATATGTGTATTTGTTTTTTCCAAGTATGTATATGCACATGTATGTATATGTGTGTATCAGTACACGTATGTACACATGTGTGCACATATACATGTGTGTTTGTTATTTCTTTTAAAGCATGTACATGTATATATGCATGTATGAGTACATGTATGTACACATGTATGTATTTGTTATTTCTTTTTCAAGTATGTACATGTATCTATATGCATGTATGAGTACATGTATGCACATGTGTGTATATATAGGCATGTGTGTATTATTTCTTTTCCAAGCATTAGGTGCTCAACAAAACAAGCTTGTTTTCTTCTCAAGAAAACAAGCTGAGATGGGAACTGTGATCTGATGTTAACTTGTTGGCAACAACAACAATAACAACCACACATACACAGACACCACACACATAAACATGTACATACACATGCAGTCAGAACATGGATGTTTTGTTGGATAGCAAAAAGAATGCACAGAACAGTAGATGGCCCTCAAGGGTGGGGTGGCTAGAATTTATGGCTGTGCACAGGGACATTTGATAAATCAGTTAAACCCTGGCATGAAACCATATCTTGTGTGAGAGACTGGCATGTAGTGTGAGCTGGCCCCACTGCTGGCGTGCCCACCCCCTGTGGGTGGAGACCATCATTAGAACATCAAAGCTCATCATAAACACACCATTGAAACTGAATACACTCTGGTGTCCAGGAGATGTTACTACTGTCCTGGTCTTAATTGGGGACACTGGAGCCTGCAGAGGTGTGACTGGCATTTGTGCTGAGCTTCCCTCAGTGGCTCTCAACCTTCCTAGTGCTATGACTCTTTAATGCAGTTCCTCTTATTGTGGTGAAACCCAACCATAAAAACTTCATAAACGTCATTTTGCTACTGTTATGAATCGTACGTATCTGATATGGAGGATATCTATATGTGACCCCTATGAGACGGTCCTTCGATCTCCGAAGGGATCACGACACTCAGGTTGAGAACCTCTGCTCTAGCTGGTGTAAATGTGCACTGTGTCTTGAGATGTGCTGGAAAGACATGGAATCTGAGAAGGGGAAGGTTGTTCTCAGGATTGCATAGAGAGCACACTGGTGGGTGAGCGCCCGGGGGGGGGTGGGGGGTGGGGGGGTGTGGGGGGGTGTGGGGACTCTTCCTTGAGATCTCTACTCTCTGGAAGGCCTGATCTTGGGGTGTCACCCCTCCTGGGTGCAGGGACATCAGTAGACCTCCCCTCCCCTGGGAATGGCCAATGGTCTTGCCTGTGTAGCAGGATGGGGGTGACAGGTGGTGTCTTCACCTCTCAGGAAAGCCTGATGAAGGTCATTTGATTTGCAGCTTGTTATCCTGATGGCCAGAGATGCCATCTGCAGCTCCTGGAGCCAGGCCAGCCAGGAAAAGGTGAGGAGGCTCTCATCAGGCTGTGCCTGTGCAGTCCAGCAAGGTGAGGAAAAGCGTGAGGAGAGACGGGGTGGACTGGGGTTATTGGCCGGGCCTTGTGTTCCATCCCTCTCCCCCGTTCTGGTCTGTCCCATGGCCCAGTGAGCTTGGTGGTGGGGTGAGTAACACAGGGTAGTTGGGGTGATTTGAATGAGAATGGTCCTCACAGGCTCATCTATTTGAATACTTGGTCACCAGTTGGAAATGTGGGTCCTTACTGGAGGAGATGTATCACCCAGGGGTGGTCTTTGAGATTTCAAAAGCCCACTACAGGGATGCTAGGAAGATGGACTGGCAGTTGATTTGCTCTTGCAGAGGACCTGGGTTTGATTCCTGGCACCCACTTTAAACCATCTCTGATGCCAATTCCAGGGGATCTCAACAGGCACATACATGGTGGTGCACATACATGCATAGAGGCAAAACATTTGAACACAAAGTAAAGCAAATACTTAAAAATAAATTTGAGACCAGTTTGTTGTCTCTCTGCCTCCTACTTGCAGTCCAGGATGTGAGATCTCAGCTGCTGCTCCAGCGTCATGCCTGATTGCTACCTGTCATGATGGTCATGGACTCCACTGTCTGCAACCATGAACCCCACAAACGTTTGCTTTTATAAAGCATGTCACTCTTGGTGTCTCTTCACAGCAATCAAAAAGTGACCAAGACAGAAGAAGTTGGCGCATAGATCTCAAGGGTCCAAGTCAGAGCTATGCATGGGGATGGAAAGGAGTTTGCTTTGCTATTTACAACAGGCCCCATCTGAGGCCCCTGAGCCAGCCTGGCTGTGGAGACCACGGTTATGGGGACAGACTCCAAGAAGACCCTCAACCTCCTGCCAGTGTGAATGGTGTTCCTGAAGAACAGCTTGCAAGGGCGAGGGGACTCCTGTATTGTAACAGGTCACCCAACATTGTGGTTGTGACCTTAGACTTGTACAGGGAGGAGATATCTTGTCTGTGAACCCAGACAAGATAAAAGGCTCTCCTCTTGGCCTCCTATGAAATCAAGAGATTCAGGTAACAGGACATGCAAGAAGCTGTTGTTTGCACCAAATTCACCTTTTACTGTAAACTTTTTTTTTTTTTAAATTGAGGAGTACACTTCAAAGTAAAAAGTGATTCCACATGTATGCCAGAGACCTCCACATCTGGTGCTCTGTGTGTCATGTGACCTCGCCATGTTTCACCTGATGGGGAGGCTGGCCGATGTTCTCCCACAGCACCCTGACAAACACAAAAAGAACTTGTAGCATTGGGATGCTGTAAGGGCGGTGCTGAAGCTAAGATTCTGTTCCCTAATTGGCTCTTGATCTGTCAGTAAAGCCATTGGCCAATTGCTGGGTGGGAGGAATAGGCGGGACTTCCGGGTTCCTGGAGGAAAAGCAACAAATGCAAGGGAGGAGAAGAAGTTCACCATGCTTTGGAGAGAGAAAAGCCAAGCAGCCATGTCATGTGAGGTCTCAGAAGGAGTGGTGGCCTGTGGCTACTCCTATAGGTGGTGGTCAGGGGAGTTTAGAAGGGACTAGATGTATCTGAGCCACTAATGTTTAGGGCCAGAGGAGAGGGGTGGAGATGAGAATATTGATAAGAAAAAAAAACAATATTGATAGGGGCACACTTTTCCAGGAGGGAGATAGTAGGGTCGAGCAGTTGTGTCCAAAGGCAAGTTGAAATTGAAAAACTCTGTGTGTGTGTGTGTGTGTGTGTGTGTGTGTGTGGTGTCTTTTATCCATGGATTCAAGGGAATCTGGGTGGAAGCTGGTAGCAGGGCCCATTCCCATAGCAAAAGCTACACACAGCAGGATGTGTCCATATCCTTAGCCAACAGTATGCTTTCATCTTTAATCCTACTATACTAGATTGAAGTTGTGCCTCCCTGATGATGTGTTCCATGGTAGAGCATTCAATGGAGATAAGACAGTGCAAATATTTAGCTGCGCTGGCTCTCCTCAGGGAAGGATCCCCATTGCACAGATAGAGAAACCGAGGCTAAAAGAAGGCCCGCAGCTGGCCCATGTTCCTGCTTGGGGGTGGGATGGAGTGGGGATGGAGCTCAGAACCAAGCCCCAGGTTGTGAGGTGTTTTTCACAACCTGTTTTCTTCAGGTTAGCTGATGAGTGCCAGCCACACATGAGCCAGACGCCAGCCACACGTGATACAGACTTTCTAGGATAGAAACAGAGGAAGCTAATTTAATATATTTTTAGTTTGATCAGCACTAGGACCTACCGTGAGTGATGGCCACCAGGCTTTTAACCTTGAGCAATCTGTTCTCTCCTGCCCCACACGGTCTCTGAGCATTGAACTCCAACCACCAGGCTCTGCTGTCTTCACTGCTAAGCCCCATCACAGCTCGGGCTTTGAACTCTGTTTCCATTCTGAGTTGATTTCACACACCTAAGCCAGGTACACCCTTCCCATGGACAAGGGCTTTGAATACTCCCTGGCCGCCACATCTGGCCACACAGCTGCAAAGAGCACACACATCTGGAGGTGAAATGCAGGGGTAACTGCCACCTTTGCACCCCCTCACCCGAGTGTCTGTTTTGTCTCTTCCGTGTGATTCTGCACCACTGGCCGCGCACTGACGATGGAATGACGTTTACTCTTCCTGTCAATGAGCTCTGGGGCCCTGAGCTGTGTTGCTCCAACCTCGGAGGGAACCACAGCCATCTCCATACTGGAAATTGGAAAACAGGCCGAGGAAGGGAGGCACTATCCTACATCATGCAGAGAGAGCATCATGGTACCGGAGGTGAACCCAGCTCTTCTGTTGGTCCCAGCCAGTTCACCTATCCCTTCCATCCTACCTGCCCTCCACCCTTCCTTCCACCCCATTCCCAGCAGCCGAGGCCACACATTTATATGCATTTACAGGGCGTCTGCTATGGCTCTGCTCTGCTCTGCAGTTGGGTTATTTATTTGGTCATTGTTGGAGTTGCATGAATGCATATGTGTGCATGCAAAGGCACCTGCCAAGTATTCCAGAGAGGAGGAGGAAGAGTCTGAGAGAGGACTGCTGAAGTTCAGGTGAAGTCCTCCTCTTCCAGGCAGTCTTCCTAGATCATTGCCCCTCCCCCCCCCACCCCTGGGTGGTGAGTGTTGTGGTAAGAACGTTGGATTCTGCCATGCTGGATTTAAATTCTAAACTCATGTTTTCCCTGCTCTGCACTCTAGACCTCTCATGTGATTTTCTCCCGATGAACAAGGGGTGGAGTCTGTGGAGATTTGCACTCTGTATGTGGGAGGAATCTGCCACAGGCTACCACATCAGGAGGGTGTCTGCCTCATCTTTGTAGACTCCCCCAAATCAGGAAGTTTCCCCCCATTCCCTGGCCACTTCCATTCTGACTGCGGTGGTTTTATTTCTATCTTTGAGAACATCAGGGACAAAGCTGGCCCTGTTGGTTGCAGGATTGTTTATAAATTATGGGAAACTGGGGACATTTAAATACAAACCTGGGAAGCGTGAGCTCGAAACAGCTTGGAGAGAGCGCCCCTCCTATTCCCCCGGTGCCTGGAGCCGAGAGGCGTCCTTGGGGGATTTATATCAAGTGGAATATTTAAGGGTGAGGAGCAGAGGTCCTTTTGGCATTCTCTTTTCGGGAACGTCACCTCGAGCTGTCTCGAAGGAACATGAGTGACAGAAGAGGGAGGGATTCGCCAAGAATCTTCAATTATGCAAAAAAAAAAAAAAAAAAAGCTTGTCCAAAAGAGTGATGTGTCTGGCTTTCTTCCCCAGATGGAGTTCAGCATTCTGGCCCAGGCCTTCCCAGACTGAGATTTTTCTAGAAGCACCCAGGGGCATATGACTCTTCTAATCTCACATGCTACTTGGGCTCGGGGTGACCTTCCTCCTGCTTAAGTAGAAGCGGCCTTTGGACACATGCTGTGTTGATCCAGGATCCAGTATGCTCCCAGCACTGAATGTGGGAGAGATCTCTGTAGAGTGAGTGTAGCAGTCACTGCCTGATGTTGTGAGACAAGCTAACAGGCAGCCATATCATGGGAGATTTAAACCTGACTCTGCTGATGGTTCTGGACTGGGCTTGGCTGGTTGTGTCTGGTTTTACTTAGGCAAGCTGAGGTGTTGGTTAGTTCTGGCTGCGTCAGGATGGTCTCACTCAGGCGCCCCTGTGATGGCCAGTCCCCCCAGGGCCACTCCATCATCGTTTCAGCCTTTAGTTCCTTAGACTCTGGTTTTTAGCTACCGACAGAAGTAACAGAAATCACTGGGCTCAAGGCCTAGTGCCCTCTGGTGGGCTAGCCTGGGCTTCTTGACTGAGGCTTGGTGAGATTCCTGCGGAAAATCTGAAAAAAAATCAGATTCAGGTCCTTAAGGTGTAGGCTCATGATGGTACATTCTCTTCCTGGGGAGGCAGCCCAGACTGGAAGGGTGGGAGACAGTTCCTGCAGTGTGTGAGGTGGAGGCCTGTACTGGCTGGTTTTGTGTGTCAACTTGACACAAGCTGGAGTTATCACAAGGGGGCCTCCCTTGAGGAAATGCTTCCATGAGATCCAGCTGTGGGGCATTTTTTCAATTAGTGTTCAAGGGTGGGAGGGCCCATTGTGGGTGGGGCCAGCCCATTGTAGGTGTGGCCAGCCCATTGTGGGAGGGGTCAGTCCACTGTGGGTGGAGCCATTCCTGGGCTGGTAGTCCTCGGTTCTATAAGAGAGCAAGCTGAGCAAGCCATGGGAACAAGCCAGTAAGGAACATCCTTCTATGGCCTCTGCATCAGCTCCTGCTTCCTGACCTGCTTGAGTTCCAGTTCTGACTTCCTTTAGTGATGAACTGCAACATGGAAGTGTAAGCTGAATAAACCCTTTCCTCCCCAACTTGCTTCTTGGTCATGATGTCTGTGCAGGAATACAAACCCTGATTAAGACAAGGCCCATGCAAGTACAAGGTGAGTTTGCAATGTGCCTATCACAATAGATAATTAAAAGTAACTGGTCCTCCCCTGGAGGCTGGTATCAGAAGGGACTGAAGAATTCCTGTCCTGAAGATTGGAAATGGATGGTTTCTGGGGCTGAGGGTGGGCTCAGGGACAGAGCACATGCTTAGAATGCACAGGGCCCTGGGGTCACTGATAATATCCAAAACACAACCTAATACACAGCAGTCTTGGGGTTCAGACACCCATAGTCCCTGGGGAGTGGGTAGGGAAATCAGAACATAATTCAGGGATAGAATTGTGACTCTTTAAGTTAGCATAGGTGGTAGAGTGCTTTATCTAAATGGCAAATATAATGGGCTGGATGTTAATTGTATAATGTACTTTGTCATTTATGTAATTGTTATAATCATGCTCAATTTATGCCTGAGAGAAGAGCCTTTTTAAAAATTTTGGACAGAAAAGGTGAGATGTTGAAGATTGGTTCCAATGCTTTGAGTTAATCCGGCCCCCAAAATCAGGAATCTATGTGTCCAAACACTTAAGTCCTTGTCCCCAAGTGGTTTTTGATCAATCAATAAAGAGCCAACAGTCAATGACTGGGCAGATAGATTGAGGCAGGACCTTTAGGCTAGGACCTGGGAGAGAGGAAGGGAAGGGAGATCCCATGGCAGGTAAGAAGAAAGAGCAGACCTAAAGGCCGACTGACATGTGAGAATCAGAGAAAGTGGCCAATTGTGTTTGTGCCAACAGAGATGAAATATAGATTTTAAAAGATGTTAACTCAGGAGTCCCAAAGGGTAGTGTTTGCTAGCTGTGGGAAGGATTAGAAAGGTCCAGCCACTAAAGTAGTCAAGACATATTAAAATTAACTGGTGGTGGTGGTGGTGGTGGTGGTGGTGTGTGTGTGTGTGTGTTTGTGTGTTTGTATGTGTGTGTGTTTGTGTGTGTGTGTGTGTGTGTGTGTGTGTTTCATTCTCGAATCTACATAGCTCTTGGGCGGGTATGTGCATGCAACCTGTTGGAAACACAGAGCAATTTTACTAACTATCGCTTCGTGGGTAGGGTCGGCTTTCTGAAACCTACTTCTGACCATCACCTTGATATGTGAGCAGGCTGTGCATGATTAAGGAGTGTTGACCAGCAGGGGGTGCAGAGAAGGAAGCATTAGGATTCCAGGATGTGGGAGATGGTATCAGTGGCGGCAGTGTTACTGGTGACATCACCTAGGCAGATGCCAAGTAACCCGAGGGTAGGATCCAGCTTTGGAGGCAGGTGGTAGAATGCTGTGACCCCCTTCAACTTGGAGTCTATAGACCTGTTATGGCTACCTTAGGTCACTTCATGGTCTCTATCCTCCCACTCCTGAACCTCAGGCGCCCCTGCGATGGAAAGTCCCCTCAGGGCCACCCCGGCATCTTCTCAGCCTCTACTTCCTGGATAGAGCTCTCTGGGAACACTGAGCAAGACCCGGCATATTAGGGTGTTCTGCCACAGTCAGTCCCTAGCCTTATTCCTGAGCCCCTACTTTGGGTCTTTGGAGGGATCCTAGGTGGGTGCTGGTGGCAGGAGGGACCAAATAGTGACACTGTACATGGTGTCAAGATCTTCCACCTGGGTTCTGGCTGCTGTGTAACCGCCCAGTTGTCTGGTGCAGGTACCGCCCAGCCCACGCACATTCACACCAGCTAGGCTTTCAAAGCCGCCCCGAGGAAAATGCCTGTACACAGAACACTTGGGGCTAACGTGGCCGAGATGTCCAGACGGGGTCCAGGGTGCAGGCACCTCACCCCACTCTTTCCTAGGCAGAAGGGGTGCTGCAAGCCACTCCCCTGAACTCCTAGCCCAGCACTGGTTAAAATGTGATCCCTTTTATGCGCGTAATGGAGACGAAGTTCCCGGGTCTTTCGGGGGCATCAATCCAGAGATTTATTAAGCAATTTAAAATACTATTGTCTCTCACTTCAGGGTGAGATTGAGGGGTGTTGTTGCAGGAGTCAAGGCGGAGCGGCAGCCTCCGAGCCGGGAGGGGTCTATACCTGGGACTCAATAGATATTCATGAACGTTCCCGTATTTAGTGCGGGAAATAACTTAATACCGACAGTGCGACGGAATAATAGCCATTTCCTGGCTGACTCGCAGGCCTCAGAAAATGAGATTGCGGCGGCTTCATTTTTCTTGTCTTTTCCCGGGTGCGCTCGCTGCCAGCGCAGGCAGTGGATTCTCTCTGCATTTCCAATGAGCTGGGCTGCAGCCCCCACCCACTACTGCCATCTCAGGCCACACAGCTCATTGTCAGTCCCTGCCTCCTGTGACCTTGGCCTGGGCTTTCTTGGAGGTCACCCTGAACCCTGTTTCCTGGACCATGTCTAGACTAGAGGGGCTCAGCAGGCCACACACCTGCTCAGTTTCAAGGTTCATTCACTCAATTATTTATTAAGCCGTTTCCTCATTCATTCATTCACCTAGCACTTATCCATTGTCATTCATTCATTCACTTATTCATTCACAGTCAACCTTGCACTCATTCATTAATTCCTTCATTCACTTGTTCACTAACAGTTCAGCAGACACTGGAGGCTGCGGGCACACACACACAATGCATTCTCTCCCAAGTAGGACAGTTCAGGTGTGTGCAGCCCCTCTGAATAACTGAGTACCTCTCACGTGGACCTCACAACAGTTTCCATGAGGGGCTGTCACCCTTTATGTCCATGGGTGAGAATGTGGTGGTTCGGGTTTGAATGGAGAGTACACATCTGCAATCACACGTGTGGTCCATCTCACACCCTTGCTGGACGTCTACTCAGGTTGGAATGCAGAAAGATCAAAAGCACAGGGCTGTGAAATGGCCTCATGTTGACCCGAGAGAGGCTTCTTTCAGAGGTAGGAATGCCTCGGAGCAGGGGTGGGTAGGGAAGGGGTACTGAGAGACAGGGGTAGAGGGGCAGAAAGGACCCTGGAAATGACCTAGCCTGTAGGCAGAGGGAGCTGCAGGCTTCAGGCAGGATTGTGGATCTGTAAGGGATATAACCCATGAACCCTCCAGGCCATCTCACCCTTCACAACCTGAGGCAGCCCTGCCAGGACCACAGCACCAGTCTCATGCCTGTTGACTGGAGTTGAGCTCAGCCAATAAGATGAGAGCACAGGAGAGGACAAGTGTAGGATAGAAGGTCATCAAGGGGGGCTGCTCTAACCCCATGGTGTCCTGCCAGGTTTCTGTGACCTATCACCTCATCCCACAGTGTGGGTGGAGGCGGTTGGGCAGGTATTGAAGGTTACTGGGCTCCAGCTCCTCCTCCTCTTCTTCCTCCCCTTTCTCTTCCTCCTCCTCCTGGTCCTCCTGCTCCTCCTCCTCTCCCTCCTCTTCCTCTTCTCCTTCCTCCCTTTCCTCCTCCTCCTCTTTACCCTCCTCCTTTTCCTCCCTTTGTCCCTCCTCCTCCTCCTCTTCCTCCTCTCCCTCCTCTCCTTCCTCCCCCTCCTCCTCCTGAGTCCTAATCAAACCTTTCAACATGCACCATCAATGATACTGTCTTTGGGGCCACACTTCCCATGTCAGAGACCCCCAAATCTAGGTGTCCTCAGATGGGTGCTGCTTTTCAATGCTTGTGTGTGTGTGTGTGTGTGTGTGTGTGTGTGTCAGAGTCTATTTCTTGTTTTCTTCCAGCTTCTAGAAGATCTTTACATTCCTTGGCTTGTAGCCCCTTATCGATTGGTGGCTTACTGCATGCAAGTTGAAACCAGGGCTGGCACAGGGCCTCTTTTGATCCCTCCCTTCCCTCTCTACCATCTCCTCAAATACCTGACCCTGCCAGGGCCTGATTAGGACCTTCATTGTTCTCTGGCTCTACCTGGTAGACCTAAAGGGTGAGAGCCCCTCATGGAACCTGTTGTGAGGTCCACGTGTGAGGTACTCAGGTACTCAGAGGGGCTACACACACACCTGAACTGTCCTACTTGGGAGAGAATGCATTGTGTGTGTGCCCGCAGCCTCCAGTGCCCGCTGAACCATTGAATAGCGGAGTCACCTTGACACACTCAGCTCCATGATCACAGTCCCTTGGTCACTGGAACAGACAGTATCGTAGGCTTTGGGGACCTGTTCTGTTTCACCCAGGAAGTTTGGGCTTATATAAATGCAACTGGGTTCTGATTATCTGACTGCATATATGCAAATTATGTATGTAATAAAGACCAATCAAGAGAGGGCTCTCCAACATGGGTAAGGAAAGCAAAAGCATGTCAAAGCCTGACTTCTTGACCCGGGCCAGGGCTCCATCCTGCCCCAAGGCTGCAGCAGCCCCAGGGAGTGGGGCAACATGGTAAAGCTTACATCTTTGCATCTCTGACTGCTGCCCAGGGTGGTGTAACAGCTAAAATGTTCCTTAAACAAGAAGGTAACAAATCAAAATAGCTCCAGGAAGTCCCTGAAACTGACTAAATTCACTAACCTGCCCCCCTCCCCAGAGTAAACAATAAAAGCTGAGAGTTCCCCTCAGAAGAGCAGAGCCAAGCTGCGAAGAAGACCCTAGGACCAGACCGTCTCCATAGAAGAAGCAGAGACCAGCTAAGATGCCCAGAAGAGGTTCAGAGCGATTGAGGCACCTGGAACAAACATTCCAACCTGCTGAGCTGCCTGCAGGCTGGGCAGCGTGCTCCAGGTCCCCAGCTCTGTGAGCTGCCACCCATGCTGGGGTAGGCTTTGATGAGTAAGTATAATACACACACACACATTCACACACATACACACACATACACACACATGCACACACATACACACACATGCACATACACACACATGCACACATACATGCACATACACACACATACACACACATACACACACATGCACACACATACACACACATACACACACATACACACACATACACACACATACTCATACACACACACATACACACACACACACACACACACACACACACAGTATAAGTAAAACTCCTTGGTTCACCAACTTGAACTTTGGTGGTATCTGTACTTTGGTCTGTCATGGGATCCCTCCCTATCTGAGGTGAGTAGATATGAATGCTGTATCTCTCCAGAAACAGTTTTGTTACAGGGCACTCTGGGAAATCAGCACGCTACATTGCTACATTGCTAGATTGTAGCCTTCATTCTTTCTGCTGAGGCTACAGCTAGGAAGCTTAGGCAATGGCTGGGGATGTCCCAAGAGGCTCTAGTCACAGTATTTTCCGTTTTTTTAGGATAGTACACATGGTTATCAGAAGGCAGCTGGCATGTGGGCACAGGTACAGGAGCCTCAGAACTTCCCATTTTCCCAGCCAGTTTTCAGTGCATGGAAGGCTTGGACCTTCAGAGAGTACATTCATTTCTTCTGTGTGACTGCGGCCACGGTTACTGACAAGAGCCATGAAATGGAGAACTTCCTGCACAGTCCCCGGTACTGCAGAACATTTGTTATTGGTGTTCTAGGACCAGCTTTGACTGAATTCCCACAATGCTTAAAAAACGTGTCTGGGAATAGCTGGGCGGTGGTGGCGCATGCCTGTAATCCCAGCGCTCTGGGAGGCAGAGGCAGGCAGATTTCTGAGTTCGAGGCTAGCCTGGTCTACAGAGTGAGATCCAGGACAGCCAGGGCTATACAGAGAAACCCTGTCTCGGGGGAAAAAAAAACAAAAACAAAAAACAACAACAACAAAAACAACAACAACAACAACAAAAAACACAAACCAAATCCAAAAACGTGTCTGGGGCCAGTAAGATGGCTCGGTGTGTAAAGCCTGAAGCCTGGTGGCTGAAGCTTGGGTGTCAGAGCCTCTGCAGAGATGAGGACTCACTCCACAGAGCTGTCCTCTGTCACGTGTGCAGTCATATAGACACGCATGATGATGGTGGTGATGATAGAAACAACTCACAAGTCTTTATTTTGGTCATTTTGGTTCCACCACAGACGGCAGAGTTTTAGCCCTTCCGCCATTCCGTCCTCTCTTCTCTCCACTCCTCTCCTGCCTTCTCTCTTCCTTTCCCCTCCACTCCTCTGCCTTCTCCCCTCCCCTGACCTCGACTCCTCTGCCTTCTCCCCTCCCCTGACCTCTGCTTTCTATGCTGGTTGGTTTTTGTCAACTTGACACAAGCTTATTTAGGAAGAGGAACCTCTGTTGAGAAACGCCTCCATGGGATTGGCCTGTGGGTGTGTCTATAGAGCATTCGCTTCATTAAAGATGGATGTGTGAGGGCCATCTCACTGGAGATGGTGCTGCCCTGGGCACATTGGGCCTGGTTATATGAGAAAGCACCCCGAGCAAGGCATGGGGAGCAAGTGCCTCCTCTCCAGGAAGTCTTCCAGGATACCCAACTCTGGCCTGGCTTGTCCCCTCTCACCAAGGGGACATGAGAATGGCTTGCTTCCGGTCGGAGCCAGTACCCAGGGGCGGTACCCAGCAGCTGTACCCATGTCTTCCCCCATCTTTACAATGTACCAGAGTAAGCTGAGGACAAATACTGGGTGTCTGTAGGACCAGCGCTGTGGTCCCTTCCTCACAGGATCCCGGGTGCAACCCGGAGGAGCCTGAGGGAGAGGGAGGAGTCTGGGCCAGGCTCAGCCGCAACTGCTGGAGTTTCCAGGGGATCGCCTACAATCTCCAATGGCTTCCCCTCCCTCCATCTTCCCAGCTCCTGGAAAAGGCCTGGGCCAGGAGAAAGGCACAGCCCGATTGCTGCGAGCAGCCTGGGAAGCCATGGCACCTGCTCCAGCAGCCAGGAGCCGGGAAGTCTCTGGGTGCCAGCTCTTCCCGCCACGCTGTTTTGGAGGAGAATTTGGCCCGCTTTCCTCCTGCTGGGGACTCACAAAATCTGATTTGAAATCCACTCAAGTGTACATTAACTGACTTCCTCTTGGCTCGGGCTGAGGAGCCTATAATTAGAGCAGCCACTATGCCACTTAGTGGGTTTCATTCACACGAGCGGAAAGCGCACTTGCAAAGACGGATGGAGAACCAAACCTGGGAGGGTTGCGGTGGCGTGCCAGGATGATGCGCAGGCTGACTGCCTTTCTACGCGCAGATCTCTGCTGGCTGAACTTGGGGGGGACTGCCATCTCCAGGAGCCCTTAAGCACACGGAGCTTGGAGCTTGTTCGAAGTCCGGTTCCCCCCTAAGAGAGAGCACAGCAGCCGAGTCTGTTCCTGCACCTGGGAACGTGAATGCTGTCAGCCAGGAAGCGGCCTTCCAGGGCTGTCACTGCCATCATCAAAACCACCCACAAAATGTTGTGTATTTATTGAGCACTTACTGTGTTCTAGGCCAAGTTCCCATACTTCGAATTGTTGGCCTGGTAACAATGGCACACTCACTGATGTCAATGGCCTTTACCTTCATGTAAAGAAACGGAATCATAGCAAGTCAGGTTACTTGCATGTGACTACATAGGAAATAGTTTCCTCTTCTCTGTCAGTCCTCATCTGTTCTGGAGCCTGCCCACCCTTCTTCCAGATCCCAGCCCAGTGAGTGCCTATCTGACTCACACTGCCTCCGGTGAGGCCCCGGACACTCACCCTGGACCTTTTCTGTCCCCTTGGCTGGTCCACTGTTGGGCACTCTTAGCTCACTGTGTAACCAAAGGTGCCTGACCGGTGGGCCTTGGTCTCAACCAAATGGTGGGATGACGGCCCTTGATCTTTCGATCAGATGGGAGCCCAGGCTCAGTGACCATGTTCTCAGATGTGAACCTCATGTGTGAGCTGCCACGGTGGTAAGAATTATCCTGATGACGTTGTGAATGGCATGACGTGGTGTGATGTTGCCCATGTCCTACTAGTTTGCTGCTGGATAAAATCACCCTGCCTCCTCTAGAATAGACAAGGCTTCCTCCCCATTCTCTGGCTGTCCCAGGCTCAGATGTAAGGTGACACCAGGAAGGGCCATTGGCCTCAGAGTGATACTGCTGGAGCTGCAGAAGGAGAGAGAGGACATGAGGCGCGAGGGAACCAGGATCGACTAGGTCTCCATTCCTCCTCACTCCTGAGAGGTTACAGGTGGGCTTGGATGGTGCCAGAGGCTGAGCATTGGTATGTCAGAATCCATCCTGATATCTCCCAATGTCACTTCAAGCGGAGACAGGAACCCTGAGCTGTAACTAGTTGGATAACTAGCTCTTTGCACAGAGGGAGTTGACTAGAGGCTCACATAGCACAGGGAGGATCTTCGGGGATACTGACTTTGGGTACCCAACACCCCAGGGCCTATCTGACATTGAAGTAGATCCCTCTTCAGTGTCCCCAGTGATCAATTCAGTGATCAATTTGAAAGACCAGGCTCTGAGCCCAGGGGTTAAACTCTGTTTGTCAGGTTTGGCAGTGACTACCTTACCTGTTGGCTTCACTGTGGAGCCTTAACTCAGGCTTCCTGCAGGAGGGGCATGAGATGGTCCATTTCTGTCCAAAGTCCCCCAGACCACACGATGGTGTCACCACAGCCTCAGGGGTAAGACCTCAGAAAAGATGGCTGCTTCACAGACAGGACACAGAGGGTGACTTCATGGTGAGCTGGCACTGACTTTGAATCTGTGAACTGGAGGAGAATGTGGAGGGCATGCTGGGGCTCTGCAAACAGACCCCAGGCTCTTCCTCATGCACTGCACTGACTGTGCTTCCAGCTTCTCTCCCTCAGTTTCTCCTGCTATAAGAAGTCACAGCCGCTGCTATAGTTTGAATGTGGTCTGTCTCCATGTTCATACGTGGAGGCTTCTTCAAGAATTGGGGTCTATTTGGAGGTGATCTCCATGACTGCCCTGGCCAGGAAGGGACTTATGCTGGCCTTGGGAATTGGAGCTCACAGGAGAGGATTCCTTCCCAAGACTGAGCCTGCCCCCATCGTGTGTGTGTGTGTGTGTGTGTGTGTGTGTGTGTGTGTGTGTAGCACACAGGACTCCGTCTGCTGCTATTCTGGGATGATAGCCAGGCACATGTGACACCATCTGCCATGCTGAGATGTAGCCAGGACACAGCACTGCGCCGTTTGGACTTTCGAGGCAGCAGCACTGCATAGTGCCCCGTGTCAGGCACTTGGTTATACTGACTCAGTGGACTAAGACAATGCCGTCCCTCAGCATTGCTGAGGTCAAGCAGTGTCCCTCATGCAGAACATGCCACACACCACACTACTGTCTTCCTCACGAGGCTTTGGTGACTCTGGGCAAGTCTCCGGCCTCCATTTCCTGCTCTATAAGGCCCTACTAACTCCAAACTTCTTTTGCTTCTTTTTCTAAACATTGAATAAGGTCTGAAAATAGTCCTGTAACAGGAGATAACCATTCAAGTGCGCGCTCCAGTGATTGGTGACTTGTTATTTTCTGTGATGTTCTTCTTTCTGTAGAGCACAGGAACAGCACATAGAGTTTTTGCTGAAGGGAACCTTCCAAAGCCTTGTTTGTGGGCAGGTCTGGAAACAAGAGACCCCAGGCTAAGGGGGCTGTAGAGAAAGAGCAGTCACTGGCTTTCCAGTGTCCCTGCCCCATCTGTGCCCTTCCTCCTGAAGGCCTGAGTTTCTGTGAAGTAGATGGGAGAGGACAAGAGAGTGCTCTGTGGTTGCTCCTGGGATATTTGGAGAATTCTCCAAAGGCCTGGTGATACAGGCATTGTATGCAGCTCTGTGCTATTGAAAAGCGGAGGGACCTTTGAAAGCTGGGACCTGCTGGAAGGTCACCAAAGGGCTAGGGGACTCTTATTTGCTGCGTCTCATTTTTGTGGCTGCTATGAGGTGGACAGCTTTGCTTTGTTTCAGTCCCCGGCGAGCTGCCTTCAGCCCACAACAGCAGAGCCACACAGCTGGGAGCCCCAGCCAACAGCCTTTCTCTTTGTAAACAGATGACACCACCCTGTGGAGACATTAGGTGGCTTGGGAGCACAAGAGGACTTGGTCCATTGTAGAGGCATCCTTCCCGGTGTCTCTCTCTCTCTCCTCACGATGGCCCCACCCATGCCCTAAATCACAACTTAGCTGCTGCTGCTCCCTGCTCCTAATCTTGTGAAGCATCCATCATGGAACCCAGAGAGGACCTCATGGGCCCTGCCTGGCCACGGAGCTGTCATGGCCCAAGCCTGGCTTTTCTTCCAAGCCTGGCTCTGGCCCTCCTTCCCTCCTTGCTCCACTCCACACTTAGGCCTCTTCATGTTTTCAGAGTCACTGTCTTCAGCATTCTCCTGAGAGCTTCCCTCTGCATGTCCTGCCTGGACATGGGAGGGCTCTGTCTCTCACCCACCGGGTCATCACACCAAAAGTATACACACCCAGAACCTGCTGTGTGACCGATGGCCAGTCTCCACTCATGTGGCTCAAATTGGCTCATTGTCATCAGCACGTGTGGCACCTAGCACCCATGAGATGTGTTTACATCTCAGCTTCTTGGGTGTGTTGGGGGAAATATTTAAAAAGTTGAGGCTACACAGAGAAACTCTGTCTCGAAAAAGCCCCCCCCCCAAAAGAAAAGTTGAATTAGCACATTCCCGTGCTTGTGCCTCTGCCCTGGCGGCCTGGCTGGCCATGCACTGTCAGGCAATGGCCACCCTGTTTTTATCTCATGGAGATTCTAACTCTGAACTCCACAGTCTCTCCACCCAGCTCGCTAGGGTCCCACTGTCAAGGAGCTGCTACCACACCAACCCCATGCTTCAAATCTCCCACAGTCTTTGTGTAGCACCTCAGGCCAGCCCATGTTTGACTGCCATACCTTTCTCTCTTGAACCCAGATTAGCCACCATGTGAAGGAAAATGCAACACAAACTTAGTCAGAAACAATGGTAACTCAATGTCTGGGCGCAACAACCTATTCTTGTAAGCCTTATTAAAATCCTGACCCCTGGGGTGGCGGATCCTTGTGGATCCTCCACGATACTAGGAGACTCCAGCAGCTGCATCTTACCCATCTGCTGTTCTGGTTCCAAAGAGCACTAACTTTCTCCTGCTTCCTCTCTTTCTCTCTCCAACCTGGAAGTCCCGCCTACTTGCCCAGTGATTGGCTCTTTTATTCATTAGGTGATTGGTTCAAAAGAACAGTACCAGGTCTACCCACAACATGGGTGGATTCTGTCCTGCCCAGGGATATGAACACAGCCTGTTGCTGTTTCTTCTCAGACACTATATAAATAGTCCTGGAGACACCATCGACTGCAGGGAGGCCCCCATCCCTGCTTCCTGACTTTCCAGATACTACCCGTGAAGGAGGGGTGTTCACGTTCCTGTAAGGAACGCCACAACTGTGCTCTATAAGAGAACCTGACAAACATGTTGGTTTCCCAGAGTGAACTTCAGTGGAACTGTGTCTGGGTTTGTCGCTGGAACCTTAGAAGGAGGAAGGGATGGAAGTTACTTATTTTTCTCTCATTTGGCAACAAACTAACATTACAGATTTCAAATTTGTTTAACATTTTCTGTGCCTTTGTACATAGCTGCATATATGCACATGTATATGTGCACATGTATATATGTGTGCGCATGTGTATATATTTTTTTATTTATGTGCATATGTGCATGTGTGTATATATGTGTGCATGTGTATGTGTTTTTGTCTATACACATATATGCATGTGTGTATGTATGTGCACATGTATGTATACATCTATATGTGAATATGTACATATATGTGAGTCTGTGTATGAATGTCTTATGTAAGTGTACATGTGCCCATCTACATGGGGCCAGAGGTCAATCTCAGGTGTTCTTCAGGTGCAGTCTATCTTGTCTTTTGACAGAGGGTCTCTGATTGGCCCAGGGCTACCTAATTAGGCTGAGCTACCTGAATCTCCTGGCTCCACTTCCCAAACCTGGGATTACTGGTGTGTACAGCATGCCTGACTGTCTTGTCAGGGTTTGGGAGATTAAACTTGGGTACTGATATTTACAAGGCACGTGCTGAAGCACCAACAAATCCTCCTTACGTGCTTTTAACGTGGACACATAATACCCATCCATGCTTGTGGGGTACAGTGTGATGGGGTGGTGTGCTGTGTGGTTGTCACACATCTGTCACGTTTATTGTAATTGTGGTGGGGGCATGTTGTTTATTGTAATTGTGGTGAGGGCATTAAAAAACCTGGACCCCTTGCTCTAGGGGCATTCAAAACTCCGAGTCCTCACCCATGGCTTTCTGAGGTATGAACCTGTGAGTTTGGGGTGGTCATAGGAGAAAAGGGACACGAGTCCAGCTCCAGGCACCTCCCTGGCATGTCAGAGTTGTATCGTTAAAAGAAGCAACTGAAGAAGCAAACAAACGATCGAGCTTTAATCCTAGAAGGAGCAGTGTGAGAGCTATCAGCAGGACCCTGGGAGCCAGGAGCTGCCGCCACCTTCCTGTCTCCACGGCCCAGTGGTCTGTCGGTCGCCTGTGCATAGCGCTTCACTGTACCCAGGACTGTCTAGAGCAGTGGTTTTCAACCTTCCCAACACTGTGACCTTTAACACAGCTCCTCATGCTGTGGTGACCCACCAACCTTAGAATTACTTTCATTGCTACTTCATGGCTGTCATTTTGCTGCTGTTATGAATTGTGATGAATGTATTTGTGTTTTCCGATGGTCTTAGGTGGCTCCTGTGAGAGGGCCATTAGACCCCCTAAAGAGGTTACAATCCACAGTTGCTGGTTTGGAGAAAGAACAAACACGCCAAAGCACAGCTTTGGGGATTTGGATCTTGTTCACCTAAAGCAAACTTGCTTGCCGGGGTTGACAGCTTGGCGGATGGATGGTGCGGTGACCTTCACTGGGGACTCTCCCAAATCCTTCCAGCTCCGAGACTTAATACGCCAAGGGACTTTTCTTTAGCAGGGCTCAGATACAAGCAGGGTGGATGGCTTTTCCTTTTTAAAATTAAGTAATTAATTAATTAAGTGTAAATGAGCACTCTGTAGCTGTCTTCAGACATACCGGAAGAAGGTATCAGATCTCATTACAAATGGCTGTGAGCCACCATATGGTTGATGGGATTTGAACTCAGAACCTCTGGAAGAGCGGTCAGTGCTCTTAACCATTGAGCCATCTCTCCATCCCGGCTTTCACTTTTTTTATGAAGAGTGTTAAGGTTTGAATATGAAAAATTCCCCTTCAGGCTCAAGTTTTGAACTCTGTCCCAGGATCCAGGCACCAGTGGGACCTGGCTGGTTACCAGGGCCAGGCCTTTTGAAGGGCATACCTGACTGGGTCTGGTCCTGTATTGTCTGTTTCCCATCTGCTGTGGTATGAGGCCAGGTATGAAAGTCAGACAGACAGACGGACAGACAGACAGACAGAGACAGATAGGCTAGGCCTCATTTGTCTGGGCTTTTGAAACCACAAACTCTACCCCCAGAGGGAGGGAAGAGAAAGAGAAATATGAGGGGTGGGCAGGAGGGTCACTAGATCTCATCTCTCTGGGCTTTTGAAACCTCAAACCCTATCCCCAGTGACACACCTCTTCCAACAAGTCCACACCTCCCACACTAGGGCAGGCTGGGAGTGCTCTGAGCTGTGAGCTGCTCCTATCAGGTGCTGTCTTAGTCAGTGTTCTGTGGCTGTGAAGAGACACCATGACCAAGCTAGCTTACAAAGGAAAGCATCTAATTGGGGTCTGAACTGCTTACAGTTTCAGAGAGTTAGATCATGAATTATGGCAGGAAACATGGCAGAAGGCAGGCAGGCATGGTGCTGGGGCAGCAGCTGAGAGCTTATATCTTATCCATAAGAAGGAGGGAAGGAGGAGGGAGGAGAGAGGTGGGAGAGAGAGAGAGGAGCAAGAGAGCAAGAGAGTGTGAGAGAAGCAGACAGGCAGACAGACAGACAGACAGACAGAGACAGACAGGCTAGGCCTCATTTGTCTGGGCTTTTGAAACCACAAACCCTACCCCCAGAAGGAAGGGAGAGAAGGAAATATGAGGGGTGGGCGGGAGGGTTGCTAGGTCTCATCTCTCTGGGCTTTTGAAACCTCAAACCCTATCCCCAGTGACACACCTCTTCCAACAAGGCCACACTTCCTAATCGTTCCCAATAGTCCATCCACTGGAGGCCAAGCATCCAGATGCATGAGCCTCGGGGATCTTCCTCATTTAAACCACCACAGCATGTAGCCAACCGTTTAGAGATGCCAAGCTCACTACTACAGGGGTTCCAGCTAGGAGGGCTTCCTTCCATCCCTCACGTCCTGTGGCAGGAGTCCTGGGTGAGTCTCACTGCCATTCTTAGTGGTGATGTCCTGGCCCCTAGAGGCCTGCCTTACACAGCTGTCGGCTGGCTCACTACAAGCGTTCTTACCAAAAGCCAGAATTTAGCCTCTGTGTGGACCAAAGGTTGGCATCACCTGCATTCCAGAAAGAGAGAAAAGGGATGGTGGGCACCAGCTTTGGGAAGAAGCTTCACTCCATATGTTTTAATAGACACACTTCAGGGGTCCTGGGGGAGTCTGGGTATGAGTCTCTCCTCCAGTCAATAGGGCTAAAAAGGGCAAAGTGTGTGAACCCCAAGCGAACCCCAAGGGGACATTCTGATGTAGGTTATTGGACTGAGGACCAGGACTTAAAGTTTCAAGTCTGCCTGGTGATTTTGTTTGTTTGTTTGTTTTTTGGATTTGGTTTTTTTTTTTTTTTTTTTTTTTTTTTTTTTTTTTTTTTGGAGACAGGGTTTCTCTGTGTAGCCCTGGCTGTCCTAGAACTCACTCTGTAGACCAGGCTGGCCTTGAACTCAGAAATCTGCCTGCCTCTGCCTCCCAGAGTGCTGGGATTACAGGCATGTGCCACCACCGCCTGGAATGATTTTTATTTTTTTTTTAAAGATGGGTCTCATGTAACCCAGGCTGGTCCCAAATCCACTATGTAGCTGAGGATGACCTTGAACTTCAGATCTTCCTGTATCTACCTTCCCAGTGATGGTATTATAGGTATGGACCACCATGACCAGTTTATATTGGTGCTGGCAATGGATCCCAGGGCTTCGTGCATGCTACCCAGCAGTCCACAACCCTCTTCCGAGGTGGCTTTGAACCTGTTATAACCTGTCCTCCTCTGTACTTTTCAGCTGGAGACAATCTTTGGTTTGCTTCAGGGAGTGAGAGGATAGAGCAGAAAATTCAGGGAGCAGGGAATTCGGGTCTGGGTGATGAGCAGTTGTCTGAGGCAGAGGACGAATTTGATATTCTGAAGTGCTCACATCATGAGCGCACACAGGCCTTCCAACGCCCCCCCCTCCCCGCCAAATGTCTGTAGCCTCCTGGAGTAGCAGTCTCCAGACTCCAGACTCCAGAGTGGAGGTTCCAGAGAGGCAGAGTGGGAAAGACTCTTCTCCACAGCACGCAGCCTGAGAACACGGTGCAGGACTTGGACACTTCCTGGCTGGTGATGGCAGTGGTGGTGTCATATAGACCTACCGGGGAGAGGGATAGTATGACTGGTCAGGGTTAATAAACCTGGATCCTATGGCTAGGCTAGGCTAGGTATGGCCTCCAAGGACCCAAGCCTATGGGACCAGGGAGTAAAGTGTGATGTGTTGAACATGCTTGGCTCATAGGGAGTGGCACTGTTAGGATGTGGCCTTGTTAGAGGAAGTGTGTCACTGTGGGGGTAATGCTCAAGTTTGGCTAGAGTCAGTCTTCTGGATGCCATGGATCAAGATGTAGAACTCTCAGCTCCTTGTCCAGCACCATGCCTGCCTGGACACTGCCATGCTTCCTGCCATGATGATAATGGACTGAACCTCTCAACCCATAAGCCAGCCTCAATTAAATGTTGTCCTTATAAGAGTTGCCTTGTTTTGTGGTGTCTCTTCACAGCAATGGAAATCCTAAGACAGAAGTTGGTACCAGGAGTGGGAGCAGTTCAACACATGAGTTTGTTCTTCACAAGGCTCTCTGTGTATGGGGAGGCAGTGTGTGGTATGTGTGTGTGTGTGTGTGTGTGTGCAGTATGTGTGTGTACAATATGTGAGTGTAGTGTATGTGTGTGTAGTGTGTGTAGCATATATGTATGTGCAGTGTGTGTGTGCAGTGTATGTGTATGGTGTGCACATGTGTGTGCAGAGTATGTGTGTGCAGTCTGTGGTGCATGCATGCGTGTGTGTGTGTGTATGTGTGTTGTGAAGTGTATATGTGTGTGTGTGAAGAGGAGAGAGGGAGAGAGAGAAGTTGGAGCACTTTGGATCAGCAGAGGAAAACAATGTTTTTCTTTCTAACTGCAGTTATGTGGAAATCATGTCAACAGTGAGTCCCCACTTTGTTCCCACATCTCCATATTCAGGACCATGGACAGGAGATGCAAGGCCCCTCCCACCTGTCACTCCCACTCATGGCCACCAGGCCACCGACTGCACTGGTCTTGGCTTTTGGTCTCCGTTCGTTCGTCCTGTGTCTGTGGAGTGGAACCCCTGCCTGCTCACTCAGTTCTGAATCTTACATAGATAATTAGATGAGAAAAACCAAAGAAAGGGAGTGTCACTCACCAAGCTGTAGACCATGGCAGCCAGTCAGCCTGGTGTGATCACTCTGCAGACCGGGAAGCCAGGTTACTCTCCGTGGAAGTGTTAAGAAAGATGCCTCAGAGGACTCTCACTTAATTACAGGGGCAATATTGAACAAATTAATGTATCAGTGTAAGAGATGGCTAGTGGTACAAAGGCAGAAGTCCTTCGCACATAGGGAGAGTAGGTATAACTCCCATCCTGCCCCATTGGAGCCTGTCTAGTCAGTTTTAAGTTCATGTGTGTGTGTGTGTGTGTGTGTGTGTGTGTGTTAGTGTGAGTATATTTGGCCTAGGGAGTGGTACTATTAGGAGGTGTGGTCTTGTTGGACTAGGTGTGGCCTTGTTGGGGTAGGCATGGCCTTGTTGGAGGAGGTGTAGCCCTGTTAGAGTAGGTGTGGCCTTGTTGGAGGAGGTGTAGCCCTGTTAGAGTAGGTGTGGCCTTGTTAGAGGAGGTGTGGTCTTGTTGGAGGAGGTGTGGCCTTGTTGGAGGAGGTGTAGCCCTGTTAGAGTAGGTGTGGCCTTGTTAGAGGAGGTGTGGCCTTGTTGGAGTAGGTGTGTCCCTGTGGGTGTGGGCTTTAAGACCCTCATCCTAGGTCCCTAGAAGTCAGTCTTCTCCTAGCAGTCTTCAGATGAAGATGTAGAACTCTTAGCTTCTCCTGCACTGTGCCTGCCTGGACACTGCTATACTCCTGCCTTGATGATAATGGACTGAATCTCTGAACCTGTAAGCCAGCCCCAACTAAATGCTGTCCTTTATAAGCCTTGCCTTTGTCATGGTGTCTGTTCACAGCAGTAAAACCCTAACTAAGACTGTGCCATCTGAAGCTCAGCGCCATGCCACCAAGGTCCTGTCTCCCAAATGTTGTGGTCTAAACAGTGTTCAGATACTCAAGACAGAAGAGTGTCTGTCTCCCCCTGGAGTGCTGGGCACACTAACACCATAGGCAATGAATGAAGCTGAGGAGAGCTGAGCCTATGCTGGGTGAGGGCAGAGATCTGTGCTTTGGTTTTCAGTCGAGAACTCAGCATTGACATTCGTACACAGCAGTTTCACCATTTTATTTGTGTGTGTGTGTGTGTGTGTGTGTGTTGATACAGGGTCCTGTATATATCCCTGACTGGCCTAGAACACACAGATCTGCTTGCTTGGGCATCCTGAGTGCTGGGATGGCAGGTTTTCAGGGATCCCTGTTTCTCATGTGTGTGGGGGTTGAGGAGTGTATGTGTGTGTGTGTATGTTTGTTGTGTCTGTGAGTATGTGTCTGTGTATGTTAATGTGTGCGAGTACATATGAGTGTATGTGTGAGTGTGTGTTTATGTGTAAGTGTGTATGTGTGTGAGAGTATCTCTGTGTCTGTCTCTGTTTGAGTGTGTGTCTGTGTGTGTGTCTCTCTGTGTGAATGTCTATGTGTATGAGTGCGTGCATGTGTGTGTGAGTGTATGTGTATGAATGTATGTCTCTGAGTGTGTCTGTATGAGTGTGTATGAGTGTGTGTATGTGTGAGTGTGTGTATGTGTGCGGCGTGTCTGTCTGTGTGTGTGAGTGTGTCTTGTGTGAGTGTGTGTATGTGAATGTGTCTGTGTGAGTGTGTGTCTGGGTATATGAATGTGTATGAGTATATGAGAGTGTGAGTATGTGTGTGTGTGTGAGTGTGTGTGTGTATGGGTGTGGGTGTGGGTGTCTGTGGGTATGAATGTGAATGTGAGTATGAGTATTTGTATTTGTGAGTGTGTGTGTGTGTGTGAATGATGCTTACTGAAGGAACAAAGAGGATCCCTTTCTCTCCCCCTCTTAGCTGTGGGAACTAGGAATGGGTGACTTACTCCTCCCTGTGAGTGGGCAAACAGAGGCTGAGATGGGATGGCTTTGGAGAAATCACTGGCCAAGGGGATCCTGATGTGGAAGTGTGTACAGGAATAGATAGTGCTATGACGCCACAAGTAACCCAGGCAGGTGGGCTGGGCTGACTGGTCATCCGTGTCTCAGGGGGACTCTGCTTTTCTGTGTCTTTGTTACCTAACTGTGAAGCAGATGCTAAAGTCTCAGGGTCCCCCTTTTGGGAAGGTTAGCTAGGGCTAGCTAGGGCTACCTAGGGTTAGCTAGGGCTAGCTAGGGTTGGCTAGCACCAGAGAGTCAGCTTCATCCCACCCAGTGCTAACTGAGGGCTGCCTGGATACCAGACTCAGATATGAGGGAGACCCTTACCCTCCCTGTCTCAGTAGGAAGCAGAGGTGGGAGTGAGAGAATGAGGTATCATTCAAAGGTGCATACATTTGCTGCAATTACCACAGCAAAGGGAGGCACCATAGCTCTCAGATGAGGCTCAGCAGGAGGTCAGAGTGCAACCCTAGAGTGTCTGGGCTGATTGCGAAGCTGTGCCCAGCCTATAACAGCTTCCACCCTACCCTCTCCCTGACCCTCAGAGCTGACCTGTGAGCGGGAAGGAGTGCCTGTGTGCTCTGAGGTGAGCCAGTTCCAGTCTTTGGGGCTTGGAAGGGGTCCTGCAGACAGAGACACACCACATAGCTCTGGTCTGGATGGCATGATCAATGGTGGGACTCTCTGTTGACTCACAGTGCTATCTGCCCAAGCCCTGTCCAGCCACTTCTGAGCGTACTGTCACACACCGCCTCCACAGCATACAGCTTCCTCTAGCTTCTTGTATCATGGCCAAGAAAATGAATGTGTGGATCAGGGTGGGTTGAGCTAAGATAGCAACCATAAGAAGAATCGGGTTTTAAAAACAAGGAATGAAGCTAGATTGGAAGAAAATAGATGACCCGACACCCCTCCCCCGCCTGCCCCACCCCATGCTCAAAATATGAGAGGGTGGAGGACAGAGATAATCTAATCCAGCACAGCTTTCCCTTGTCAGTATTGTCTGAGACAGGGTCCTAGGCCGTCCAGAATGTGGTATATATGCTGGCCTGGACATCTCTGCGTAGCTAAGGATGAACTCTGGTCCTCCACCTCCAGGTGCTGGGATTGCAAGTATGGGCTACCATGTTTGATTTTATGCAGGACCGAGAATAGGACCCAGGACTTCCTGCGTGTCAGACAAGCCATACCAAGTGAGAGCCATATTCCCAACTCTTAACCTTTTAATGATCAAGAGGCCCAGAGTTCAGAAAGGGGCATGTATTTACCCAGAGGCACCCAGCACATGACTCACACAGTTGGATCTTATACCTGGAGTCCCCAACTGATTTTTCAGAGATGTTTCCCCCTCTATACCATATGCCCCAAGTTTAAAGGACACTTAAAATCCCCCTGAAGGAAGCCAGAAGATTTATGGGTTAATAAACATTTCCAAAGAGCTGTTGAAAAACAGACTCAGGTAGATAGGAATTATTTATTCAAATTAACTATAAATTAAGATCAACCTAATTTAGCTCTATTAAAATGGAGCGGATCACCTCCCATCCGGAGGGATGCAAATGGGACAAGTTTCTAAACTTCAGCGTAGGTTTTCATCTGCACGGTTAACTGCCGCAGGACGGCCCCGGTTTTAAAACCAGAAGCAGAAGGAACAGTAATTAGTTATGTAAATAACGTGGCATTCTTGTTTATAATTAGTTCAAGAATAAAATAAAATTCACGCATGTCACAGGACTAATTTTCGTATGCAAATGAAGGATCAAAATTATAAGCGGTAATAATGTGGTTTGGGAGACGCGACGCTCTCGATTTATTAGCAGGGTGCAGGTTCTAGCTGATGATGGCTGATGTTGGGGTGCTTGAAAGGTGCCGGGTCTGGAAAATTCTCATCCCACAAGACCAGGAAAACCTACCTGGTGCATTTTCACCTGTTCTATACCACTGATGGTCGCAAAGGGAAGTTGGATGTCCACATGACAGGAGAAGGATTAACAGACCAGGAGGACTCAGGAAGATGGGCCCCCCAGATTAGAGGGCACAGGGAGATGGGGTCCCCAGATTAGAGGACTCAGGGAGATTGGGGGTTCCTAGATTAGAGGACTCAGTGAGATGGGCGAACTCCAGACTAGAAGAGGGCCTGAGGAAACAAGGTGATTAGAGCAGGCTATCCTCTAAGCTTCTACATCCATAGCACACATGACTTTGACTAGGGAAACTGTGCCCCATTTCTCAGCCTCCATCCCTTTAGGATAGAAATTCCTTTCAGGGTTTTGAACCCTGGTTCTGTTTCTTGTTAGCTACAGACTTTCTTTCTTTCCTCTCTGCCCTTCATCTGGGAAGAGGTTAGTGATGCCCTCTGCTTCAAGGTTGTTGAGTTACTTTGAAGCAGGACAGAGGCAGAACAGGCACTCCCAACCATCACGTCTGTGTGTTGTGTTTCAGAGCAGCTTTGAGTCACTCTGGGAAATAGTCCAAGCGGTGCCACTGCTCGGTGAGTGTTGTGTGGAGGGGAGGTGTGTCACACAGGCTCCCAGGGATGCTGAGGGATGGAATGCAGCTCAGTATATAGAGCAGTAGTGCTCACCTTCCTAATGCTGTGATCCTTTAATACAGTTCCTCCGGCTGTGGTGGCCCCTACCATGAAATCATCTCTGTTGCCACCTCATAACTAATTTTGCTACTGTTATGGCTCATAATGTAAATATCTGTGCTTTCCAATGGTCGTGAGCAGCCCCTGTGTACTGGCTGGTTTTGTGTGTCAACTTGACACAGGCTGGAGTTATCCCAGAGAAAGGAGCTTCAGGTGAGGAAATGCCTCCATGAGATCCAGCTGTAAGGCATTTTCTCAATTAGTGATCAAGGGCGGGAGAACTTGTTGTGGGTGGTGCCATCCCTGGGCTGGTAGTTCTGGGTTCTATAAGAAAGCAAGCTGAGCAAGCCAGGAGAAACAAGCCAGTAAGAAACATCCCTCCATGGCCTCTGCATCAGCTCCTGCTTCCTAACCTGCTTGAGTTCCAGTCCTGACTTCCTTTGGTGATGAATAGCAATGTGGAAGTGTAAGCTGAATAAACCCTTTTCTCCCCAACTTACTTCTTGGTCATGATGTTTGTGCAGTTATACAAACCCTGACTAAGACACCCCGTGAAAGGGTCACTTGACCTCCAAAGAGGCCAAGACTCACAGGTTGAGAATTGCTGGTATAAAGCAACCCTTGCTGCCTAGGAAGTCACAAGAACCCCTTAAAAGGCCAGAGTTACTGTTCTTCAAGACAGACCCTGCCCCAGAGCCCCGGAGGCTCTTTATTCTGCACCAGGAATACAGGATTCTTCCTGGAAAGGATGAATTTTGTTCCAGGAAGTCATTCACCAAGACCAACTATGTGGATGGAAATTCCAGAGGTGCCGATCCAGTGTGGTGGCCATGTCTGTCCCCTGGGCCTTCACTGACCCTTGGAAGGAGGCTTCTGGGTCCGGTCTCATTGGACAGTCAAACAAAGGAGAAGGCTTGTGCTGTCCATAAGCTGTCCGTGCCTCCTTCTCAGACATCCTCCTCTGGGGTACCTTCAGTTACACTCAGTGCCTCTGTGGCCTTCCAGATGTGACTGTGGGCAGCTGTCAGGGTCCATGGTTCCAGGACGGGGTGGGCTGTGGGCTTAATGGCTCCTGGGTTCTCACAGGGGAGCTGTACCCTAGGTTTAATCCTGAAATGTAGACAGGAGTTTGTAAAGAACTGAAGGATGGAAAGGTGCTGGGAATACAGGGAACTGTCCAGGCAAAGTGATCAAAGTGATACAGTATTGAGGATGAATTGAGTACAGACACACAAAATTCCCAGCATAACACATTATATCATTCTGGCTTTTTAAAAGACTTATTTATTTATTATATATATATAAGTACACTGTAGCTGTCTTCAGACACACCAGAAGAGGGCATTAGATCTCGTTACAGATGGTTGTGAGCCACCATGTGGTTGCTGGGATTTGAACTCAAGACCTCTGGAAACCTCAGGAAGAGTAGTCAGTGCTCTTAACCACTGACCTCCCCCCCTCCACTTGTTCCTGAAGATCCTAAAAACCTATCAGGGCACACAGAGTGGGCACTGGACAAGGAAACCCTGGGAGGAGGTGCTTCTGGCTGCCAGGCTTAATGCAGACAGGAGGGTACTCCAACATGAGGTCTCACAGTGGAGGGGATGCAGCCATGGCTGCTGGTGGAACAGCCACAGGGGGATGCTTCTTTTGCCTTCCAGTTGCTTCTTCTTAGACCCTTGGGTCTCTGTGTATAAATCCATCCAAAACTAGATCCTGGCCAGCCCCCTCCTCCTAAAGAGAGTCTGCACAGTCACTCACCATCAAGGAGTCTGTCCACCCAGGGGCAGGAGGCACCCACCGTTGAGCTGAGAGTGGGTGTTACTAGCTCTCTCTATTTAAATTATTTATTTATTTATTTATTTATTTATTTATTTATTTATTTATTTATTATATGTAAGTACACCGTAGTTGTCTTCAGACACTCCAGAAGAGGGCATCTGATCTTATTACAGATGCTTGTGAGCCACCATGTGGTTGCTGGGATTTGAACTCAGGACCTCTGGAAGAGCAGTCAGTGCTCTTAAATGCTGAGACAACTCTTCAGCTTTTGCTCCAGTTACTAACTCCCTACATTGAAATGCACTCTTGTTACAGTTCCAACTGTACCACAGACAATGACCCAACAGCATCACTGTCCCATGTCCCCTGATCCAATATACAAAATCATGTTCCCTTCTGTTCTGATCTGGCCACTCCAGGCAAGTAAATTTGCTCAGTTTCAGGGACTTCCTGGAGCTGTTTTGAGTTGTTTCCTTCTGGAGCCTAAGGAGCTTCTCCGCAGGATGGAGTCCCCCTTCCCCCACCACCCCCCCCCCCGCCCTTGCTCATCTGCTGTTTTACCCCACTGTAACTGCAGATAGTAAGGAGCACTCTGAGATAGAGGGTTTGATTCTAGGAGGAACTGCTGTGAGCAGCATGGTGTGTCAGGATGCAGAGCCTCCTTTGCCCATGCTGTTTCCCAGCCCACGGGATGGCACCAACCACATTCAAGGCAGGGCTTGCTGCTCCAGGGAATCCTACACACACACACACACACACACACACACACACATCTGAGGTGTGCCTCACAGTTCTCCAAATGCTTCTTAATTTCTTGAGCTGACAGTGCTGACTGATCCAGTGAGTTCTCAGGAGATGGCGCTGAGAAGGACATTTATACTTTATTCCTGAGAGATCTAACAGCTCCTCCTCACACATGCTCCCACCACATGGTGCTGCTCCCACCAGAGGCCAGACAAAAACTCTGTAACTCCAAATCTCAGCGATATAAACCCTGTCTCCTTATAAAGTTGGCAGCCTCAGGCATCCTGTGATAGGGGAGGTAAGAGTTGTTTGATTGATTGACGAATAGGAACACATCACAGCATTTGAGAGTTCGCAGGAAATGCAGCATGTTGCCACCACACACACAGTTATTGGGTAAACTGTTTCAATACGCCAAGAATAACGAAGTGCTGGCCAGAAGGCAGAAGTCTGTGGCCACCTTGCGTTGCTGGCTGGAGATTGGGTGGGCAATCTACAGACCCCACAGATGCCAAATGCACTCATGTTCTGTGAGCATCAAACCTGCTTCCGACAAAACCACTCAAATGTTCACCAAGAGACTGCAAGCCGACATTAACAGTAGCCCATTCCCTGTGGGAATGCAGTAGAAAAGCAACGCCCCACCCACCCCACCCCCAGAGGCCAACAGAAATGCCCAATAACATGTCTGAGTTGCACAGACCTAGTTTTGAGCAAACGAAATTGAAACATGAGAAAGAGCATTTAATTAAGAAAAGTCACCTGAACTAATCCAGAGAGCACCCCACAGGCTCCTGTGCGAACACCTGGTTCCCAACAGGGGGCGCTGTTGTGGAAGGTTGGAAACCTCCAGGGGGAGGAGCCTCACTGGAGGAAGTGGCTTTCTGGGGGCGGAGCTGGAGGTTTGCAGCAGAGATCAACTTCCGGTGTCTTCTCTACTTCTTAATCTGCAGAGATGTGAAGAAGCAGGTGCCTGGGCTCCTGACATGATCAGCTGCATGCCCTCAGACCTGAGCCTGAATCGACCCTTCCTCCCTAAGTTGCTTCTGCCAGGTGTTTTGTGATGACAACAAGAAAGTAACTAAGGTGGGGCGCTGTCTTCCAAGGCAGCAGCTCAGGGCTCTGAGCGGATCGGTTAGTCACGCCCTCGCCTCCTGCTCAAAGCTTGATTCTCATCAGCCGCCTACATACACCATGAGTACCTTTCGAAAAGGACGCTGTACCTTTATTAAACTTGTTGGAAAATACTCCCGGGGCCCTGCTATGTTCAAACTTGGCTTGGCCCGGATATGTAGAGAATCTGGAAAGAGTGAGTTCTTTCTATGTGCCTTCCCTACCTGGCGAACTGCATGTCCCGTCTGGTGGCCCCAGGCAGGAGCCCTCATGCCCTGTTCTGGAGACTAGTTGTTCCCTGTGAGCCTCTGCATTTCCTCTCAGGATGCCTTCCAGCATTGTCCAGGAGCGGCAGGCCTGCCCTGCCTTGTGCCTCAGCCTCCTGTGACCCTGCACTAAGAGCAGCTGAAATCCTGTTAGTGCCAGGCTGGTGTGCTCCTCACAGCCTGGGACACCAAGGCGTGTCTGTGCGTCATCTAGGGAGTCCTGGCTCTCCAAACCAGCGAGCAAAACTCCAACCAGCACTTTCAGGGTGATTTAACGTAGTCCTGCTGTGGCACTGGTGCTGGCATTTGAGGGTCATTATCCGGGACTTATTTTATGCTACTTAATGGGTTGTAGTCAATTCCCAGGGATAGGGCAGTGCCTTGCGATGGCTTCTGCCTGTGTTTACTTTCACAGCTTCCCTCCGCTGACTTCCCACTGAAAGAGGCTGAGGCTTTATAAAAGATGAGCCCCCCCCTCCCAGCCCCCCCCCCCCCCCCGCTTTCCCGGCACCATTGATTCTTTGAAAAAAAAAAGACCTCAATGTGTCCAAGCTTCATTGTCCTCGCTTGGGGGCTGGTGGGAAATGGGTGCAGGCTCTGTTAGTTCTGCCAGAAAATCTGACCTGTGGCACCTGAGGCTTCACCTGTGCGGGGGGCAGAAATCAAGAACAGGGGCTTTCCCTCGAAACAGAAGACAGTGGCCAGCGAGGATGCGAGGATACGAGGATGCCCAGCAGCTGTTATCTCAGACGGTTCTGAGACGCTGAAGTCCCATGATTCCAACTCTCTCCGTGATTCTGAGAACAAAGGACTCTTAACAGCCCAGTATTTGGAGCACTCACATGTGGAGTCAGAACTTTCATGATACTGGTGAAAAGAATCACAGGAGTTGATGGGGTTTTGCGTTTGTTTGTTTTTGAGCATGCTGTTCGCGCAGAGTCCACACACAGTGCTTCCTGAGTATCAGGAGCCTCAACCTCTGTACCAGTTCGAACTAGTTACTTCCATGAACCCCTTTTTAGAGCTAGGTAAACTGAGGCACAGAGCTGGGAAAAAGCTAAGATCTGAGTCTCTAAGCTGGGCCGCACTGGTGCTTGCCTCTAACCCCAGCACTCTGCAGGCAGAGGCAGGCTACACAGGGAAACCCTGTCTGGGATAACAAAACAATCCAAGTCTCTGAGAAACAGGTCCTAAACATGCAGGGTCCAGGGTCAACAATGCTCTCTGCTCCATATGACTCTGTGAATCATGGTGTGAGAACTGGTGTGACCTCACACTGTGGTGTGTAAGTGTGTTACCAGATTGGAGGAGGACTGGGGGAGGGGCTGTTGGGGGAGGGCACAGGGAGAGGGCAGCAATCTGGATGTAATGTAAAAATAAATAAATAAATAAATAAATAAATGAATAAAGGAAAAAAAGAATAAGATACATCCATATAAATCTTACATGTTAGCCAAAATGTATTTTTTACCTAAATAAACATGTGTGGGACTCAAGAAAAAGATCATGCGTGTGGCAAGCTCATGAGCACTGCACCCTGGAAGGAGCCTGGAGCTCACAGACACTCCAAACAGAATTCCTGCATGACCCAGATATCCCACGGCTGAGTTTGTGTCCAGAGACTTCAGATTCCTCTTCAAAGGTGTAGAAATGAGCACACCGAGGTGACCTCTGGCCCCATGAAGCATCCTCCACAACAGCCAGGATCCAGAAGCAGCCCACGTGTCCACTGATAGATATCAGAGAAAACATGGCATACCTATACAGTGGAATACTATACAGCCCTAAAATAGGGAGAAATCTTGCTGTATACAGTCTTCTGGGGGAATCACGGAGAGTGTTGTGCCGTGTGTGAGATAAGTCACACAGAGAAGCACAAGTTTCCTAGGATGTCACCAGTTCGTGACACCCAAGAATGAGCTGGGAACACTGACCCTATGAAGCAGCCATTATGACAGTAATAAACTTGGGACATTTCAAAGTTGCTTCATAGAGGACATTTTATTACAGAGGTTTTCACCTCAGAACGAGGGGTATCTGAGGGACTGGATCTGTTAGCTTGCAGTGGGTAACCACTGTGCCGGAAACACATACTAAGACATCACCCATTCCTAAGCAAATGCATTCAACCGGAATTTGTCAATCAAAAACAAAGCATGGGTATTTCCTAGAATTAGCTGATGATGCAACTTCTAAACACTTGAGTGTTTAGAAATTAAGAAAACCGGGCCAGTAAACCCGGAGTGCAGAAATAGCCGTGTGTACAGGCAAGAGAAGAGCAGTCAGCTGAGAGCCACCTGCAAGCCGGCCATAGCTTCACTCTTTTTAAGCCTCCTGGCAGGCAAGCAAGGCACAGGCTTTTCCACCCATTTTACAGAGGAGAAAAATGAGGCTTGAACGGCACAAGTTGGGATTACTGAAATTAGGGGCAGGAACAAGGACTTGAGAGCACCAGATCCCAGTCAGTGGCTTGAGCCATTCCCGTGGAGAGCCACCCTAGACCCGTGGCTGTGAGAACCTCCAAAGGGGACCATGAAAGCAGTTATGCTAGGCTCCTGTCTGCAAGCATAACAGAATATCATTAATAGCATCAGGGATTGGTGCTTGCCCAGGGGAATAAAATGGTCATGGGAGGCAGATGGAGGGAGGGAACTGGATGGGAGAGGGGATGGGGAGGGGAGTGAGGGGGTCAGAATCAGGTGTGGGGAGAGACAGGAGAGAGGGCCAGAAGGCCAGGAGAATGAATGGAAATTGGCAGCTGGGGGGTGTCACGGGGAGGGGTATCTCTAGCATGTGCCGGAGACCTGGGAAGGGAGAGGCTCCCAGGGGTCTCTGAGGATGACTTTAGCTGAGACTCATAGCAGTGGGGATATGGAATTTGAAATGGCCACTTTCTGTAGCCAGGCAGAACCCCCAGTAGAGAGATAAGGACACCAACCCACCCATAAAACTTTCTACCCCAATTTTGTTCTGTCTACAGGAAATGCAGGGGCACAAATAGAGCAGAGACAGAGCGAATAACTGGTTCAACGTGATCTATACTTTTTACTGACAGTCACTCTTCCAACAAGTGTGGGTTGACTTTGCATTGTGTGTTTGGACTTGTGTTTACAACCCTGAGGGTTAATGAGTGTGGACCCTCCGGTCTTTGGCCATGACCCACACATCTTCCCAGGGGGAAGTTCTTGCTATTTCCTAGTTCCCGAGTCACCTTCTCACCACCAATAGCTCTCTCTGAGGTGAAGTGTGTCAGTGTTCATCTTTGTTCATCCCTGCTGTCCATCTTTGCTTCCATTGTCTGTGAGTTTCCGGTTATAAACAAGCCATCCTTGCGTCCACCGGTGGTGTGGTTTGTTTTCTCTGAACTTTCAGTCTTTGGGGTCTAAACGTTTGCTGTAGTCTGACTGGATCCGACTCTTGTAGGTGGTGAGAGATGAATCCACCTTCCTTCTTCATCTTGTGGACAACCAACTTCCTCAACATCACCATCGAAGAGATCCTCCTGTGGTATCTGTGGTGAGTAATGGCCCAGAACAATGTGTGGGCTGATGGCTGGGCTGTTCGTTCTGTTCTGTTAATTCATGTGTTGATTTTTTACACCAGGCCACACTGCCTCGGGTGCTACAGCTTGGGCGTGTATTTGAAATCAGGGATGCAGTAAGAACCTTCCTCACTGGCCCTGACGCTTACTAGGCAAACAAGCCCTCTGCCATGGAGCTCCACCCCTGCCCCATTCTATTCATTTTACTCCAGGTTGGTTTAGCTACTGCAGGTCTCCCCGCCCCCCCCCCCCGCCCCCCCCACCCCCGAAGTTCCATACAAATGTTAGAGGAATGTTTGTTCTATGTCTGTGAATTTTTACACAATTGCATGGGATCTCTAGATCCTTTAGGGCAGTGTGGATGTGTGAGCAGTATTAACGCTATCCATCGATGGACGTGGGATGTTTCTCCACATACGGGTGTGGTCTGCAGTTTCTTCCAGCCTTGCTCTATGCTAACGGTTCTCAACCTGTGAGTCGAGACCCCTTTGGCAGGGTCCAATGACCCTTTCACCTGGTCATATATCAGATATCCTGCATATAAACATTTACATTACATACATTACATTTCATAACAGTAGCAAAATTACAGTGTCTTGTGGTGTTACTGCTGTGAAGAGACACCATGACCAAGGCAAGTCTTATAAGGACAACATTAATTGGAGCTGCCTTACATGTTGAGAGGTTCAGTCCATTATCATCAAGGCAGGAACATGGCAGCATCCAGGCAGAAACGGTGCAGGAAGAGCTGAGAGTTCTGCATCTTCATCAGAAGATTACTAGTGGATGGAAGACTGGCTTCCGGGCAGCTAGAGTAAAAGTCTTAAAGCCTACACCCACAGTGACACACTTCCTTCAACAAGGCCACACCCACTCAACAAGACCACACCCACTCCAACAAGACCATGCCCACTCCAACAAGGCAACACCTCCTCCAACAAGGCCATGCCTCCAAAAAGTGCCACTCCCTATCATATCTTTTTCCAGCTACTTGCTGACAATGTGAAGCAACCAGAAAACACTTGGTTAGATGTTGATTTTATGCCCTGAAACTGTCCTGATCCCATCTCTCAGTTCTAACAGATGTTGTCTAGGGAATTTTTTGGTTTGGTTTTGTATTTTTGCATGTCATCAACAAACAGTAGTGATCTTGCCTCTTTCTCTATTGAATGTCCTCTATTTTTTTTTCTTTGTCTAATGACTACAGCTGGAACTGAATGGGCAGTTGCTTGAGAGTATCAGGCATGATAATTTTAGGGGATGGGGCTTTCCCACCCAGCATCTATCTGTTTGTTTATTTATTATGTGCATGTGTGTGTACACAGTGTTAAGGGAAATATTAAAAAATGAACCGGCACGTTCCCACACTAGTGCCAGCAATCAATGAGCTACAGGGCTCTTGCTTAGTGATCTCACTCGCACAGTCTCTCAGTCCGCCAACTCTCTGACCCTGCAGTGCCACAGAGCTCCCGCCAGTCCATCTTACTCAGTGGTCCCTCTGCTAGCCATCTCTCTGGTGCCCACCCTCCCCCCCCCCCGAGTTCATTTTGCTATCATGCAACGCTCCACAGACCTCATGGTCAGCCATCTCTACATCTCTATTACCTGGTAGAATCAAAACTCAAAGCTTAATTAACAAATCAGATTTATATAGCAATAAAATCACAATTTACAGATGCCGATAGAGTAATTTCAGAGGCAATTGATAATGATAAAAGCGTTATTCCAATATTTCTAACCTTATGAAGTCATAGCTACTTGTGGCTGGAAATCGCCACACAGGTAGGTACACACACCGGCAGCCATTTTCCTTCCTCCTCCTTCCCAGAGATGCTCCTCTCTCCTCGACTCAACTCCACCTCCCTTTTTTCTGTCCAATCACAGGACTCCCACTGCCCTAATGTGATTGGACAGAGAAAATCCTGCACTAACAGGGGCCATGGCCTGCGAGTAGAGGACAGAGGACAACTTGCAGGACTCTGTTTTCTCCTGCACCTATTATCAGTCTTAGTAGTAGATGCTTCTGTCCCCCAAGCCACGGTGCTGGCCTCATACACAGCCTTTCTTATGTTGTGTGTGCTTTGTTCTGTGGTTCATTTACTGAGAGTTTTTGTTATTTTTTTTTCCTGTGAAGGTCTGTTGAGTCTCATCGCGAGGCACCCGCTGTGATGAGCACGGGGTGCCTGTCCTTCACCACTAACACATCATGTCTCACGTATTGATTTTTGTGTTGAACTGAGGGTTGCGATCTTTGAGCAGTTACCACAGAATTGTTCTTGGCACCAAGGCCTTAGAGCTCCGTCTCTGCTCGGCCTCCATGGCTGCTCTTCAAATAACCCACCGTGCAAGTGAGGATGGGGAATCCCAGAGGACCGCTGCCTTCTCACCGTCCCTAGGCCGAGATATCAAGGCGTGGGTTCATGTTCTTTATTGCACAGTTATGTCTCTTGCGTAAGCCCTTCATTCCAGTTCCAGCGTGGGCGTGTGGGAGGAGTCTCAGGCTTGGGTCATCCTGTGTTTGGACTCAGGTGGGGAGGCAGAGGTGAGATCTGGGTGTAGCAGGAAGGAGCCCACTGTTGGACTGTGCTGGTCCTGCCTGATGCTCCTCTGCCTCACTGTCCCTGTGGGTGACAAGGAGAGAAAGAGTTTGTGCCACAAGAACTGGAGGAATTTCTGCTGGGGTCAGGAGCCTGGGCATGGTAACGGTACGGCTGGGGGGGGGGGGGTCAGGACAGTGGCCACACCATCTTTAGGATTTTGATGATGCCCCCTTTTGGTCCCCAGAATTCCAGGCTCCACAGTTGCATGTTTTGGACAGATGTCTCAGAAGCTTCCAAATGTTCCGTGCTTGTGACCCTCAGCGGAAAAGCCCAATCTCTCACAACATGCAGGAGGGACTGCTGGCAATGGAGGGCAGCAGGGTAATGTGGCAGAGCCCGTCTATCAGCTCTTGTGAGCCTACTGTGTGTACCACCTCCCAGTGCTGTGGCCACAGACTTCAAGTTGATAGCTTGGATTTGGTCGTAATGGAAATATTTATACCGGGAAACGGGACAAAGAGGCTCCCCTACAGAGACTCCCTCAGCAGGGTGCATGGGCAACCAAAGTCCCTGTATGGACAAGAAATGTCTCTGTGTGGCTGGTTTGGGAGCCTTGGGCTTTTATTATTTTTCTCAGGTATTTTGTTTGTGTTTTTAGGAGCTAAAGCCCAAGAGCAGTCGGCTCCGTGTGTAGAAACTTCTCAGTCCGACTCAGTGCTTTCCTGCCCCAGAAACAGCTCCGCCCTGAGCTCAGGGTTCTTCATGCTTTAAAAATATTTTCAGTACATATGTATCCATAAATAATACATGGCGTCGCTTTACATAGCCTGAGGCTGGTATCCACGGAACTGCACCATATGAGTCGTCCCACAACTTTTATTTTTAAATATATTTTATTTTTTCAAGATAGTTTTACATGTTGGTGTGTGTGATTGGAGTTCATTCATTTTAATTCCTATACGGTTCCCCGCTGTATAAATATATCAACATTAACTTCTTCCTTTTCCACTGATGGACGTGCAGTCTGTTTCCAAATTCTGTTTGCATTTTTTTGGCACATACTTGCCAGAGACTCGAGAGAATAGACCAAGGAGAAGAATTTCTAGGCATGAGTCTAGGATAGGATAGAGCTAAGGTGCTCTCTGAAGTAGCTGTACAAGCTAGCTCCACTTAGCAACCTATAGGCGGGGCTGTTCCACTGTGGGCGGAGCTATTCAGCTGTGGGCCCACAGTGGAATAGCCCCGCCTATAGCTGAATATATATGTGTGTGTATGCATGTATGTATGTATGTATGTATGTATGTATGTATATATATATTTCCTTCCACGTGTGTGTGAGTGTGGACCAATGCTTCTGTGACTGGGTCTCTACACAACTTCTCTTCTTTGCTTCCTGCTTATAGTTTTTAGATGTGGACCTTCGCCTGCTGCCTTCTGTCCAGACTCTTATTCCTCTGGAGACATAAGCCCCACATAAATTCTCCCTTCTATGAACCAAGTCCAGCACCCCCTGAGTCTTCAGACTCTCAAAGCCTGACCTAGGGTATACTTCCTCCAGTAGGGCCACACCTTTTCAGCCTACCTAAACAGCAAGCATTACCAACTAGGGACAAAGTATTCAAATGTTTGAGCCATTCCCTCTGGCAAGTTGTTCTCTGACCTCTGCACCCATGCAACAGCATGTGTGCACCCTTCCCTGCTACAAATAAGCAAAACATATTAAGATTGAAAAATGAATAAAACTCTAAGGGCTGTTGAGCTGGCTCAATGGCTAAAGCACCCACTGTGCGCATCCCTGTGAATTCTAGTGTTGTGACAGCCCACCTGTGGTGCCAGCAACTTGAAGGCAGAGACAGGGAATCTCAGAATAAGGTGTCTAGTGAGATTTGTGTCAGTGAGCTCTGGGTTCAGTTGAGAGACTCTGTCTCAATGAGCAAGCAAGGAAGAGTCCTGGTGTTAGCCTCAGGTCCCTCCGTGTGTGCTCACACACATGTGAAAACATGTACACATGTAGATACATTATGTACATAAACACACAAGAGAAATAATATGTTTGCCACATAGCTCATGTTTAATAGATCAAAGAATATCCCAATTATATAGAATCTTTTTTACATATACAAACAAGATTGTCTCATGATCTCTGTTGGTGTGATGGTGGAGTTGGCCCCTCCTCCCCCCTTGAGGTGGGAAGCCACCATCATGGCCTCTCTTCCTGCATTCATGACACATTTAATAGTCCAGACACAGCATGATCCTGTTTCATTTTTCATTAGATTTTAATTGGCAGAGTTTTGCTTGAGATTTTGCCGGTCAGTTCACGGGTGAGATAACTTCATGGTGTCTCTCTTTGCTGTTCTGGTCTTAGCAGTACATGAATTAGTTTGTTCTCTTTCTTTTTCAGTGTGCAGAATCAACTGTAAACAGATCCAGGCTTGGCTTGGGGTTTTATTTTAGAAGGTTTAAAATCTGTTTAATGGATTTTGGACATGACCTTTTCTCCATCTCTTCCTTTGCTGGCACATGTAAAGATGTGTTTTTGGAATACTTTGTCTATGACAATTAAAGTTCCCCGCACATATTCATTTAAACTGTTCTGTAGGGTCTGTAGTGAGCATCTCACGGTGGCTGCTTTGGGCTGGGCTTCCTCTGTACTTTGTCAGCTTCTCTTCCTGGAAATTATCAGTTTCACCAACCTATATAAGATGCTGCTATTGCTGCTGCCGCCACCAATAATAATAAAAACAATTTCAATCTTCCTATGCCTTTTCTTTCTTACTGAACATTTTCTGCTTCTTTTCATCCCCCTGTCTGACCTGTTCTTTCTCCAGATTTTTGAGATGGAAGATGGCACTTGAATTTCTGTCCTGTATATGCTGCGGTAATAATGATACACTGGCTCAAACAGGAAGGAAGTTAAGGACCAGCACCCTAGTCTGACCTCTGACCTGCACATGTGTGGCAGTATGTGGACACAGGTGTACGCACACATACATGCAGTCATGCACATGCGCACATGTACACACACACACACACACACACCATTTTATTCTCTAGTTCAGTGATTTTCAATTGGTGGGTTGCAACAACTTTGGTGAACTCCTGTCTCCAAAAATATTTACATTACAATTCATAACAGCAGCAAGATTACAGTCATGAAGTAGCAATGGAAATAATTTTGTGGTTAGGGGTGACCATGCACGAGGGACTGGATTAAAGAGTCTCGGTGTTAGGAAGGTGGGAGGAAAACCACTGTATTTGTTCACGTATGTAGTATATAAACTGTGTTATAGAAACTCATACTGCTCTTGCTAAATTCACTTGCTGTAATGGCAGCCCATTGGGCCACTAGTTTTTAAAATTTATTTATTTCATGTAGGTGATTACACTGTCACTGTCTTCAGACACATCAGAAGAGGGCATCAGATACACATTACAGGTGAATGTGAGTCGCCATGTGGCTGCTGGGAACTGAACTCAGGCTCTCTGGAAGAGCAGTCAGTGCTCTCATCTGCTGAGCCATCTCTGCAGCCCCCATGTACCTGTTTCTTATTTCTGCTCTTAGTGGAGCAGATGGGAGGCTGCGAGAGGGCACCCTGCTGTTTTGTTCGCTCTTGTGAAGTGACAACCACTCAATTGCCAGCTTTGTGTGTGTTCTTACACTTTTTATAGGTCTGAGACTGCTTCCTGTCGCCCCCAGTTTCCTGGGGTCCTGGTCATGGGTTCTACTAACTTTTCAAACATCTCATTTGTGTCTCAGTGTCAAAATGATGGTGTGAGTGCTCCTGATTCACTCACTACTACCGGGATAAGCCAGGGTAGACTGTGAGGAACAGCTGGTGTGCTCTCTCTCGGGCCTCCGGGAATGTATTACCTCCTTGGATGTTCCATTGTTCACTTTGTTACAAGCTTGCACACCTGTGTCCGTGGGCCACCCCTTGCCAGTAGTTGGTAAGCTGTTGGAACCAGGCCAGGCAGCCCTGGCTAATGCTTTTTTTCCTGGACATTCTCCTCTGAAGGATTGTCCTGGCTGAATTGCCACGCCCATCCATGCATGAGGATTCTTCCTCCTGGAGGAGCTGTTTTGTGAGAAGGGTTTAAAATTTAAATCAAATTTCTCTAGTGTGCCCACAGCTATTCAGATTTCCTGTCTCCCCCCCCCCCCCCGCCCCCCATCATGCCAAGTTTGGCAACTTAAATCTTTCAATTTTTTTAGTTTATCTAAATTTCAAAATGGGCTGGCATGAAACTTGACTGTGTGGATGGCATTCCCGAGGCTCCTCAGTCCAGGACTTCCTGTCAGATTGGGAGCTGCTCCTCCCAGACACATACCACCATCCCTTCTTTCCCTCTGCACCCCTCTGCTGTTTCTGCCTTCCTCCCCTGTCTCTTTCTCAGGTGCTGCAGTTCTGAGGGGAGGCAACTGTCCCAAGGCCTTGTCTCTTCCCACTTTCCTCCTGGGTAGATAAGTTATCTGCAGCACGAAAAATGCCCGTGGGATAGAGAACTGGCCTTGTGCATTTCCGTTACAGCCGTTTCCCTACAACACCAACAATTTTCTCCTTTCTCCCAGGCTAGGCTGAGATGCTGAGTGCCCAAAGGGACTCACCAACCCACATAACCTCTCAGTTTTGTGTGACAAAATCAGTTTGGATGACAGTCACAAAATAATCAGAAACCCTCACTATTTTCTTAATTTGTCCCTTGGTTTCACAATAGACAAGATTATGGAGTAAAATTCAACGAAAAACTCTTACATAACAGACAAGATATCTTGGCTGATAAGGTGCTTGCTATACAAGCAGAAGAACCTCAGTTTGGTCCCCAGCATCCATGTCAAATCCAGGCAGAGCGATATATTCCCATAACCCTAGCAAAGGTTGTTGGGGAAAATAGAATAATTCTGGGGGCTCCATGCCTACCACCCTAGTCAAAAAGTCAAAAAAGAAAAAGGTAGACAGAGATAGAGGAAGATAGCAGACATCTATTCCTGGCCTCTATACACACACCCACACAGACATTCATATCTCCTCCCACGTGCATCATTATTTCATAATCCTGTTATAGAAAAATACAAAACTGCATGTTCCCATTCATCTGTGGAAGCTAAATCATGGTGTCATAGAAACCGAGAGTCCTGGCGATGCCACCTGAGGCTAAGAAGAGGGAGTGCCAGGAGAATAAGGGTCCACAGATGGGGGAAGTGTTGTAGCAGGGGACTGAAGTTCACAAGTGTGGGTCACACAAACCAGGCAACCAGAAGGAGGCTTTGGAAAGTTCTAGACACACAGAAAACAAATGGCATGCATCAATAAAAATCAATTCAGTTAAAAAAAATCCAATATCTTATGCTTGTAAAGAAACCCACATCTTACAATTCATTGTTGTGCTTTTTGAAAATTACACATAAATGAATAAAGCTTTCCATGTGTCCCATGTTTGCAGTAACTGGCATGGTTTCCTTCCTGTGGATCAGGTCTCAAATTTGATCAAGGGAGAAGCTGGTTACTCTACAGACAATCTTGCTACTATTGTATCACTGAGCAAGGTTGGTATTGTAACATGCATGTTACCTTAGGTTGGTATGGAACATGCATGTAAGCTTGTAACATGGTATTGTTACAAGGTTGGTATTGTAACATACATGTAACTTTGTAACATGGTAACTGCAATGCCCCTGAAGTGCTGGAAAATTGATGCCTTTCTTTCCTAGCAACCTGCATAGTCCCTTCCAGCATCATCAAAGTAGCCAGCAGAGAGGGTTTCTTAGTTCAGGACTGCTATCTCTATGTCTAGGAGCCAACATACATGGTATCTTTAGGAATAGCGTGACTTACCATCTAGTCACGGTGGGCAACCAAGAGCAATAATGGTATCCTGTGGTATTCTGGGTGCTTCTGGGCCAACTGTGACTGATATCTCATAGAAGGGCATCTCCTGCCTGGTGTTGAGGTTTTTGTGTAATAACTCATATTTTCTGGGAGCAATACTGTTCACTGAAGTTCCATTCATTCTCCTCTTTCAAAAATTGCATTTTAATGAGTTTACAATCTGATGTAGTTTACAAGCTCTTTAGTTTGGGGTAACCCACCCCACCCTTGCTTTTCCCCACCCCTATCCTGTGCTTGCTTGCATCTTTAGCTTCTAGCACACATCCCCCATTCTTTCAGATCACATATGCTGTCCTATCCCATATATATTCTGTACTATCCCATGCATACATATATATGCATATATATGTGTGTGTGTATGCATGTATGTATATGTGTGTGTATGCATGCACAAGCACATGCACACATGCTTACATCTGGGATTACAGGATCATAGTTCCCTAGTTGCTTCTCCATATACTGTTCATTTCGTTTTAAGGTTCATTTCCTGGCCATTCATTTCCTCACTACCCTACCCTACTGCTTGAACTCTCCTGGCCCCATATTCCTCCAGCTACTTCCATTTCACTCATGTTCGACCACCCCAATCCCTAACACCTCTCATCCACTCTGCCCATCTGTAGTTTCCCAGCACTCACATGTTAAACACACACCAGGCTAGCACACATATGAGACATAACATATTTACTGTGTTTGTCTTCGAGGCCTCAGTGGTCCAGCTGATATAATCGTTTCCTAGTTTCATCCATTTACCTACAGGTTCCATTTTTCTTTCAGCTAATATTCCAAATTTCATTATCCAGTGCTCAGTGACAAATGTCGCCTTGGCTTATCCCATGTGTCTGCCGATGTGAACAGGCTGCAACGACTCCGGGCTTGCATGGCTCCGGGCAAGAAGTGTGCTGTGTGGTGTAGACCCCAGTTAGAGACAGTTTTTAAGGATTTATTTATTTGTTTGTTTGTTTACTTATTTATTTATTTATTTTATTATATGAGTACACTATTGCTGTCTTCAGACACATCAGAAGATGACATCAGATCCCCATGACAGATGGTTGTGAGCCACCATGTGGTTGCTGGGAGTTGTACTCAGGACCTCTGGAAAAGCAGTCAGTGCTCTTAATCACTGAGCCATCTCTCCAGTCCCCAGTTCTAGACTTTTAAGCAACTTCCAGCCTGACATGCGGAGTGTCTGCTCAGCGTGTGTGGGAGTTCCCCGTCTCCACAGCCACACTACCCTTTGCTCACCCTATGTTGCTATCAGTGACCATGCCAACTGCAGTGAGCTGGAGTTTTGATGTCGATTTCATCTGCATGTCAGGGTAGCTGAAGACTGTGAGCACTCTAAGTGTCCACTGATGCTTCTGTTTCTTCTTTGATTTGAAGACTCTCTATCCAGCTCTAGAGCCGTTTTTAAAACTGACTTGTTTGTTTTCTGGGTGTTCAGATTTTTGTATATTCTAGACACTAATCCTCTGTCAGATGTACAACTGACAAAGATTTTCTCCTCTCTGCAGGTGGCCTTTTCACTCCACTGAATGTTTCCTTTATTGTATGGAGGAGCATGCTAATCTCGTGAGGTCCTGCCTGTCACTTGTCATTCTTATTTCTGGAACTAGTTGAGTCCCAACTAGAAAGTCCGCAAGCAAGATGAACACTTTCAGCAAAGTGGCAGGATATGAAATGAACATACAAAACCAGCGGCGCCTACATGTCAGGAACAAGCATGCTGGGCAAGTAGAATCAGGGAAATTAGGGAGAATACACATACATACATGCACTCACACACATGCACACACATGCATAACACATATGTACCCATACATACATACATACACACATATGCACACGTGCACACACATGTTCATACACACAGCCATATATACATGCATGCATGCATACACATGCGCACACACATATGCCCACAAATGTGCACACACACTCATACACACAGGCATATGTACATATATACATGCACACACATATATGCATACAACTCATACACATACTCTCTCTCTCTCTCTCTCTCACACACACACACACACACACACACATACACACACACATACACACACACACACACACACACACACACACACACACTAGCTGGAAACAAATCTAAAAGACCTCTCCAGTGAAATCTTGAAGACATTGAAAAAAGAACTTGAGGGAGACACCAGAATATGGAAAGACCTCTCATGATCATGGATAGTCAGAATTAAAATTGTGAAAGCAGTCATCCTATGAAAGGCAACCTACAGATTCAATACAATTCCCATAAACATACCAGGGCTTCCCCCCACCCCCACAGATATGGACAAGTAGATCTCAGAATTTATACTGAGGTACAAAATATCATGACTAGCTAAGACAAGCATGCTGGAACAAAATGGATATTGCAGGAGATATCACTGCACTGGATTTCAAAGTATATTCCAGAGCCGCAGTAATAAGAACTGCATGGTCCTGGAGCAAACCAGACACACGGATCAGTGGAAGAGAATCAAAGAGCCAGGTCTGAGACTATCCAACTACACCCACCTGACATTTGACAAAGAAGCCAAAAATAAAATGATATAGACTTTTCATAAAATAGTGTTGGGGAAACCAGATTCAACATGCAGAGAAATGAACCTGGATTCTTACGTCATACTCAAAGTGGCTCAAAGCTTCAACAGAGGGTGGATCCCCTGAAACCGATAGAGGAGAATGTAGGGGCACACTTCATCCCACTCCTAAACTCAGGCCCCTGACACACCAGAAAGGCTGGGGATTCACCTCAGGTCCTGAACCGCTGCGAACTTTAAACATTTTCAGTGAAGTTGGCATCAAGCAGGGTAGAACAAGCATGGCGGAACACAGGGAAGGGTGAACGAAGGAGACCAGGAGCCACACCAAGGAGCTCGTCTGTGAGGAGGGTAACTGGAAGGGTTGAGCTCTACCTCTGCTCCCCTCTGTGATGTGGCAGCCTTCTCACACCCCTGCCAAGCTGCCTTCCCCACCCTGAAGGGCTTAAAGAGCTGTACCCACAAACAGTGAGCTACAGAAACCTTTCCTCCCTCCCTCCCTCCCTCCCTCCCTCCCTCCCTCCCTCCCCTCCCTTATTCTTCCTTCCTCTCCCTCCCTCCCTCCCTTCCTCTCTTTCTTCCTCCCTCCTTTCCTCCTTTCCTTCCTTCCTTCCTTCCTCCTTTTTCCTTCCTTCCTCCTTTCCTCCCTCTCTCCCTCCCTCCCCTCTCCCTCCCTCTCTCCCTCCCTCCTCTTTCCCTCTCTCTTCCTTCACTCCCTCCTTTCTTCCCTCTTCCCTCCTTTCCTCCCCCCTTCTTCCTTCCCTTCCTTTTTTCCTCCTTCCCTCCATTCCTTCCTTTTTCCCTTCCTCCCTCTCTCCCTCCTTCCTTCCTTCCTTCCTTCCTTCTTCAGGTGCTTTGTTGCAGCCCTGAGAGCGGTGACTCACACTGACTTAAACATTTCTTACTAAGTTGATATTAAGTTTCAGAATCAAGCTTGAGCCATCTCTAGCCTTAAAAATTAACCTATAAACTCCTTTTAAAATGTCTCTTCAATTCCTCTTTTAATGAAAATTAGAATTGCAAATGAAGACTGAACTTTCCAAAGAGTTTTTAGAATATATTTGTCTAATTATACCAGCTTTTCCTTTCAGATGTTACACAGCCTCCTGACAGGAGCCGGCCCTGTGTCCCAGGGATCACCTGATATTCCTATCATGTGTTTCTTAATAATATCGCTGACTCTGCTTGCTTGCCCCAGTTCATGCTTAACATCTAGTTTTGTTGAGTTTAGTGTGTGTGAGTGTGTGTATGTGTGTCTGTGCATGCATGTGTGCATGTATTATGTATACACATGTGTGTTTGCATGTGTGCATGTGCCTGTGTGTGTGCACATGTGCATATGTGTGCATGCACAATTATGTGGAAGGAAGAGGACAACATGCAGCACACTGTTCTCTCCCTGCACCGTGTGGGCCCAGGGATCATGTGCAGACAGACCATCAGGCTTGAAGCAGGCTCCTTTACCCGCTGAGCTGCCCCAGGCGCTAACATTTAGGTTTCCTTATCTGGCACTTCACGTTACCAAGTCTAATGTGAACGTGAACTCATTCTTCCTTTCCAATCTTTAAAATAATGTGTTGACAGCCAAGCATGGCAGCTTAGCCTGTTATCCCAGTGCTTGGGAAGTGGAGACAAGGAGGATCAGGAGTTTAAGGCTAGCCTCAGCCACATGTGACCTCAAGGCCAACCTGCACTACTTGAGAGCCTATCTCAAAACAACAATGAAATAAAAATAAAATAAAGCAAAGCATGAGCTGTTGAGTTTCTCAGTTCCTGGAAACGTTGGTATAACTGAAATGACCATTTCCTAGGCAGCAGGTGGGCCATCCATCGTGAGAGGGAACGGGATATTTTTATCACAACTGGTCATTTAAAATTTTTCCAAACTCTCCGGTTTATTTAAATTTCAAATGTGTTGGTAACAGGCTGATTTTTCTTACACTCTTAACTCATTCCTCTGACTCCACTGGTCCTGCAGTTAGAGTCTTGCTTCACATGTTCCTCTTCTGCCCACTCCATTTCCCCTCACTGGGCATAGCAGGTCTCTGTTTCACTTGTTTACCTTAAAGCTGAGGTGTGTTTCAGTGTTCTCTGCTGGTCCAAGATCACAGGGTAAGAGGTCTGGTACCTGCCGGGGTGGTGGAAAGACTGGTTTTTACACTTGATCTTAGCCAAAAGGCCTAGAAGCGATAAGACTTTGTTTTTTTTTTTTTAAAAAAAAAAAGATTTATTTATTTTATGTGTATGAGTACACTGTAGCTGTCTTCAGACACACCAGAAGAGGGCATCAGGTCCCATTCATTACAGATGGTTGTGAGCCACCATGTGGTTGCTGGGAATTGAACTCAGGACCTGTAGAAGAGCAGTCAGAGTTCTTAACCTCTGAGCTGCCTCTCCAGACCCCCTGGTAGGAAGATTTTAAAATGAGATTTTCTTCCGAGGGAGATGATGGTTCAGTGGACAGCCCTTTGGCTTTCTGAATCCCTTAAGGCCAGAAGAATGCTGGCTTTTGCCATTCAGTCTTCAGTACCCAGCATGCAACAGGGCATGAAGAGGCATCAGGATGCTGGCACAGGGAAGACTGAAGGCAAACCAACCATGGTGGTCACCACTGAGGTGCCCACTCCTGTCCCCTTTGTCACCTCCAGCAGACAAGCCAGCCCACAACCATCCCAGGAGGACCCAGTCTTCCTGGATCACACTGGGTCACTTTTCCCCTTCAGCATGGAGCAGTGCTAGCTGCTGTGTGGGAGAAAACCCCTCACCTCAAAGGCTTTCTGAATGAAGCACACTGGGCTTGATACATTCTACTTGTGCCAACCAAAGCCAGCAAGGTTCACTCAGCCAAGAGCAGTGTAGCTCAATACAACTTCTGCTAGCATCATCGATGAGCCAGCACGGTCTAACCTCAGCAACTATGAAGCAAAGCTCTGTTCACTCTGGCATTAGTCAAAGCACACATGGCCTAGTGGCCACCTTCCTGCCCTGCTGGCCCGAGTCACCCCAGCCCCAGCTGGTATAAGTCCGCATGGTCTCCAACTTGCCGTGCTTTACTCACTGTAAAGTTTGGTCAGTGAAAATTTGCAGACCACTTCCAGCCACACCTCGGTTCAAAGAGGTTCAGTGCTCTGGACACGATGGTGTCTAGGAAATGTGTTTGCCCAGGTGTCTGGAATTCCAGTTGCTCCAAACCTCTCTGGCATAACCAAGGAGACACTGAAACAAACAAATCAGAATCATCTCTCCGTTTATCTTTTCCCTTGGTCCTCTGTGTGTGACATCACTGGCCTCCTGGTCTGTGGTGGTGAGTTTGGGGCTTCAGTGCTTCAGGGGGTCCTGGGGACATGTTTAACCATGGGAATGACTGGGAATTTTGTTCTGGAGAGTCAGGAAGCGCAAAGACTCAGGAGCAGCATCTCTGATGAAGTTCCTGTGTCCGGCTCTGTGAGGAGGGACCAAGCAGGCTACCTGAAGCACTTGGAGGAGAAGTGGTGCCCCTGTGTACTGGAGACACTGCCAGGGGGATGAATCCTATCCCACAGAGAGCAGAGACCCTGCATGGGGACACAAGTGGGTGGGGGTGGGTCAGCCCCTCTCACAGTGCCTGGTTGCTCTGAGCTTCAAGGGAAGGACCAAAAGCCCTGTCTTTTTTTGTTGTTTTGTTTTGTTTTCTGGAATTGTGGATTGGGGACAAAGACTCCACAAATTAGGAAAGTTCACAGTGGTTTTTCTGTAGGTGCCCTGGGTGTCCTCCCTGAGCACCATCCCATGTGTCTTCCCTGAGCATCATCCCTGTGTGTTCTCCCTGAGCGTCATCCATGTAAGTCCTCCCCGAGCACCATCCTCCATGAGCACCATCCCTGTGAGTCCTCCCCGAGCATCATCCTCCATGAGCACCATCCCTGTGAGTCCTCCCTGAGCATCATCCCTGGGTGTCCTCCATGAGCACCGTCCCTGTGTGTCCTCCCTGAGCACCATCCCTGGGTGTCCTCTCTGAGCACCATCCCTGGGTGTCCTCCCTGAGCACCAGCCCTGGGTGTCCTCCCTGAGCACATCTCTGTGAGTCTTCCCTGAGCACCATCCCTGTGTGTCCTCCCTGAGCACATCCCTGTGAGTCCTCCCTGAGTACTATATCCCTGTGTGTCCTCCATGAGCACCATCCCTGGGTGTCCTGCCCCATGAGCACCATCCCCGTGAGTCCTCCCTGAGCACCATCCCTGTGAGTCCTCCCTGAACACCATTCCTGTGTGTCCTCCCTGAGCACCATCCCTGGGTGTCCTCCCTGAACACCATCCCTGGGTGTCCTACCCCATGAGTACATCCCTGTGGGTCCTCCCTGAGTACTATCCCTGTGTGTCCTCCCTGAGCACCATCCCTGTGGGTCCTCCCTGAGCACCATCCCTGTGAGTCCTCCCTGAGCACCATCCCTGTGAGTCCTCCCTGAGCACCATCCCTGTGTGTCCTCCCTGAGCATCATCCCTGGGTGTCCTACCCCATGAGCATCATCCCTGGGTGTCCTCCCTGAGCACCATGCCCATGTGTCCTCCTGTGTACAACTCCATTTCTGTTGTTACTGAGCAGCCCCATGTTGTGTGTTTTCTGGCGTGTTTTCCAGGGTGCTGCACCATGCTTAGTGGCAGCCACTGTCTTCTAGGCTACTTGTACACTTAAGTCATGTGATCGCTGCCCTCAAAGAACTGCCAGCCCATTGGAGAAGCTGATGGTGAAGCCAGGCTGGCACTTGACTCAGCTCGAGTTTCTCCTGGGAGCCTCCTTTGATGGTTGTGGGTTGGGAACTCACGTCATAGGACAGGCTGGAGGCCAGAGAGCCCCTGAAGGGCAGAACCAGTGTGTGGGGGGAGTCGAGTTATAGTCAATGACAGACATTGGGAGAGGGGCTGGGTCGGGCTCAACTGATTGCTTAGGGTACATTCCTTTCTCCTTTGGATCTTGGCTCCCCCTCTGTAGGGGTTAGAGTACCCTGACTGTGACCAGGTCCTAAAGCAATGTCCTTCTGTGGCTGGGTGTGACTTGAATGTGTCTCCTGAAGCTCTCGTGGTGGAGGGTTGCTCCTCCATATGGCAGAGCCACTGGGGACATAAGGGTAGTTCCAGTGGGCCCCAGGGGGGTCCCAGAATGCCTTGTTAAAGTCAGCTTTAGGGTTGGGGACTCAGCTAAGAGAAGGAGTTCTTACTCCATGTCAAAAATAAATGTAAAAGTAATCCTGGCCTTTCCTGGTCTCCCAGAAGATCTCCATGGAGTGCATAGTCTCTGCTGAGCCCAGGATAGACACCATGGTGTGAGATAGACACCATGTACGCAAGCCTCTGCAACCCTGAGCTAAGTAAACTTGGTTTTACAAATGTTCGTAATTCCCAGATTCCAGTATTTATTTATAGTAACAGTAACTGGCCTAAGAAGACCCCCTTCTTGAACCAGGAAGAATACATCTATCTGACTCCACATTCCCCACTGAGAGATGCCCACTCCACCCCAAGACTTACCATCTCAGCCTCACAGCAACCAGACACAGGATAAGCAACTCTGGTTCTGACATTGCTCTGGGCACCGCCTCCCTCTGGCAGAAGCAGCAGCCAATGTCCTCCGATCCAGGCTAGCATCTAAGTGGCATTTGCCCAGCTGGGTCTGCTAGGACAGCTGGCTGCGGTCACTCCTGCCCACACCGAGGAGCCAGGGTTCCATTCGTCTTCATTGTGACCTGGCTGCTGGTCCTTGTCCTAAATCATGCTGTGCCGACAGCCAGATGGACGGTGTGCCCTTCTGATGATGTTTTATCTGTCCTGGAAACAAAGGCTGAGGGCCCAGGGGGACTCGATGGGTCGCTGTAACCTTCCCCTGAGCCCTGCTGAACCCCGTTTAGGTCTTCTCAGACAGGAAGGTGCCCAGCCACCCTGGCTCACATTGTTCTTTCTCTGAAGGGGTCTGATTGGGAAGGAAAAGGGTATGAGTGACCCAGGACTCTGGCCTGTCTTGGGAGTGAAAAGCAACCTTTAAGCTTTGTGGCTGCAGGAAAAGGAGGGGGCAGCCATCACCTTTATTGGTCTGACTTCCGTCGCTTTGACGGAACATGAGAGAACCAGTTTTAAAAGAGGAAAGATTCTTTGAGCTCAAGTTCTCAGACGGTGATGAGGGTGTCACAGCAGAAGGAAGGGTGTGGTGGGGTTGAGCTTCGAGCTTTATGGAGGATGGCAAAAAAAGAGAGACAGAGACAGGGGGAGGGGTCTCTGTCACTCCACCAGCCAGGTACCTACCGTGTTGATTCCATGCCTTCTCAGTGCTGGCATCTGTGGATGGATGCTTCAGAACCCCCACCCTTCCCTCACTCTGCCCTACCCTTCCCCCACTCTGGCTCCTGCTGCCTTGGGGACCAAGCCCTCCTCAGAGAATCCTTCCTGGGACATTCAGATCCTGGCACAACATCTTAGGACACCAAGGAGCCCTTGGAGGGGACATTTATTAGCTGTCATGTGACAATAGCTGACAGCAACTTAAGGAAGGCCTTGTTGGTTCATGGTTCTAGGGTACCCAGTCGTGTCAGGAAGTCAAGGGTCACACTGTGTTGGCCATGAGGACAGGGTAGTCATGAACAAGTATGTCTTCTGAGCTCACGCTCTCCTTCTTATTCAGTCTAGCTCCCCGTGGGATGCTGCTGTCCACAGTATAACCTAGATAATCCTCACATACTGAGACACTAACTTCCTTGACGATTTTAAAACCCATCAAGTTGACAAGTTGATCACAGAAGGTTTGGGGCCTGGTATGCCAGGCCCACAGATTCCTGTCCCGCCTATTGGGCGTGGTCTCCTAGGCTGTGGGCGTGGTTTCTTAGGCTGTGAGTGTGGTCTGAGTGTCTTAGGCTGTGAGTCTCAGGCGGAGCTGCAGGCTTACCTTGCCCTACAGCTGTTCTTTCCCTGTTCTTTCTCCCTCTTTCTCGAGAGCCCATTGCACAGTCTTCTTCATTATGACTAGCATAGCTTTCACCCGCTCCATGAACCACCCTGGATAGTTTATGTAGACAAGACATTAATTTTTATTTCTAAAGACCGTGGAATGATTTCACTTGAGAACTTTAGTTGTTAGTTGCTGCACATGGTACGTGCCAGACTAGTGTATCTTATAGATGTTGCTTAACTTAATCCTTATTAGATCCTACTTTACATAAAAAGGAAACAAAGTTTCAGAGAGATGGAGACAGTTGCTTGAGGTGACACAGCCCAAGTTTGCAATAGCTGGGATCAGAACCCGGGAGTTATCTTATAGCACATTCTTATAGAATGCTAATTGTTGGATTTTCTGACACAGGGACTGGGTTTTGGCAGCCATTGACCTGCTAGGTGGGTGGGAGAGATAGGAGTGGCCATACCTGCTGCTGCTGCTGCTGCTGCTGCCTCTGGCTCCTCTTTCCTCAGAGCCCTGTCTCATAAAGGAGGCAGTAGTGTTTCTTTCTCTGCTGTAGCATGGCAGGTTTCTGGAGAAATGCCCTTAGATTCATTTAAAAGTCTAAGCAGGGACCACACAAATTATTAGCATTTGAAATATTTATAAAGTCTTGTGTTTGCCACAGCCTATACCACAAATAACCGAAAACCTCAGTGCGCCCTGTGCTGGGCTGGATGTGGGACATGGGGCGAGACGGAGGTGTCTGCCTGCTGTGCCTGGGCTTCCAAGTCTGCCTCACAGCAGGTGAGTTGTCTTCCTGCAGACACCAAGGCTCTCTCCACAGCTCCGCCTAAGTGGTTACCCAGACAGGGTGAGGGATGTAGACTTCTGCTTTAGAAACCCGTTGGCTATCCTAAAATGTTTTCAAAGTTAAGATACCATACAACAGAAATATGCAGCCTGTGTGCACTGCGGGGAAGAAGGCAGGTTCTTCCCAGACCTGACAGATGGGACAACTGAGGCCCAGGTCATGAGGTCTGACATTAGCCACTGTGATTGGACAGGAGTTCACATCTGGCTCTGTCTCATCCCAGGTCCTGGTCTCTTCGGAGATCACTTTGATGTGTGTTGTAGAAATGACTTGAGCATGTGTGTGACTCTGATTCATTTATTCATACTTGTGTGTTTGTGAAAGTCCATTCATTCATTCGCCCATCCATTCAGCGGCTCGTGGTATCATGGGAGAACCCGGTCACTGACCTGGTCAGAGTGGATCAGAGAGCCCTTCTGCTTGAGATGAGCTTGCAGATGACCTTGGGAGAGATTGGGTCATCAGAGTGCTGGAGAAGACAGGATACCGGCTGTAAGGCCAGAGCTCCTAAAATGTCACTGAATGGGGGCCTAGAGCTGTCTCTACTCCATGTGTTGTTAACCCAGTGATGGCTCGCACCAGAGAACTCCAGCCCACAGAGAAATGAGGCTCAAAGAAAGTGGAAGTTAGACAGACAGATGTGCTCAGAAATGGGAGGTGGTATGGATGAGCCTGGAGGGTGCAAAGCCACCTGAGCTGATCAAATTTCTCCTTTCAAAATGCAAACCCTCGAAGCTGTGCCAGGATTGGGCTGTTGGCTGGGACCCTGGAGCCTTCGTGTTCTGACAATGGTGGGGGCAGGGTGTGAAGCAAGTATATACAAGTGATACAGTGATACAGGGTTACAAGGTATCAGTGTGAAGAGCATACCAGGCCACCCAGCTGTGTAGGGGAACAGCCCAAGATAAGAGCCAAGGTCCCTGACCCCCTAGAGCTTTTCTTCTGGTTGGGTGTCCGGGAAGATGGGAGCAAGATCAGTCTACTGGGTGGTGACAGACACGAACACGTTCATCAGAGAAATTCCACGGCATGCTTCACGGAGAGTGCCTGATACTGAGGGCATTTTTTTTAATTTTTATTTTAATTGACATGTAATAATTATGCACATTCGTGGCATACCGTGTGGTGTTTTGATGCATGCGTGTCATGCATAATGATGGAGTCAGGGTGATCAGTGTCTTCATCACATCAGACATCTGTCACCTTTGTGTGTTCACATCCTGTCCTGGCTGAGGCAGGGTAGGGGATCTGCCTTTGTGAGCTGTGGTCACCCCAAGGGCTTAGCCTTCCTGTTGCTCTAGTCTCCAGCATTCCCCATCTCTGACAAGACGTCCGTGGTCGATCGGTCAGTCTTCACAGATGAGGAAACAGATGACCAAAGGGCTGAGCCTTTACAATGCCTAGGCACCTTCTCTGGCCACCAGTCCCTGGATTAGCCTGCTGTGTCACCTCCTGGAGCACCCTCCACCAGGTGGCTCTTTCTTTCCCTGTCAGTAATTTTGTGATATAAAAGTGGGGACACTGAACCTCCTCAGTCTTCACCCACGCTCTTCCAGGCATGAAGGAGAGGGTGATGTCCTCTCCTTGGCCAAATAGTTCTGGGATAGTGAGAGAATCTTGGATCACTCAAACTTCTACTCATCCTGGGGCTTTGGCAGAGGGGCTGTGCCCTTCCGAGTCTCTCTCTCTCTCTCTCTCTCTCTCTCTCTCTCTCTCCTGTCTCCTCTCTCTCTCCTCTCTTCTCTATGTCTCTGTCTCTCCTCTCATCTCCAACTCCCTCTGTCTCCATACATGAAGATGACATGAGCTCACTCTACTGTGAAACTTGGCCCTGTGCCCAGCTCGGGGAAAGCGCCAGTCAGGTTGGTGGGGACAGCCATGTCTCCTAGATATTCTGACTTCCTGCCTCCAATGAGGAGCACCGGGCTCCTCAGCTCTGATCTTTTAGGACCCCAGCCTCTGAGTCAGGGCTGGGTATGATGAGGGAACAATGGTCTGACCCTGTGTTCAGCCTGCCAGAGCCATTTAGGGGTGTCAGACAAGGAGCAGCCCCTAACACCCAAGTGGCTTAGGTGGTGGCCAGCATCGGGGTGGCTTCCTCTGACCTTAAACCCTAGCTCTCCTGCCCACATCTGCAGCTAAATAAACCAAGTAAATCATGCTGGCAGATAGATAATTAAATAATTATCAGGCACTTAATAACGAGGAGTGGGAGCCCTGCCTCTCCACATTAGACAGTGTCTTTGAGGGCTAATTGTTGCATTACATCAGAGTCCCCTCATTCATTACTCTTGTCATTTCGGGTGATAATTTGCACTTTAGGAGACAGCGACAATTTTAGCAGGCAATTAGAGACGTGTCAGGCCTGGCCCTGTGAGTTACTGTCACAATTATTGCCCTCCCCCCCCACACCCCACCGTCCTCATTTGCAACCATGTATTTAAGGGGATTTGGGTAATTCTAGGCCTGGGTAAAACAGCCAACCCATGGGATGGTGGCGGGTCTGGAGATCAGGCAGCTACCAGCATCACACAGGGAGGGACTCTGGGCACAGATCTGCAGGGGTGGGGCTTCTCCTTTGGCTGACAGAAGCCACATCCAGCGGGGTGGGGGTGGGGTGGGGGGTGGGGGGTCTGCTTCCCTGGTGGCTCTTGTTGCTACTGGTTCTCACACCTTCTCAGGCTTCTCTGAGCTCTTCTATAACTGCTTGAGTGCACGTGATTAAGATCTTTGCAGGTCTCTGAGAGGCAGGAGGGAATTGGAATAGGTGGAGGTAAGAGGAGAGGAGAGAGGGAACTGGGACATGTATTCACTGGGGTTTTTAAACTGTAGTTTTATTTTCTGTGTTTTGGCATCTTGGAGACTGTTGGGCCTGGGGATAGACTGCTCTTTCCAGATCAGCTGGTTGCTACAGACAGGAGCCTGTTTGCCTTGGGGAGCAAACCAGCTGGATCCCAGCATGACCCCATCCACCTGCTCACTTCACCAGGATTCTACCACCCAGGGCCTTGTCCCCAACCTGGAGTCAGACTGCACTGAGTCACCCTGAGCCTTAGTGGGGGTTTCTGTTGCTGTGATAAAACACTGTGGCTGAAAGCCACTTGTGGAGTAAAGGGGCTTATGTTGCTTTATTCTTCCACATGATGGTTCATCACTGGGCAGGACAGGGACTCAAGGCTGGACCCTGGAGGCAGGAGATGAAGTGATATCATAGAAGAATGCTGCTCACTGGCTTGCTCCCCATGGCTTGCTCAGCTTGTTTTCTTATACCACCCAAAATCCCCTGCCCAGGGCTGGGCCCTCCCTCCCATATCAACCATCTATCAAGAAAATGCCCTACATCCTTGCCCACAGGCCAGTTGTATGAAGAAGCTTTGTCAGTAATGATTCCCATTTTCCAGATTAGCCTAGGTTTGTGTCAAGTTGACATAAATGTAGCTAGCACAGATGGGCAGTGGGGAACCCGGGACTACCACTGCCTAGAGTTCACTGAAGCTACCAAACAGGCAGCTCCCAATCTCCTTGCAGTTCTAGATCTTGTCCCAGCACACTATGGCCACAAACTCTGATCTGTATTCATCCCCACTCTCTCCTTACAGCAGACCCCAGACTGGAACCCACAGGTGCAGACACTCCCTGGGTGTGTGGGACTGTGGCTCTGTAGAACACTTCTTACACGTCTCTTGGTCCCCTTGGCAGGAAGAGAGGAAAGAGGGAGGAGAGAGGAAGAGGATAGAGGGAGGAAGAGAGTGGGAGGAAGAGAAAAGGGAGAAAGGAGAGAGGGAGGAAGAGAGAGAAGAGAAAAGAGAGGAGGAGGAGGAGAGAGGGAGAAAGAAGAGAGAGGGAAGAGAGGGAGGGTGGGGGAGAGAGAGGAGGAGGAGAGAGAAAGAGGAGAGAGGAAAGAGAAGAGAGAGAGGAAGAGGAGAGAGGGAGGAAGAGGAGAGAGGGAGGAAGAGAAGAGAGGAAGGAAGAGAAGAGAGGGAAGAAGAGAGAGGGAGAAAGAAAAGAGAGGGAAGAAGAGAGAGGGAGGAAGAGGAGAGAAGGAATTGATAAATGAGACAGAGAAGGGAATGAGAAAGAGGGTTAGAAAGATACAAAGAAGAGAGGGTACGAGGAAAGAGGAGCCAATATGAAAAGGGAGAGAGGTGGGGGAAGAAGGAAGGGAGGGGGGAAGAGACAGAATGAGAGAGAAACAGGGACGGACAGAGAAGGAGAGAGGAAGAGAAACACCGGGGTGGGGGAGAGAAACAGCCAAGAGGGTTGAGAAAGGAGTGATACTTAAAAGTTGCTTATCATTAAAATCTAGTGGCCAGGTTCATGACTGCCTTGATCCAGAGAAACTCCACAAAGGCCAGGAGTTAGCAAAAACACATTTTGACTGGCTCTGAAAGACCCAGAAGAATAAAGCACTGTCAAACCCAAGTGCAAAACTCCACACAAAGGGCAAATTGAAACCGTAGCTGCCAACTTGCAACTGTATCCTGAGCCATAAGACAAGAAAAGCATTCTGAGGCCTGAGCTGTTTCTTTCCCAAGGACTGTGGGTGGGAAATGCCTGCTGCCACTTCCCAGTCATAGGGCACCCGGTGGAGATGCGTGTTGCCCAGAATGTGAGTTTGCCTCAGTTTTCCTGTGTTTGGAACCTGGGTAGTACCTGTCTCATCTCAGAGGTGTGAACTCTGATCTTCAGGGAAATGAAACTGACAGAAGCTGTGAACCGCTGTTCTGAGTAAATGACCCAGGGGGTTAGCATTCCTTCTTAAGCCCAAACTGTTCTGTTTGTGTGCTTCCCATGTGGCTTAACCGGAACAGCCTCCCTGTTCCTAGAAACACATGACTGTGTGTCTCTGGTTCCTGTTGTGTTGGGAGCTGTGCCAAGATGGACCCCTGATGTGTTGGATGCACATCTGAAAGAAAGCCACCATCCCCCACATCCGGAGCCTACTGTGTAACCAGGAGCAGAAGGCAGGTACCCATTTTTATTGCTATGGCAAAATACCCTACAGAGTCACTTAAGGGAAGAAGGGCTTGTTTTGTTCAGAGGCTCTGTCCATAGTGGGCAGTGTAGAGGAAGAGGTGTCCCACCTCATGGACAGGAAAGGAGGGGAGGGAAGGAGCTGGAGTGAAGGAAAACCCCTAAAGCCCCACCCTACCAGTGACCACTTTCTCCAATGACACCCACTTATGAAACATTCTAGAACCTTCTAAAAGAATAATACTCAGAACATAGGCCTTGGGTAGATAGCTCGTATTCAGATGACCATACAGATGTCCCACATTCCTTCTTTCCACGAGCCTAGCTCTGCAGCTCTGAGCTCACCACTGCAACCCCTTCTACAGATGTGGAGACTAAGGCTTAGGGAGGAGCCATTTCTTGGTGAAGGGCAATCAGACAGAGGACGGGTTGGGTCTGACTCAGGATCACACTCCTCCCGGTTACTCCAAGGAAGGCCATCAACCTCACACAGAGTCATTCTGGAAATACTGCCTTGATCCCAACACAGCATGAGAAACAGTGGGCATAGAGTGTCCCCTTTGTGCATTCAAAAACTATATGCGGAGCCTGAGGGCTCTCTCCAGAAACACTAGCAACTTGAGAGGGAGGGAAATACTGAGGTCAAGGTCAGACTGTGCAATCTACGGAGAGAGTATCTTAAAATACTAAATATCAAAAACTAGTTTCCAGGCATACATAGCTCTGAGCTGCTTAAGGCTTAAGCCTCATCCAAAATAAATGAAAATTATATAAATATTATTTAAAAACATGTCTTAGTCGGGGTTTCTATTCCTGCACAAACATCATGACCAAGAAGCAAGTTGGGGAGGAAAGGGTTTATTGAGCCTACACTTCCACACTGCTGTTCATCACCAAAGGAAGTCGGGGCTGGAACTCAAGCAGGTCAGGAAGCAGGAGCTGATGCAGAGGCCATGGAGGGATGTTCCTTACTGGCTTGCTTCCTCTGCCTTGCTCAGCTTACATAATAATGTATATATAGAGAGAGCCAGAGATGGTGGCACATGCCTATAATACCAGTAGTTCAGAGTCTAAGGTGGGAGAATTGTAAGTTTGAGGCCAGCCTAACACACACACACACACACACACACACAAAGGAGGGAGATAGGGAGGAAAGGAAGGAGGGGAGAGCCTGTTCTACACAGCAAGATTCTGCCATCACACACACACACACACACACACACACACACACACACACAGAGAGAGAGAGAGAGAGAGAGAGAAAGAGAGAGAGAGAGAGAGATTGCAAATTACTGACAAGGACGGTGATTCACCCCCCATGTTTCAGTGGCGCATGTAAGTGCACAGACTTGTATAAATACACACACACACACACACAAACACACATCTGCACAAGCTAAATGGAGTTAATGAAGATAAAACCACAGATGATGTCATCTGTACCAGCCATAGGAGAGATCCTGCTCTGAGGAGAATCAGATCCAGTCAACTACAAATCAGTGCTGAAGTCGCTGTGCCGCCCTGGCGTGCAGCTTCCCATCTCTGAACCTCTCACTTCGATGATCCCACACATCAGGGAGAGAAGGAACGTGAGCTCTGAGTCAGCCTTCCTGTGCTAACATCCCATGGCAGACACTGCTAATTAATAAGGCACTCTGGCATCGATTGTCAATAAGGGGGGGGGGATTCTTTGCATGCAAGTTCTGCTTCAGGTACGAGCAGTCTACAGGAGGTACAGGGGGAAGTCAGGCTCACACAACAGGTGTGCAGGTATGAGATTGGCAGCTGTCCAAGAAATAGGATGGCTCTGGTCTCATGGTGACATTAGGTGACCCTCTGGAGAGAAGCGTCAAAGCAGAGAGGGAGGGGGGCTCTGTGGGAAGTGTGATGCTTGTCACCTGTATGCAGGAGTCCCCACTCATCAGGGCCAATGCTGGGGTTACCGTCTGCTGCCTGTGAAGCTGAGAGTTTCGGGCACTGGATACCAGAGTCTGATGGATGGATCAACCACAGTGATTGGCCTTGTACTGAAAAAGAAAACAAAACAAAAAACCACAACTATTCCAGTTCTTTTAAGAACTTTATTATTATTCATTTTATTGTTCAATAATGAGGGCATAAGATTGTGTGTAGAGTGTATGTGTGAGTGTATGTGTGTGAGTGTACATGTGTGTATGAATGTACATGTATGAATATGAATGTGTGTGTATGTATGTGAGTGTAGATGTGTTTGTGTGAGTATATGAGTGTATGTGTTTTGTGTGTATGTGTGCATGTGTATATGTGTGTGTGTGAATGTACATGTATGTGTGTGAGTGTGTCTATGTGTATAGTGAGTGTATACATGGATGAGTGTATGTGTAGGTGTTTGTGTGAGTGTACAAGTATGAGTATATGTGTCTATGAGTGTTTTGTGTGTATGCATGTGTACATGTGTGAGTGTATACATGTGTATGTGAATATCTATTATTGTATGCATATATATGAATGTGTTTGAATATGTATGTGTAAATGTGTATGAGTAAATGTGTATGAGTATGTGTATATATGAATGTCCTCATGTGTATGTGTGTATTTGTGTACATGGATATGAGTGTGCATATCTGAGTGTATTATAAGTGTGTGTACACATGGCAAATGCATATAGAAGCCAGAGGTCCACTCTGGGTGCCTTCCTCTACCTTATCTTTCGAGGTGAGCGCTCACTTTTTGGCTAGACTTGCTGTCTCTGCCTTCCTGCTGTGGGATTCAGACACATGTGCCCACATCTGCCTTTTCTTGTGCTTGCTGGCTGGGATCTCTCATGCACAGCCGAAACTTGACTGAGGGATCCATCCCCCAGTCTCATAATGCTTCTAAAAGTCACTTCTGTCCTAGCTGCTTTCTAGGCTGTGGTGGAGTCCACGACCAAAAGCAATGTGGGGAGGAAAGGGCTTACTTCACTTAGAGTTCCACATCTCAGTCCATCGTCAGAGAAGATGTCAGGAACACAAGGCAGGAACCTGGAGGCAGGAGCTGATGCAGAGGCCATGGAGGGGTGCTGCTCCCCATGGCTTGCTCCCCATGGCTTGCTCAGCCTGCTTTCTTATAGAACCCAGGACCACCAGCCTAGGGATGGCCTTGCTCACAGTGGGCTGGCCCCACCCGCAATGGGCAGGGCCATCCTCCATCATTCATTAATTGGGAAAATGCCCCACAGAGTTGCCTATAGGCCAGTCTGGTGGTGGCATTTCCTCAGTGGAGTGGACATTAAATGGAGAGACTGGAAAGGGGCCACTCTTCTTAATTCGCTGACTAAGGAGAGTCTCCTGTCACCAAGTGTGCCTGCTGTGAGGTATGCTTGTGTCTTTATTCAGGATTTGAGTCCCAACCCGTGTGACTTACAAGTTGCTAAGGTCTTTTGTCTCTCTCCCCTAACCCCATGGGTATGTATGTTCATATGTGTGTGTGTGGGGGGGTGAGTGTGCACATATGTGCATGTGTGTGAAGGCCAGATGTCAGCTTTGTATGTGGCTCTTTGGGTGACATCTGCTTTGATTGTTTCTTGTTTTCTTCCTCCCTCCCTCCCTCCCTCCCTCCCTCCCTCCTTTCCTCCTTCTCTCCCCCCTCTCACAGTGTCTCTCACTGGAACCTGAAGCGTGCTAGGCTGGCGAGGCCTCCTCAGTGCTGGGATTGCAAGTTGAGCCACTTCCTGGGCCAGCCTGGTGACTTCCTTGGGCTCTGCCTGGTGTTGATGTGTGTTGCAAAACCTCTCCTTGGGAAGCCCTTTAGGACGGTGAGCCCTTCTCTGTAAGAGTCAACCCGTGTGTTTCTCAGACATAAAGACCAAGGGACAAGCTGAGCTTGGGGGTTTTCGGTATAGGCTCCCCCCCCCCACACACACACACAATTCAGATGCATGTCCTTTCTGGGTGTAGGAAGAGAGACATGGCCTCAGAGGGCTGTTTATGTCTGGGGATTGGTCTTTCGAAGCCAGTGATAAGTTCATTACCTGCCTATACCAGCAGAGAAGTCTCCAGAGACTCCATGAGGGCCAGAAACTACACTTGATCTTAGCCAAAAGGCCAAGAAGCTATGGGGGCCAGAAACTATCAACAATAAACACTCCCTGCATGAATGACAGTTGAATGAATGAATGAATGAATGAATGGATGGATGGATGATTCTGTGTATTCTGGCTCCACAGTCAGAGCACATCCTCACAGACACCCGATGGGCTCTGGCCCCACAGTCAGAGTGCATTGATAGGCTGTGGATTCATAGTTAGAGTGCATCCTCACAGACACCCAGTGAGCTCCATCGGGTTCTGGCTCCACAGTCAGAACTCATCCTTGCAGACATCCGGTGGGCTCCATCTCCACAGTCAGAGCACATCCTTGCAGACACCCAGTAGGCTCCCTCTCCGTAGTCAGAGTGCATCGATGGGCTCTGGCCCCACAGTCAGAGCACATCCTTACAGACACCCGGTGGGCTACATCTTTCAAGAGCATGTTCACAGCATCAAGCTCCAAACACAGACCCAGCGCCATCCCCGAGGCTTCACAGCCCTCCCACTGCTTCTGCTTTGGGAAGACAGCCGAGGGTTTCTATGTTGTGTCAGAGACATCTCCCTGTTTCCCAGAAACGCCTTTATTTCACTTTGTCCTGAACTTGAATCTGTGCAAGCACAGCATTGTTGAGACGCTTGGCTTGGCTCCGGGGTGTATGGGATCAAGGGTACCAAGCAGAGGCCAGGGCTGTGTGGGCGGGGCACACACATAAAGAAACCACTCTCTGTGCAGGCTGCAGCACGACCCTGCCTTGTCATTGGTGGGGCTGGGCATCAGTGTGCCATCGCTGGAATCAAGGAAGCTGATGGCAGGCTGTTGAGGCAAGGAGCGAGTCTGAGTTTGCAGATAGAAAGTGAGAACTGAGTTTGGCTGGGCTTGGACAAAGCCACACCCACTAGGGTGGATGCCCTTTGCTGTCTGCCTGTTTGGTAAAGGAAGAATAGAGGTTACTGAACCTGGGAGTGGCTTTGGAATCTGAAAGCGGAAGGCTGGTCTCCCAAATAGTCCAAGAAGGAAGACTGGAAGACAAGAGAGAGACATCCTGTCAACCTCAGGGATGGCTTTCGTTCTAGCAAAAGCAGAAAAAAAAAAGTGGTAAGGAGAAAAAGAAAAGAAAAAAAAAACCCCTAAGAGGCATTTCTATTCTCTGTATGTGAGGATCCTTCATCAGCAAGCTGAACTATGCCTTCTGCGGCTCAGTGTGCTGAGGGCAGGAGACACCAGAGCACGGAACTGCAGGAACGGTTAGACCGATGCAGCTGAACCACCAGACGCTTCTGCGTCGGGTGCAGCCGGGCCTGGGCTGGCTGGAGACCGGGCAGCTTTAGGCTTTGGCAAGTTAATTAGGGTTCAGGAGTGGAGCCTGCGAGCTGGGAGAGAGGACGGATTTGCATAAAGTCCATTTACATAATGCTCTTTGCAAATTACACAAGCCAGAAGGCTGCTGGCTGGCAGGAGGGGGAGGGGAGGTGGGCGGGAAGATGCCGAGGCAGCCCAGCCAGAGGGGGCGGGGTGATGCCCCTCCCCCACCCTCTGGGCCAGTGGCTAGAGCTGTTTCCGGTGTCTCCCGCCTTCAGCAGCCCTTGCTGTGACTACCAGCTCTGAGCTTCAGAGCCCACAGATTCCCAAACGGCTTCTGGAGTCAGGGTCTCCGTGGCTGGAAACTAGGGGCTCTCTTTTGTCCCCAGCATCGGCTCCCACCGCCTTAGCTAACCTGCTTGGCCATTCCTGGAGGACTGTCACCTTCCAGCTTCTGGATCCTCGCGTCCCTGAGGCCCTTTTATCTTTCCCAAGTTTCATCTCATCTAAAGGCTTGGGTGCCGGCTTTACTCTGCTCCTACTGCCAGTTGCCTCTGAGACAATCTCCTGACACCCACCCCTCTTGGGACATGTCCCTGTGTCCTCCCTGTGTCCCCACCACGTGGCCAAGGGAACTTTGCTCTTGATAGGATGCGGGAGGGTCCAGGGAATGGGCATCTTTTGCCTTTCAGACAGGGAGGGTGTGACTCTAACAGGCCTGTGTCCAGCTGGGCGAACCTGCTTGAACACCGTGGGCAGCCAATAGCGGTGGATCCGGAGAAGGAAACATGGCGGTGGCTTGAGGGCAGGCTCCAGCCTGGCTTTAGTTCGCCCAGAGCTCTTGCCCTGTGCTAGAAGCCATAAGGAAGGAAAATACTTGTATGGGTTCCCCAGGGAGTGGAATCTCAAGTGGCTCACAGCATGTTCAAGGACGGACAGGACAGGGTCTGGAGAGGCAGGCAGGGCTAAACCAGACTTGGGAGATGCAGTGAACGAGGGCCTCAGATCCTCCGTGGAAACAGACCTGGAAGACGCTGGAAGCCTCAGATGCTTGTGAGCAAAGGGGAAAGGAGATTTATAACTACTGACCACCTACTGAGCACTTGCACTAACCCTAAGGACCCCCTGTGATCGGGGATGTTCCCTGCTCTAAGAGTCATTCAGACAGAACTTTCTAGATTGATCTGCAGCTTTTATCCAATCAAAAGTTGCCTCTAGCCTCAGGGAGCCTTGTCAGATCTGAACATCTGCATCGTAGATGTGCGCCACGATCTAATCTGAGCACTCACGGGCCAGTGGTAATACAGCCATATTGAATGGGCTGTTGTTTCTTTGTGGAGGGCCTGGCCAGGTCTCCTTCCATCTTCTTGTCCTTCTGTCCCCTGTCTGTCAGTCTTTCTGAATGAGACATCCGCAACGATGTTTCTCTTCCACCTATTCCTGGACATCCCACCCACACTTAGGTTTAATTTTAGCTGATTCTCTCTCAAGGACAAAGTCTATATTTTTATTTTAATTTATGTCCCCTGAACCATTTCCAACTTTTACTTTTAGAACTGTCAGGATCGGTGACATGTGGCGTTTTAGGTACTTTTCTGCTGGTGGGTCCTAAATCTATTGTCATTTTATGTCACTTGGCAAAATGTACGAAATGCCAGAAGCGTTATAAACAGAGACAATTTATGTCCTGGGTGGGGGAGGTTAAGAGAATGAATGTAATCCAGTTTTTTTCCCCCAGAGATTTTTCAGTCAGCTAGTGAGGTAGCAGGTGCCTGTTTGGCGCCCTGTGGGGAGGCCAGGCCAGGCCCAACTGCTGTGGCTCACCACCCCTGCCCTGGGGCGGGACCACTGTAGCCTGGGCACAAGTGTGGGGCTGTGCTCACAGTAGGCCCTCCTTGAATCTGCCAGCGAGGGGGGGGGGGATGGGGCAGGGGAGGATGGGGCAGGGGGGGGTGGAGAAGGGAGACATGCTTCTAACTGTCTTTGCTCTCCAGGCCCCTCCGTCTGACCCTCATAGTTCCACTACTCAAAGACTTTCAGTAGCTCCCTGGCACCCCACGCGCTGACTGGCAGAGGCTGAGGACTGCAGGCCAGGGTGTGTGTGACCTGCTGGGCTCTGAGTACTGACTCCTCTGTAACAGGCTCAAATGCCTGTCCTTTCTATTCAACCCCCTTGCGACCCCAAAGACCACTGCAGCTGTCTCTCTGGTGCATCCTCCTGCCTCACACCTGCTTGACCTGCTGGGCATCTCATAATGCTTCTCTGTTGTCACTGAAGACCTATGTCACTGTAAGTGACACAAGACCAACTGCCCTCTCTGTAATCCCATAGGCACACACACACACACACACACACACACACACACACACGAACAAGATACGGGATTGACGTAAGTATACTACTGGTGTGGTAAGACCTTTGGTATGAGGACCCAAAAGCATTTCCAAGGATTACCTACAACAAGGAGGACTACCTCATCTCAATCCCTTCTGTGCTCCCAATTATAAAGATGAGAAAACTGAGAGGCCCAGAATGGCAAAGTCACACACCGCCAGGGTGAGGCCAAGCAGGGTTTGAATCCCATGGCTTAAGGATTCCAGAGTCTACTTAACCCTAGCCCGATGTTAGAAAGAGTAAGTGTTTGTGGAAAGGATCTTGCCAGCTTCTGGGGCCTTCCAAAGTCACCCCCACCCTGAGTTTGCAGAGGAAGGGGCTGTGTGGATGACCCTGTTAAATTTCAAGTGGCTTCTGGAAACTCAGTGTTGACTCGGGTGCAGTAAATAGGTATGAAAATTCCGAGGGAGGCCTGGCATTGAGCTCAGCCACTGAAATCAAATGGTTGAAGGAGGGCTAATGGGGTGGGCGAGGGACTTCCATCGCGCGGAGGACCCGGGCGGAGACTGCATTCTTCATGCTTTCTTGTTTGAGTTTAAACCTCGAGGAGGATCTGGGAGGGGCAGGGGACAGGGTGGCTACGCAGGGGGGGGGGGTGCGGGGGGGGGGGAGGCCGTGCTCAGGACCAGTGATCACTCATCATTCCCCCACGTTGGCTGGGGCCACACGATGCTCATATGGATCTCCTCTGTGTGTATGTGAAACCACACAAGCCTCAGTCTTTCTTCCTGCAATATGGAACAATGGGTGATTCCTCTCCCTTCCTCCTCTCTCTCTTAGATTTATTATTTATGTATATGAATACACTGTCGCTGTCTTCAGATACACCAGAAAAGGATCTTATCACAGATGGCAGTGAGCCACCCTGTGGTTGCTAGGAATTGAACTCAGGACCTCTGGAAGAGCTGTCAGTGCTCTAACCGCTGAGCCATCTTTCCAGCCCCCTCCCCCTTCTCTTTGGTCTCTTTTTTTTTTCCCCATCCCTCCTTTCCCCTCCTTTTGTTTCAGAGCCCGGAGTCTTGCTATGCTTCTGACTAGGAATTCGCCATGTAGCCCAAACTAGCCTTCAATTTGAAAGTCCTCCCACCACAGCCTCCCAAGTGGTGGATGACAGGTACACTCCGTCGGGGAAGGCTGTGCAGCGGGGTCAAAAAAGCTATGCGGCTGGGTTTCCGGTTGGAGCCCCGGTAGTGAAAAGAGTCTGGTTCTGTGGGTTTGGAGCAGAACTCCGGATGAGGCTGATAGCCCTTTTCCATGAACAGTCTGGAAGGTCGACAGAAGGGCATTTCATGGGGCATACCCACCGGGGTCCACATGGAAGCATCAGGAGGAGAAGTGGAAACACAGCTAGTTCCATCCCTGAGGCTCTACAATCATTGGCTGAATTTAGGTCTCCACCCTGAGGTTCTGCAGTCATTGGCTAAATTTAAGTCTCCACCCTGAGGCTCTGCAGCTATTGGCTAAGCCCACAACCTGAGGCTCTTCATTTATTGGCTGAGCCTAGGTCTCCACCCTGAGACTGCCCTCATTGACCATCTTGCCATAAGGTCCCTACGTTTTGTGGTTCTTGCCCGTGCCCTCCTGTCCCCTCTCCACCCTTCATCCTCTCTCTCCCCTCCCACCTACTCACCCTTTTCTACCTTCCTTGAGCAAAACCACTGGCAAGGGGGACCCTGAAGAACGAATCACTCCTGGAGGAGGGAAGCTTGCTACCTCCCAATTCTATCTATGTATGTAGGGTCCCCGAACCATACAGTAGGCTGAGGGTGGAGTGCCTCTCCTGGTCTTTCCTGTCGCTCCTTGGTCGCACTGCCAGAGCTGTCTCCAAAAGGATGAAGCTGACTCCTGACAAGCCAGACAGTCAACCAGAAGGTTGGCTCCTACCTCGTGTGGAAGGCTCCATTCCTTCATGGCCTGTGTGCAGCATGCCCAGTGACCAGCACCCCCCTGTCCTCCCGGCACCTCCTAATTACCACTGGGCTGTAAAACCCTCCCTCCCTCCCACCAGCGTCGTCTTAGTAAACGGTCCAAGCGCTCAGGAGGTTAATGCAGGGCTGTAAATCCGCAGTGGGTCGAACGAGTGCGACTGGAGGAGGTGTGCATAAATCTGCAGAATGGCTCCAGTTTGTTTATTTAATAAAATATCATTTTGTAGAAATGCATGGGTCATGGGGGTGGGGCAGAGGTCTGCAGAGGCTCTGGGGTATGTGTGGGGCAGATGCGCAGATGGTGCACAGGGCATCGAGACCCATACACTCTGTGGTCACGGCAGGCATTCCGGACTCCCCAGTATCTGCCCTACTTAAGGTAGCCAATTCCTTTAGATTCTTTAACCAGGGCCCCGTCAATATCTGAAGCGCTGCAGACAAAGCCCAGGGCTTGTGTAATGCTGTTTGCAGACATGGACACCTCCCCAAGATAATCTCCTTGAGTTCGCCCACATTGGCTTGTTAAATCACCAAGATGTCAGACTGCTCACACAGTGTGGAATCAAATGCTAATAGCACGGGCTCTGCAGTAACCAGGCAGGATCTAACACCAGGTTTGTCTCCCAGAGGAAGACAGCTGTAGGTATTTATCTCTTGGCCTCAGTTTCTCTCTTTGCCTCGTGAACAAACCACTGACTCTTCAAGAGGCACGTTGGATGAAGGATGTGATGGAGCAGGACCCTTCATTCCCGGGATGGGGTGGACCCTTCATGCCTGGGAGGCACCCTGAGCTCCTACTTGAACTTAGCTATGAGCTTTTAGTCTTCCTTGAGGTAACAAGCCCAGGTTGGACAGGATCTGGCTAAATAACACAGGCTGGCCTTGATTTCATCCTCCTCCTGCCTCTGCCTCCTGAATGCTGGTATTACATGCATGGCACCATATCCAGTAGCTGATAAGCTCTTAATCTGGAAACAAAAGGCATTTGGAAGTGAACGGTGTGAATGATTCCAGGTGGACAGGAAGGCGGTGCGCTAGCTGCTTTTGCATGGCTGTGAACTTAAAGCAGGGAAGGGTTGGCCTGTGGCTCACAGACTTGTGTAGCCTGCGATTGATTGTTTGCTGGGGCGCAGCATCACGGTTGAGCCTATGTGCTGGGGCACAACATCACGATGGTATGCAGGTGTTGTTGAGTGCCACTGCTCACTTCCTGGCCAACAGGAAACAGTGTGAGGAGGAAGCAGCCAGGAATAATCTCCCCCAAAGACCCACCTCTGGGAACCTACTTCATCCAGCTCAACCCTACCTCCAAAAGATCCCCAAACCAGGAAAAACATGACCAGCTAGGGATCAAACACACAACACACAGTCCAAGGGGCAGGGACATTCCTGCATGAGAAGTGTCCTCACACTGAAGCAGACAGACAGTGTGGTCTCAGTGTGAAGCCCAGAGACGCTGAAATCCTGAATTCCTGTTCTTAATCCAGTTCTTCGCTGTTAGAGTAGCTTCTTTGATTAAGCATTGAATCCCTGGACTCTTGGAAATTGGAGACCTTTACACCTCTGTGCTAGGGTCCTGAGCCTTGTAAGAGCTGGGGAGGGTGGCCAGCTGCCCAGTGCTCTCACGGCTGCCCCAGTTTAGAACAGAAGACTTATGTCCTGGGCTTGCACTCCATTAGGGAAGTAGTGACTGTTTGGCCGCCCTATCGGGAACCGGAGAGTCGATGCTGAACCTCTCTTAACTGGGGTTTAATTTGGCCACAGCTATTGATGATTTAATAACAGCTGCCTGATTATGGAGGCTTTGTCTAAAGACTCTAATTCCCCCAGGCTAATTGCCGAGTGTTTGATTAACCCAGTGGCGCTCATTAGACTCCGCTCAGCATCTTTCTCAGTGGACCAACACTTGAGCCTCACCATCTCTGGAGAAACATCACCCATTTCTCTGACTCCGGTGGAGTGATTGGGGGGCTGGGACATCATCTGTGACTGGGAGCTGTTATGAGTATCCCCCATCCCCTGATGGCCTGAAGGGGCAGACAGGAATCTTCCAGGCGTGTGACAACTTGAAAAATCTTCTGACAATTATGCAATGTCCTCTGGGGTTCAGAATGGGTTCCAGTTGAGAACCATTGCTCCACGGCCTTTGCAGAACCCGGGAAAAGGGGGTTCCAGGCTTGTGGGGTATGTTTCAAGTCTCCTAGGCATCCATTCAAGTCATCTGCCTTTCAAATATATGTGTCGCTAGCATTCAGGAGGAGTTTAGAAGGGGCTGGAACTGTCTTACAGGGGAAAAAGGGCAGATGGGTAAAAACCTCATTTGGCAAGAGGGCTGCGCACGTCCTACCCTTAAATATCTTCCTGGCCTCCCTGGCTGCATAGCCCATGCTAACCATGGGGTGTGACTCTCCTGAAGCTCCAAGTGTCCTGTTTTGAGTTCTCCTTGTCAAGTCTTCTCGGAGGCGGTGCAGGGGAATGAGTGGTCACTCATGAACTCTGGATATGCATGTCGGAGCTATTCCTCGGTTTGCTTCTCAAAACTCTCTCAATTGCAGAGGAGAGAAGCCAGTGTTCTCCAGATCACTCTGCTGACTTGCAGGATATCTAGAAGCATAATCTGAGGCAACTTTCTAACAACTCAGCCATGTGCCTCTGAGGCAACTTTGTAACAACTCAGCCAGGTGCCTCTGAGGCAACTTTGTAACAACTCAGCCAGGTGCCTCTGAGGCAACTTTGTAACAACTCAACCAGGTGCCTCTGAGAACCTGGAGAGACAGGAGTGAGCCAAGCAGACGGAAGAGCACAGCACATCCCCAACATCTTCTGAGAGCAAGACATATCATCTTGTGGCATGCCTCATGGGATCTCACCTTATTGGCCTGAATCACCACAGTGTCCCAGAGTATCAGTTCTAAAGTCATCCTTTGGTGTTGGTGGGGAGCCTGCTGAACCCCTGCTGAGAGAAAGTGGATTTGCCCAAAGTTGTGTGTCTGGGATTGAGTGAAGGTACCTTAACCTCCCAAACTGGGAGAACGACATTTTGTGGCCAGCGTTTATTGTCTGAATGCAACTTTTGCTCTCTCTGCATTTCAAAAGAGAAGTGAACTTTCTGTGGCACCTCAAGGCTCAGCTCAGACTACTCTGCTAGTCACATGATGGGCTCAGCCACCACCACAACCACAGTGGCATAGACACAGCTCTCAGCTCAGTGGTGGGCACAATGGATCCAGTCAGCGGCAAAAGCACAAGAGGCATCCACTAGTTAAAGAATGGACATGGTGGATGCAGTCATTAGATAAATGGTGGAGACCTTGGATGTGGACATGGTGGAAGCCGCTGTCCGTTCAGGGGTGGACACAGCAATCAGCTAAATGGTGGAAATGGAGGATACAGACATCATGTAAGTGACAGAAGCAGCCATCATCCACAAACACTGCTGTTCCACATACACAGTCACCTATGTGCAGCTGCTGCCGCCCATGCTAACAAAGTCTCCCTCAGCAGAGGGTTCATCCCAGGTCTGCTGGGACTGGCGCTCTCTTCAGGCAGCATCTAACCGGAGACAGGAGGTGAAGCCAGACAGGTCCTTTCTTTCTTTCTTTCTTTCTTTCTTTCTTTCTTTCTTTCTTTCTTTCTTTCTTTCTTTTTTTTTTTTTTTTTTTTTTTGAGGTCACTGTGAACTTTACAGGTGAATGGCAGTCAATAGATTCTCACGGCCCAGATGGAGGTCTGCTCTGCCCGCCAGGGAGGCCAGCAGGATGGCTGCCACAGAGGACTTTCTCATTTGGGTTTTGACCATAGGATTTAGCACAGTGTTCACTCTTTTTGTTTGTTTGTTTTGTTTTTGTTTTGTTTTTTTGGATTTGGTTTTTCGAGACAGGGTTTCTCTGTGTAGCCCTGGCTGTCCTGGAACTTACTCTGTAGACCAGGCTGGCCTCGAACTCAGAAATCCACCTGCCTCTGCCTCCCAGAGTGCTGGGATTACAGGTGTGCGCCACCACCGCCCGGCTACAGTGTTCACTCTTAACTCTGGAGTTGTTCTGAGAGAGGGGAAGACTGTGTGTTGGGAGGCTAAACATGTTTTTGTCGGGTTATGTGTAACTTATATTTTCTCACTCTGGCCTGGATACTAGTAAATCACATCAAACGCCCTACCCCCACCCTCCCTCGGTTTTGTAGCCTCACAGTGAAAATGCCTGATACCCATGTCAGGTCTTCACACAGGCGGGTCTGTGTCCAGTGGAAAATCCAGCTGCCTTAGTACAGGAGAGCCTCATCCGGGGAACATAGGAGGAGCTGTAGAAGAAGGTGCCCCCTCCAGCCAGAGAACCGGATGTTCTCATAACAAATGCAAATAAAAACCTGAAGGTCACAGAAGACCCCACAGGAGCTGGCAGACATATTTTCATAGTTTCAGAGGAGGGAGGAAGCGCGGGGAGCCAGGTCAGCAGATGTGGTGGACTGGGGAGTCTGTTTCACCCAGGACTTAGGAGAAGAGCTGAATCCCCAACCTACTGCAGCTCCAGTACCTACATGCTTGTTCTGTTTCCTGGCTCCAGAGAAGGCAGCCAGGGGACCTGTATCTCTACCAGGCTTTACGACAGAGAGGTGAGCATACATTTAGCATCAAGGCTGGGAAGTCTTTGGCCTTGGGATGGGGGCCCATCTTAGATGTGGAGGAGGCAGAAAGAGGAAGAGATATACTTGGCTTGGCTGGTTTGGAAAGTCAAAAGGGACCACTACTGAGGTGTTTTTACTGTCTACAGATCCAGCTCCTGACACCTTGTGCCACACCTCCTCCAACAAAGCCACACCCACTCCAACAAGGCCACACCTGCTCCAACAGGGCCACACCTCCTCCAACAAGGCCACACCTCCTCCAACAAGGCCACACCTCCTCCAACAAGGCCACACCTCCTCCAACAAGGTCACACCTCCTTCAACAAGGCCACACCTCCTCCAACAGGACCACACCTTCTAATAGTGCCACTCCCTGGGCCGATCATATACAAACCATAACATCTTGCTTAGGTCCAACTGACAACTGACCTCAAGAACGGTGTGGGTTTTCACAAACTGGGGTTTTCAAGGTTCCAAGTGCGTGGCAATCATTCTGCCAGTCTTAGGAACTCACACAGCTCCCATCCCTCATCTGCTGTGGTGGGGAGGTTGGTAAGCATCTGTTTCATGGAATTGAAAACTAAGCTGATGTATGTTAAAATTCAGCCCTGTTCCTGGCCAAAACATTCTGCTCTATGGATACCATGCCAGGGCCTCTGCTGCTCTGGCATAGGACTTCATGTATTGGGGTACAACCGAAGTGAGGGTTCTCCACTACTGCAGTTCAAGTCCTGCCTCATGCTTCATCACATGACCAGGGACTTGTTCCCACCCTGATCTCAGTCTTGTTTTCCAGTCTGTAGGGTGGGTTAAGAAGGTGTCCTGTCAGTTGGGAGCCTCCTGGTTGGCAGGCTCACATCTCCTTGGGAAGTTACCATCATGCCTCAGAGTTGTTGGTCCTCCTGGTGCTGCACCTGCATTCTTAGCTGTTGGCAGAGGTTAAGGGGCACCCAGAGACCACAGACCAAGCTGTCTTGTCCCTGTTAGCATGAAGCCTCCATCCTTGGATATACCTCTCAACTTCACAATCACACTGCTTCTATGCACAACCTCAGTTCTTTGCATCTAATTGATCTCAGAAGCCTCTTGGTGCCACAAACAACTTGGGCTTTGCAGTTAAGACAGGTGGGACCAGTGCCTGCAGATAGCTCAGCAATGATGAGTGCTCCTTGCTCTTGCAGAGGACCTGGGTTTAACTCCCACCCCACCCCCTTGTTAGGAGGCTCACAGCTGCCTGTAACTCCAGCTCCAGGGATCTGATGTCCTCTTCCGGATTCCAGGGAGATCCCTGCGCATGTGTCCATGTGTACTGACTCACACAGAGACAATTAAAAGTAAACAAATCTAGGTCAGTGGTGATTAAAGACTACACCTTTAATCACAGTTTTTGGGAAGCAGAGATAGACAGACCTTTGAGTTCGAGGCCAGCCGGGGGTACAGACCAAGTTCCAGGACGGCCAGAGCTGTATCATGAGGCCTTTCTTGTCTTGAAAAACAGGAACAAAACAATGCAGAAAACAAAGAAGGGGAGGGGCTGGGGGAGGATGGATTCTCAAACAATAGGGTAAGATTTGTTAAGATGCAAGGTGTGCGGTGGTGTGGGCTTGGCTGGCTAGAGTAGGGCGGAGGAAGAAGAGGAAAGCAAACCTCCCACAGGAGGACCCTCCATTTATGCTGAATTTGAAGTAGGGCAGTGGATGTGAAACCCTCAGCACAGGGCCTGATGTGCATTGTGTGCCCAGAAAGCCGAAAAGACACTGGGAGAAAGGAGCGACGTTTCCCAGGCTGGTGGGGACCCAGAACCGCCTCCAGCCCCGTCTGAACCCAACCCGGCTCTGTCTTTAGCCTTCCTCTCCTGCTCTCCTGAAGCTCTACGGCTAGGTCTCAGCCCCTGTCCTTCATCTGACGCGACAGGAGAGGGGGCACGCAGAGCCAGGAAGAGGGGCTTGAGGAAGATGGATGCTGGCACTGTTGCCGTGGCAACCACGGGATGGGCTTGAGGCCTGTTGCCAGGAGTGGTGCTTGCTTTTCCTGGATTCCTAAGCATTTCGAGGAAGGCAGGAGATATAGTAGGGAACTTGAGGATACAGACAGGCCCTAAGAGACAGTCAGGGGCTAGTGATATGATAGCAGTCTCTTCTGGATTCGTGGCCTAGTAGGGAAGATCTGCTGGCCCCTGTGTTGAAAGATGGGGAAATAGCACAAGGAGGGGTATGAAGAGGGCAGGTTTCCTGAGCACCTACTGTGTCTGGTATGTATATCTGGCTTTTGACCACCCTCACCGCTTATCCTCCAGAGTATGTGGTCTTCAGGGGGCACAGAGGCATCTTGGGTAAAAATCTATAGAGAGATCGTGGTTCAAATCCTGTCTCTGCTCCTTCCCACTTGAGTTGTCTTCTCTCTTTGGGCCCTGGTGCCCTATTCAATAAAGCAGGTGATGTTGGGTGATGCTATGTGGTATTGCTTGCCTCAGGCTCATGGCCCAGAGGCTTCTGGGATAGAGGCATACCTGCTAGGCTGAATATTGACTGTGCCTTGCTGATGTCTTCACATGGCTTGTGGGAGGGATACAATTTACCTCTTTAACTGTGTCTGCCTGTTTGCCTGCCTTCTGTTGATAGACATTTCCCAGTCTTTTGGAAAGTAGAGTCAGAGGGACACAGGTCAGTGGTCACAGGACAGACTAAAGATAGTGAAGACTCCTACAGGTGGCACCGTGGCAGGGCAGCCTCCCTGCCAAGAACCTCACAGGAACACCTAATAGCTCCCAAAGAGAAAGTCAAGGTTCAGAGAGGTTGCGCAAGTCACCTGAGACAGCACAGCTGACTTGTAGCTGAGACACAACCTTGGGACCTTTAGGTTTGCTAAAATAAAGTGGCTGTGAGGTGCCAGGGCTCTCCACAGAGCTGCTTGGTCCCTGACTCCCTACTTAAGTCCTGGGGAGGGGTCCAAGACGTCAGAGGTGAATCAAGCAGCAATCCCTGCAATTCTGCAACTGAGTCTCCCATTGTGGCTGTGTCGCCATGCAGACAGTTCTTGGCATAGTAACCCATCCTCCTCTTTACTGCGGGTGCCTGGGGTCATATCCCCCAGTCCCATGGTCTGTACCCTTACCCTGATATTTTTTTCTAGCTGGTTTTTTTTTTTTTTTTCTGTCTCAGGAAGGACTTGAGTCAGTGAGAAGTATGGGTAGGTCTAGCCCCATCCTGTACATGTGGACACCTGGCTCTCCCGTATTCATGGTGTCTACATATATCAGCTGTGTATCACACTGCAGCCCACGTGTCTGTACAAAGTCCATGTGGCTCAGAAGGAAGTAGGGTAAGACACAGAGGAAGAACTCCAGAGGGGAGACAGGAATAGAGGGAGTACTAGAGGAAGAACTCAGGGAGGGGGATGGACAGGACCAGGGGAAGAACTCCGGGGTGGGGAGCAGGAAGAGAGAGAGGGCCAGAGAGGTCCAGAGGGATTCAGCCTAGAGAGTGCGTAAGAACAGAAGTGACCCCCTCCAATGTATACTGAAATTAAAAATAAATCCGTCTTTTGCATGCATGCATACGTTTGTGTGTGTGTGTGTGTGTGTGTGTGTGTGTGTGATGTGTGTGCACACAGGGGGTCAGAGGACAACTTTGAAGAGTTAGTCTCCTTTGGTGTGTGTGCCACCAGTCACAGCCACAAGCACCATTATCAGCTGACATCCAGCCGGCCCCAGGTGTACATGTTATATATCAAAGTTGATGGGGACAGAGCCATTCCCCACTCTTTGACACTTGAGGTACTTAGTGACCTGTCTTTGCCCCTCACCTTGACACCTCACCCTTGGAGGTGTCAAGGAGACGATACTGAGAGCCCAAGCACGACACTGCTGCGTTTGTGGGGGTAAGTCTTCCCCGCTTCACCCCTTTCATGGCTACAGAGTTCTTCCCCTCTACTTCACCCCCACTGGCAGCCTGCTCATGTCTGCTCTGGCCCCACACATGTCTTCTGGGAAGTGTTCACGTCCCCTCCGCCATGGACATTCTCCACTGGAAAGCTGTGAGCTGCTCTGGAGACCCCGTAAGCGTTCCCCGAGCTACGGATGACCACAGTGAGGCCTGAGCTCTGTGCACAAGGCCCCGGATAGGGAGGGGAGGACGCTGGCTATGGAAGTTACTAGTTCCCCTGGCTTTGATAATGATCTGCTTAATGTCTTGTGTCAAACTAATTACTGCATAATTACCTTTTTTAATAACAGGTACTTTTAATTGGTGCAGGGTTCAACAATGCTGTTGTAAAAGCGGGTTGTTTTACATTCATTGCTCCCCGGTTTATGAAGGGCCAGGACAACCTCATAACATCAAACGCTGCACGGAGCCCGTGGGGGAGCGCGGCTAGGCATTGCTGATCCTCCATCTGTTTCTCTCTCAGAGACACTGCACAGGACCTGTGGCACACGGGGAGGAAGGCAGGACGCCCTAGATGCCTCCAGGCAGACGGAGGCCGAGAAACTCTGTTCTACGCAAATACTGCACTTCTGCCCCTTTGGCGCCAGGTTTTAGATATTTATTTTATTTTTATTTGCGTGTTTCTATGCACACATACAAGTGGGTACTTGTCCAGAAGAGGCCATCAGATCCCTGAACTTGAGAACTTTCCCACGTGTGTGCTGGGAACCAAACTTGGATCCTCTTGAGTAATAGCTCTTAGCCTGAGTTCTCTCCCCAGCTCCAGTCCCAAGGTTTTCAAAGGCACTGTAATAGATCAAGAGCCAGGGCTGGGGCTGGGGGCTGGGCGCTGGGGGCTGGGGGTTGGGACTAGGACTGGGGCTGAGGCTGGGGGCTGGGAGTTAGGGACTGGGGGCTGGGGGCTGGAGGCTGAGACTAGGATAGGGGGCTGGGGGCTGGGGGCTGGAGGCTGAGACTAGGACTGGGGGCTGGGGGCTGGGGGCTGGAGGCTGGGACTAGGACTGGGGCTGAGGCTGGGGGCTGGGAGTTAGGGACTGGGGGCTAGCAGCTGGGAACTAGGACTGGAGCTGGGGGCTGGGACTGGAGCTGGGGGGCTGGGGGCTGGGGACTGGGGACTGGGGACTGGTGGCTGGGGGGGCTGGGGCTAAGGATAAGGGCTGGCAACTGGGGGCTGGGACTGGAGCTGGGGGCTGGGACTGGAGCTGGGGGGGCTGGGGGCGGGGGTCTAGGGACTGGGGACTGGTGACTGGGGGCTGGGGGGCTGGGGCTAAGGATAAGGGCTGGCAACTGGGGGCTGGGACTGGAGCTGGGGGCTGGGACTGGAGCTGGGGGGCTGGGGGCGGGGGGGGGGCTGGGGACTGGTGATTGGGGGCTGGGGGGCTGGGGCTAAGGATAAGGGCTGGCAACAGGGGGCTGGGACTGGAGCTGGGGGGCTGGGGGCGGGGGGGCTGGGGACTGGGGACTGGTGACTGGGGGCTGGGGCTAAGGATAAGGGCTGGCAACTGGGGGCTGGGACTGGAGCTGGGGGCTGGGACTGGAGCTGGGGGGCTGGGGGCGGGGGCGCTGGGGACTGGGGACTGGTGACTGGGGGCTGGGGGGCTGGGGCTAAGGATAAGGGCTGGCAACTGGGGGCTGGGACTGGAGCTGGGGGCTGGCTTTGATCTCAGCTCTATATCCTAGCTGTTTGGTGTCTTGCCCTCCCAGGACAGCAGCTTCATCATTTGTAAAAGGAAAGGGCTGTGAAGGTCTTCCCACCCATGGGCGGCCAAGATGACCAGACATTGGTGAGGACAGTGGGGATGCAGAACTCAGCACTCCCAAGGGTGCCTCTCAAGGGAGTGTCTCCTTGTCCCCCCAGGACCCTCCCCCTGCAGACCCTGGGTGCCCTGTGGATATAATCCCTCACGTCTTGGCTGAGAAAGCGCACACTCTCATCTCATTACGGGAGCTTTCTGCATTTCATTAAAATGCCGACAGGCCATTTCATAATAATTTATTAGCGCGGAGTCAATTTTTATTAATTACGATCATTAATTTATCAATGTTCCCGTCATCCAAAGTTTGGTCAGAAATGAAAGGCAAGAAGTGCTGAGAGAAAAATGGGGGGGAAATGGGAGTTGTGGGGAGTAGGGGGAGGCAGGGAGGGAGATGATGGGCTTGTGGTTGTGAGCCTGAGGCTGTGCTGCCTCAGGAGGCCTGCCTGCCAGGCTCTGGTGCCCTGGGGTTGTAAGCACAGGAACACTGTTGAGTGTGGGGACCCAGGAAGTTTAGCTATGATATGGGCTGACTGTCACAGGCCTTGGGACTTAAGACTCCCATTTAGAGACCTGCTTTCCTGCCTCCTGCCCACCTCATTCTCCAGGTTTTCACCTCATGGGGACAGCTACCTAGTCCTGACTGTCTCCTTCTCTCAGAGCCCTACAGAGCACACAACAAAAAAAGTTTGTGGGGAGTATGAACAGAAGGCTCACCACCCTTCACCTCTGCAGTGCCAAGTCTGATTCCACAGCTGAGGCTCAGAGAGGGCACCCAAACTAACAAAGGCGGTACAGCAGACTTCAGACCAGGAGCCTTCTCCCCCAGGTTCTGGCAATTTCTGCAGCCTAGCCTTTGGGGCATGGGGTGGGGTCTCTCTCATTCACCACAACTGAAACGTAAAACAACCCTCATCCCCCTGAACCAAAAGCTTGGATTGAAAACAGGATGGGTTGCCTGTCTCTGAAACCCAGTCTTGTCTCAGGAGCTGGGAGTGAAGCCTCACCCCAAGTCTAGGCCTGCTCCTTTCAAGTGGGGACCTCTTCATAGGCTTCCCTGGAGAGCCAGTGGAGGAGCTGGGGAGCCACACAGGTGCTGGGGTCCACCCTGGACCCAGGATCCTCATCAGCAAAGCTGGGGCTATCTGAAGAGAGGTTACCACTGCTTGGTACTAACAGCAGTGGCCCGGGCTGACCTTTGTCCCAGTCGCCTTCTACCCCTCCCCCATCTGTGCAGAGGTTCTTTCATCTCTTTCTGCTCCCTCTCCTCCCTGTCTCCCCATCCACGATCTAGGCCACACAGCTGGCACGCACCTTCTTTTGAAGCCTGAGCATTGGCATCAGAGTCATCATGGAGGCAAACCCTGAGCACTGCGACCAGTAGACCTCTCTCCCTCCGGGCTTTGAGAGTGGATGGGACGCTAATTAGCCAGGGACTCTCTGGTCCAAGCAGATGATGTCCTGAGACAGACAGCCCATCCTGTTTTCAATCCAATGCAGAGGAACATCTACACCCACCCACAGGTCATAGAAGTGAGAGCTAGAACATTGTGCTCAAGAACGCTTCGTGTTAAAGACATGGCAGAGAGGGCCAGGGAAAGGGAGAAGGGACAGGACAGCCTGGACAGGACCATCCGGGATGCGGTAAGGAGGATGTTTTGTTCAGACTGGAATGCCTGTTTACATTCTAGAATTCAAATGCAGTCTAGGGATTGGAGGAACAGGCATGGAGGGAGGAGGCTGGAAGCATCAATAAGAGAGACAGTAGGAAAGAAAAGAGAGGAGGGAGGGAGGGAGAAGGGGAAGAGGAGAATGGGGAGGAGGGGAGGAGGGGGAGGAGGACAAGAGGGAGGACAAGGGCAGGAGGAAGGGGAAGAGGAAGAGGAGGAGAGAAGGGAGTGGGGGAGGAAGGGGAGGAGGAAGGAGAGGAGGGGAAGACTGTGGGGATGGTGAGGAGAGACCGGGTTTAAGAGTTGTTAAGAACGAGGGGCTGGGCAGGCAGTGGTGGCACACACTTGTAATCCCAGCACTCTGGGACGCAGAGGCAGGTAGATTTCTGAGTTTGAGGCCAGCCTGGTCTATAGAGTAAGTTCCAGGACAGCCAGGGCTATACAGAGAAACCCTGTCTCGAAAACAAAACAAAACAAAACAAAACAAAAAAACAAAAAAAAAACAAAAACAAAACAAAAAAAAAGAAAAGAAAAAGAAAAAGAAAAAAGAACGAGGGCCTGGGAGTGGAGCACTTGCTGCATAAATGTGAGGACCAGAGTTCAGATCCCAGCAGCCACATATGTGAGCTCCAAGTTCAATGAGTGACCTAGTCTTGAAACACAAGGTGGAGGGCCACTGAGGAAGACAACCAGCATGACCTCTGACCTATGTGTGTGCACACATGTGCGTGTGCACACTTGAGTTTTTTAAGTGAGTCATTAAGGAGGAGGGAGGTTTGCTGCTTCTGGTGGCCCAAACCATACTCTTGGATGTCAAGTCCCATGTTCCGCCGCTTGCCTGTAGACGCCACAGGCTACTAGCCTTTGGAAGTTCAAAGGACTCTGCCCGACAGCTATGAGCTTCAGGAGGTGACATTCCAGGACCGGTCTCCTGGCGGCTGACTACAAACTGCTCTATTCTGCTCCCCAGCACTTAGTTTGAGTCTTGGCTTGAATTTGGCTTGAGACTTAACCCCAATAGAAGAATCCAGCAGAATCACAACCACGGTGCACACATAGCCCCCAAGAGCACACGGTACAGAGAAGCCCAGAGGCGAGCTGTTTCCACTCTTGAGAAAGTCCTGCATCCTTCCTGTGCCTCAGGGTGTACAGCTGACCTCGGCAGCCATGCTGAACCCTCTCTCTCTGAGGACCCAGTACATCCTGCCCACGGTCCCTACTGATCCCGCATGCTTGTATGACATCAGAAGCTGGCGGGCCAGGCCTGCCAGGTGGCAGTGTTCCCAGTCCCCTCAAAACCCAAGGGCTTCTCTGGATGGGTCGAAGCCCTCTCTTGAGCAGGAGTTCCCCCTCAGCTTGAGCTGTGGAGCTTGGCAGAATGGCGGTCCCAGGGCCCACTGAGAGGGGCTGTGGGCCCTTCCCTTCAGGCAAGTGTCACATGTGGTAGGGACTGGTGATTAATAGCCCATTGCAGACCCTCTGCTCTGACTTGGGATAGGCAGGCAACAGGAGCCAGGGTGGGGGCAGATGGCTGCTTGCAGATCTAGACCCAAAACTGATTAGCTGTGGTATAGAAAGCTAGCCAGCCCCAGTGCAGGGGAGGCTTAGATCCCAGGCCTGAGCTCCCTGGGGTCCATGGTCAGGATAGGGAGCTGGGGGTGTCTAAATGAAGTCACATAGTCAACATCTTCAAGTGGGAAACAGTGCTGGACCCACGCTCCACAGTCTAGAACTCTGGGACCCCAGGCGAGGATTTAACCCCGCTTATCAAGGCCCACGCATGCAGCTGGCCTTCTACACTTGGCAGGGAGGAGGAAAAAACACCTCAGTAGCCCAGGTCACCTAAGTTCAAAATGGTTGCTGATTCCAAGCACGCTCTAGAATCTCAGAGCTCTGTTCTGAGGGCAAGGTCATGCTGACACACACACACACCCCATCTATGAAAAAAATCCCACAAAATAGTGGTAGTGTGAGTTGAGGTGGCAGCCGTGTTTCTGTAGCTTCTTCCACGGTTTCCAGATATGGAACATGTGTGGGGGTGGGGGGGTCATGTGCTCATTACCCAATGCTATATAGAAGGCACTGGGGCATGCTGGTTTAGAAAGATGGGTTCAGGCCAGGACTCTTGAGGTCCTGGTGGACTTCAAAGCAGAAGAGAACATTGTGAATGATGCTTCTCTGAGCCAAGCAACCTACTACAAGCAGCTGTGGCCATCTGCATCATGTGTGGTCATCCCAGCAGAGCTGGGGGACACACTTTCACAATTGAAGCTCAGAGTAGGGGCTGGGTATCCAGACACCTCCCAGCACCTCCCAGCACTGCCTGTGGCTCTGAGGGCATTGAGTATACAGAGGCCGGGGTAGACTAGAGCAGACACAGCTATGGAGGAAGCCCTTATCAGTGTTGGTTTTCTAGGTGTGACCGGTTAGTAACCCCTCACCTAAGCTCTGTGTCTTAGAGTTACTGTAGCTGTGATGAACACTGTGACTGAAAACAACTTGGGGAGAGAACTGTTATTTGGCTTATGTTTCTATATCATTGTTCATAAGGAAGTCAAGATAGGAACTCAAGCAGGGCAGAAACCTGGAGGCAGGAGCTGATGCAGAGGCCATGGGAGGGTGCTGCTTACTGGCTTGCTTCCCGTGGCTTGCTGAGTCTGCTTTCTTATAGAACCCAGGACCACCAGCCCAGGGATGGCTCTACTCACAACTGGCTGGCCACACCCACAATGGGCAGGCCCTCCCATATCAATCACTAAGAAAATGTCCTATAGATTACTTACAGCCTGATCTCAAGAGGGCATTTTCTCAGTTGGGGTTCCCTCTTCTCAGATGACTCTAGCTTCTGTCAAGTTGATGGTAAAACTAGCCAGCACAATTGAACCCTTATTAGTTCAACACACAAACACATCCATGTTAAGTCATAACCTTTCCTTTTTTTGTTTATCCTCGAGGTCTCATATTAATATCAAAATTACAATACAAAACATCTAACTTTTAAAAGTCTCATAGCCTTTTTAAAAAATCATACATTTAAAAGTCCAAAGTATTTTCAAAATATTCAGAAACTCTCTAAAAAGTCTCCACCGATCAGAATCTCTCAATTGTGGGCTCCTGAGGGGGAAAAAATTATACTTTTTTACTTCAAGAGGGAAGGGCCAGAGCACAGTCACAACTGCAACAAAGCAATACCAGACTCCAATGGTTTAAGTAACACAGTGTCAATAGCTAGGATTCACTCAGGATTTTCTGAGCTCCTCCAAAATGCCTGTGGCCCTTCCATCGCTCTGCCCTCTGCAGCACAAGCAGCTTGTCACGTAGGCTCAGGCTACTGTCCTTGACAGTTGCCCTGTGGTACTGGCATCTCCAAAATGCTGGAGCCATGGTTACAGCTGAGCTGCACTTTCACCAACGGCCTCTCCTGGGCTCTCCTCTTGGTGTCAAGCCTCAGCGTCTCCACCTGACCCCTTCGATTCCCGGCTTCCACCGCCACGGAGGCAGTGCCTTTGCCAGTGGCCTCTCACAGCGCCGAGCAGCACCTGCATTCCACGACCATTCCATTCCTTTAAAACTAGTATCACCTGGGTGACTTTTATTCTTCACTAAGTCCAACTGCTAGTGTAAGATGCAGCGCTGGCCGTCTGCGAACCACAGCAATGTGAGCTTACACAGAGGAAACACTCCCAGATTTACGATCCTCAGTGATGCTGCTCTCTTCTCAATCGCTGCTGATTTCTTGACTCCAGATGACCAGCATCTATTGTCCCAGGAACGTTAAACACAGTTCCAGCTCACCAGAACTACCAAATCTTACTTCAAAACATCAAATGGCCCCATAGACTCTAAACCATCACAAGCCAGGGCCCCGTTGCCTGCCTCTCTCTCAACAGTCTTATCTTCCAAGCTCCCTCAGAACTGTTCACCAAGCTTCAGACGCTCAACAGCCCTCCCAACCCAAAGTTCCAAACTCCTTCCACAGTTCTTCCAAATCACAATGGTCAGGTCTGTCACAATATCCTACAATCCTGGAGCCAATTTCTCAGCATTTCTATTGCTCTGAAAAAATAAATAGCTGAAAACAACTTGGGGAGGAGAGGATGTATTCAGCGCATACCTCCACGCCACTGTTTAGCACTGAGAGAACTCAGGGCAGGAACCTGGAAACAGAAGCTGATACAGATGCCTTGGAAGAATGCTGCTTACAAGCTTGCTCAGCCTGCTTTCTGATAGCACCCAAGACCACCTGCCCAAAGGTGGCCCCACCTACAAAGGGGAGGGTCCTCCGGTGTCAATCAACAATCAAGAAAATGCTCTTCGAGCTTGCCTGCAGCCTGATCTTATGGAGGCATTTCTCAGTTGAAGGTCCCTCCTACCAGATGACTCTAGTCCATGCCATGTTGGCATAAAACTATTCAACATCCTTTAAGGAAGTTCCCCAGAGTGAATGGTGGGATCTTGCTTCAGTTTGTCATCGAGACCTTGAGAGAAGTGGGCCTGATGAGACCCAGACAGGGAAGCTTGATATTAAAGGAAATCTCATCAGAACTGGAACTCCTGTTCCCACCCCACTCTTCCTAAGTGTCTTAGTCAGGGTTTTACTGCTGTGAACAGGCACCATGACCAAGGCAACTCTTATAAGGACAACATTTAATTGGGGCTGGCTTACAGGTTCAGAGGTTCAGTCCATCATCATCAAGGTGGGAATATGGCAGCATCCAGGCAGGCCTGGTGCAGGAGGAGCTGAGAGTTCTGCATCTTCATCTGAAGGCTGCTAGAAGATTGGCTCCCATGTGGTGGCCATGGTTAGGAGGAAGATCTCAAAGCCCATACCCACAGTGACACACTTCCTCCAACAATGCCACATCCACCCCAACAAGGCCACACCCACCTCAACAAGGCCACACCCACTCCAACAGGGCCATACCCACTTCAACGAGGCCACACAGACTCCAACTGGACCACGCCCTCTAATAGTGCCACTCACTATTCATATTCAAACTATCACACCCAGTACCCCAACTTCTGCTCCATCTCACAGCAGCTGGGGCTGTTGGTTTGTGAGCACCTCAGGGCAGACATCCTCCAGACTTTAATGATAGATTAAATACCAAATACCTTAACATTTGAAGAAGAGACATTTTATTACACTGGGGCTATAAACATGGGGAAAAATTGTACAAGTCAGCTGGGTTTTTACCTGCATGGGACCCATTTGCTATGACAGAAGCCAAGCACCAACAAGCGCTGTAATTGGCACCAAGGAGATTTTTTTTCCCCATGTGTGCAGAGGGGACCTTTATGTACAATGCTTTCACTAGGAATCTTCTGGGTCAACAGGCTAATTTGCATAACCCTCTCAGCTTTTTCAAGTTAATATAAAACGCTCCAGAGACCAAGCCGAGTCTCCTCTGGAAAAAACGCTTGCTCCTTCACCGAGCGTCTGGCTTGCAGGCCTGCGCATCGAGCTGGTTTCTGACTTGTAACTTACCCCAGTCTCGGCTTCTTGCAGAGATCCCACAAGTGTGCAACTGTCCTCCAAGGTTAAAGGGACAAATGTTGGTCCCTGCCAATCAGCATTGGAACATGAGGACACTGACTCTGGGTAAATTTATTTTAAATTTATAATCCATCTTCCTTTCTCACCCTACCCATGTGCTAGCCCTGCCTGCGTGTGGTTCATGGCATTTAAAATCCTTGAAATTAAGTAAGATTTTCCTATGTGAGACAGGGTGGTCTTGGACTTGAGATCCTCCTGCCTCAGCTTTCTGAGCGCTGGGTTGACAGTGTGTTAAAATTCAGCTCATCTGTTTATTATAGCCATGAGTAAATTGCTTTTCATTTTTATTATTTTTTTCTCCAAAGGAAGAGCCCAGCATTCTCCCTTCATGAGTTGAGGAAGTTACTCTGTGGATGTAGTGCTCACCTTTCGTGTATGAAGAATAAACTCACATAAAAATTTCTGGGGCGGTACATGGCTGTGATTCCAGTGTTCAGAGGCAGAGACAGGGGCCTAGGGAGGACCTGCCTCCTGAGCATGCTATAGAGAGGACAGAGGGAAACCTCTGGTTTCTCCAGAGAACCCGGTGGGCTGCCTTTGAAAGATGCTGACAGTTGGCAAGGCCTGGAGTGTGGGGGGTAGATCTGGGCCTAGAGGTTGCCACTGACTGCAAGGGCCTAGTGGCCAAGAGACAAGGTGATGGGCCCGAGGGTGCGCAGAGCTGAGAGTCTGGGAGCCGAAGCTGTTCACACCTCCCTCCCCATCCTTCCTGGACCTTCCTCTCCTCCACAGAGGACCTCGCCCAGCCATTTGGTGCCTGTAGAAAAATCAGCCTGAAGTATCCTCCTCTGAGTGAAGCTCTCATCCAGCAGATAGGGCTTCCTGATCCTCTGCAGCCCTTGCTTGGGCACACTAAGCAATGGAGACTTGGCCCACTGAGTCCTGAGGTCCCATTTCTTTCTCTCATCAGGTGCATCCTGTTCTGCCAGGCTGTCAGCTTCCATCTTTGCCCATGTGGCTTCTCACCCCAGCCCACCACCGACTGCCTCAGCATACTCTCTTGGGGACCCACGCCCTCTCTCTTATGTCTGCAGGAGCCCCCGCTGCCACAGCTGCTGAACACCCAACCTCTGAGCCACTTACTACCTAGTTCTCCCAGGTGGAACAGCCCTCCCCACAGGCTCAGACCCCTGTGGCAGACCTGAGTTGGCTCTCGATGCACCTGAGCCTCCCATCTGCGACCCCCACTCTGCCGCAGGTTACTTTATGGAGATAATAAATATGACTTCCTCAATATGGTTTTGCTTAGGTCACGGCCATGAGCTCAAGCAAATCTTCCATTTAACACCTGACTCTCTCTTTAGAGGGAGCTGGGAAAATATCGTTACCATGTTCAGCTTGCTGTGAGGGATGGGGAAGACATTTACCTAGGCTCAGAGACTGGGAATGTCTACAGGTATGCCCCCAAGAGACCTCAGCATTCACAGGCTCCACTGGGGAGGCGGCAGTGTCTTGAGGAAGTCTCTGCAGAAAGCCTTCAAAAGACCGATGTGGTGTGGGGATAAGCCGGTTATGTTCTTGTCTGCCTTGGGGAGAAGCAAGCTCGCCATCCAGTCAGTGGCGAGCTCTTGGGGACATGTTGACAGCCCTCACTGGCTACACCATGACCGTTAGCATTTCTATCTCTGTTTTATTCAGTGTTGGGCGTTGCTAGCAACTGTTGGCTTGGGGTATAAGGATCCAGCTAGAGCCAACACACTGCCTTCGTGGGCGGAAGTCTGCATTCAAAGAGCGGTTGTGCAAGCCTGCCGATCTGAGTTCAAATCTCCACTCCCACACGAAAGTGAACGTGGATGCACATGTGCTTCCCAGAGTTAGGAAGGATGCTGGGAGATTCCTGACCAGCCAGTTGAGGTAAATCGGGGCACCCCAGGTTCAGCGAGAGACCCCATCTCCAGGGAATAAAGTGGAGAGTTACAGAGGAAGCCGTCTGACGCCCTCCTCCAGCCTGCTCGAGAGCATGCACAGCTGTCTGCACCTTCACCCCCACACAATGAAAAATGAAAATAAACAAAATGATGTTCTCCTTGTCAAGGTGCAGTTGATTTCTAACAAAATGCTGAATTTAAAGCAAAATTTGTTTGCTTTAAAAAGCTGAGTACAGAACACTTTCATGCTATGGTTCTGTCCTGTGAGGCTGATAAACCTCCATCCCTGCCCGGTGTCATGGGACAGGGCCTCCTGATTTGGAATCTTTGTGGCTTCTTTGCCTTGTGAAGCCCTTTGTGAGTCTTCTATGGCTTTAGACAAGTTCACAGTTGCCTTTTTAAGCTAAATTTTAAATTTATTTTATTTATTTTTTAAGATTTATTTATTATTATATGTAAGTACATTGTAGCTGTCTTCAGACACTCTAGAAAGAGGGCGTCAGATCTCATTACAGATGGTTGTGAGCCACCATGTGGTTGCTGGGATTTGAACTCAGGACCTTCGGAAGAGCAGCCAGTGCTCTTCACTGCTGAGCCGTCTCTCTAGCCCAATGAGTGTTTTTACCTGCTTGTGTGCCTGTACATCTTGCACATGTTTGTATCCATGGAGGCCAGAAGAGGGTACTGGGTCCACTGGATGTGGAGATACAGATGGTTGTGAGCTGACATGTTGGTGCTGGGAACCAAACCCAGATCCTCTGGATGAGTGGTCTGTGCTTTTAACCACAGAGTCAGCTCTGCAGCCTTCATAGCTGCCTTTTTCTTTTTTTAATTTAAAAATTAAATTCCCTGAGTAGTATTCCACTGCATGGATATGCTGTGGGTTTTCAAAATATCTGGTGTTTGTTTGGTTGGTTTTTTGAAACATGATTTCTCTGTGTAACCCTGGCTGTCCTGGAACTCACTCTGTAGACCAGGCTGGCCTCGAACTCAGAAATCCGCCTGCCTCTGCCTCCCGAGTGCTGGGATTAAAGGCGTGCACCACCACCATCCAGCTGCTTGCCCCATTTCTAACAGGCATTCTGGCAAATACTCAGTAGAACACAGGAATCAAAAGAGCTGACAGGGCCTGGCTGGGAACCAGAACCCTTTTCTCCTTACTTCTCAGTAAAACTTAACAAACACACAGACTGAGGAGGGACTGTGGGCAGAGAAACAGCTGCAGTGCTCTGGTGTTCTGCAAGTGGGGCTTGCCAGCAGGGATGGTGGCCTCAGGGGATGAGGGTCAGACTTTGTAGTCTATGTGTCTGTCCCTCCTTCGTGTGTATAGAGGTGGGTATTTGAGAGCAAAGCCAGGATTTACGCTCTGTTCTGCTCCACAAGAATTCTGTCTTCGTTCCCCAAAGCCTCAGTTTCCCCATCTGTACAATGGGCATACTCAACCCTTCTTTGGAGTGGAGAAGAGGACCACTGAGGTGATACTTGGTGGGTCACCATCATGGCCCTGCCCTGGAGGGTCTTCACAGTTCCTATGGTGCCAAGGACACGATTTCTACTGTTTTAGCAGCTGTGGTGGCTGCCTCCTTTTCCATGGGGCAAGACTATGTTCTTGTTTTCTGGGAATGCTAGGCTCCATCCCCAGAGCTGTCTTCCAATCTAAACTCATATGATAAACATTCAAGCCTCTCCTTCCCCACCCCCTCCTTCATTTCCATCAGTCAGGCTATATTCCACAGACGACAGTGACTCCTTCCTTGGATTATCACTGCCAGCTGGCTTGTTGGGCTATGAGCACCCAGCCTGATCCCACTTCAGGGAACTCTTCAGGGCACCCTATTGCCTGCTCTTCCAGGATCATGAGAGAGTTACTGGTATTCAGAGTGGCTAAGCTTCTTGGCCAAGGTTGCACAGCGTACATGTTGTAGAACTATGGTGTAGCCTAGTGGGTTCACACCAAATGTGTATCAGCATGAGGCTCTCTGCTATGCATGCAGAGAAACAGACCTACCCTCTTCAAGGAAAGCCAGGCTGCAGATGTAAACCCAGCAGAAGCACGGTGGATGCAGGCCCGAGTGTGAGGGGACTGGCTTGTCTGGCTATGACTGTGCTCACTCCTCTTCTCCCTTTTTCTACATCCACATCTCAGATTTCCATACGCTGCCTGCCTGGCCTGAAGCAGGAGAAATAATAGGTTCCTTAATAAGGCAAAGGAAGATGACAGTGTTAGAGAGAAAAGTGGAGCAAAGTTAAGGGGAAAGTGGGACTGGGCCTGAGGTTGCGTCAGCCTTTATCTAGCAGGCCCAGAGAACACTGGGAATGGCCTTGTACTGCTCGAGGATCCAGAGGAAGCAGGCTCAGGGAGGAGTCTGACTTAGACCAACTTCTGGTGAAAGGAGACGCCCGCAACTCTGATCTTGCCCTTGTACATCTGACAATGGGTGACTCGAACCTCAGACCAGACATCTTGGGAGAGGACATCCCCGGAAGGTGGCCGCGTGCTAGAAAACAGAACGGAGGGTATGGAGAAGAGGCCTGGCCTTATGTCCCAAAGGCACCATGGGAGCTCAGGGTCTCTCTTGCTGTCTGGACACTCTGGGGAAATGGCTGACTGCAGTCCTGAGATTGTTGCCTTGGTGACAGACCAGATGGAAGTCTGCACTGCGGAGCTGCTGGGCAGTGATCTTGCCCTGATCTGCCTTCCCGGGCAGGGTTCTGTACTGCGTCCCTTTCACATGTCACTGTGGCCACCATCAGCGAGGAGGGGAGACTTCCAGTCCCTGGCTGCTCAGTTTGGGGCAGAGGGAGGGTGGGGCAGTGGTGGGTACTCAGAGCAGGAAGTGGAGGGAGGCAGGAGCCATGGGCGGGGATTACCCCTAAAGCCTCGACCTTCCTAGCTAATACTTCCTGTCAAGGTGCTGCCCAAATTTCCACTTGAAACAGGGCTGCTGGCTGGAGAATAGCATGCAAAAGACAAGTGTGAGCACGCCACACCGCTGGCCAACCATATCCTGGAACCCCTCACTATGGAGAATGAGACTGTAAGCCTCCACCTGGCCCCTGACAACCTCCTGCTCTGTTGTCACCCCATCCTCTCGTCCAGGATGCTTTTCTACCTCGGGGCCCTTCCACTCCCAGCTTCTCTTCCTGCAATGGCATTGCTTTAAGTCTTGCTCAAGTGTCACCATTCCTGACCACACCAAGGGTTCGTCTCACATCACTGGCTCAGGTGCCCTGGACACTTTATTGGTTGACTTATTTGAAGGCCAGGAAGCAGGGAGAGGTAGGTCAGAGCTGGGAGTCTACTCTATTATCAAAGGGCGGTTCCAGTGATCTGCTTCTTTCAGCAAGGGCCCTCCTCCTAGAGGCCTTGGCACCTCTGAAATAGAACAAGGAACAAGCATTCAAAGGTCAAACCTATGGGAGATGGATCTAGAAGCTACAGAGAGCTGACACTGTTACCACCTCATCGTGATCGTGGTCTCTTCTCTTCTCTTCTTTCTCTCTTCTGCCTCCTCTCTCTCTCTCTCTCTCTCTCTCTCTCTGTATGTGTGTGTGTGTGTGTGTGTTTCTGTCTCTGTTTCTGTCTCTCTCTATGCCTCTGTCTCTGTGTCTCTGTGTGTCTCTGTGTGTCTCTGTCTCTGTCTCTCCCTGTCTCTGTCTGTCTGTCTCTCTCTCTCTCTATCTCTATCTATCTGTGTGTATGTGTGTGTTTCTGTCTCTGTTTCTGTCTCTCTCTATGCCTCTGTCTCTGTGTCTTTGTGTGTCTCTGTCTCTGTCTCTGTCTCTCTCTGTCTCTGTCTCTGTCTCTCTCTCTCTCTCACTCACTCTCACACACACACACATGCACACCCACTCAGACATGCATGTACCTGTAAACAGGTTGACCAATCTCTGTTTCTCATGCTCATAGGCAAAGACTATCCATAGTTCCCTCTTCCCAGTCCCTGACATTTTGATTTTAGACTCCTGGACTTACAAACTATAAGACAATAGCCGTGTCCTCTTTTAGATTGCTGAGCTGTGGGAAGTCCCTACAACTTCAATAAAAAAAATCAAGACACGGATGTGGGATTCAGACTGCAGAGCAGCCCTCCCTGCGGGGAGGTCGCCTGTCACTAGTAGCCAAGATGGGTTTCACACCAGGATACTCACATCTTCCATAGTGGTACTGATGAGGGTGCACACAAGGGGGTCTCTGACTGAAAGGAGGCAGCTCAGGAGGGGTCCACAGTGTGAGTGCCCTGCAGAAATGGGTGTGGTGTCTGTGGGGTGCCTTTACACCTCAGCTGGGGTGTAGCTGTCCATGGTGACCAAAGGTTCCTTCCTGGGCTCTGTACACACCGTGAAGTGATGGAGACATAGAAGCCCAGGATGGCCAAGAAATGGATCAGGATGGGCACGTATGCAGACACAAGGCCTGGCCTCCTGACCTAGCCATTTCTGAAAGCTCTGCTCTCCGTCTTGTCTGTGTCCTGATCCCAGGAATTTTACAGATAAGAGGCCCCAGTCTCGGAGAAAGCGGTTCCCACCAGATCCACGGGGTGTACAGGAGGGTCACCATGGCCCCTCCCCCAGAGATGTGCACATGACAGTGGGAGAGAGAGTCTGCCCAGGAGGAAGTCTCGTTCCCTATAAGTCAACAATGGGATGAGAGATGGTCCCTGGATAAAATACGCCCTGTCTTGTCTCAGCTTGGATGTAAGCCCGGAAGATGGGCTGAGCCGGAGGTGGGTGAAGGCAGCTTGAGGGGAACAGTGATGCTGGGGGCAGGGAAGGGAGGAAGACCCTGCTCTCTGGAAGTGATATGCGGAGCCCTGGGGCCTGATGGGGAGGGACCTCAGTGCTTCTCCTCAGCTCTGGGAATCTGGACTGCCTGTTGCAGCTACCCCCAGCAGCCCAGACTAGAGTAGGGCTGCCTGCAAGCATTTGTTCCAGAAATAGTGGCCTTCAGAAATGTTGCATCAGGAGAATCAGAGCCTTAGCATCACTGGATGAGAGTGGATCTCCCTGGCTGTACCCACAAACCTTCCTGCTGTGTAGATGATAAAATTCAAACCAAGAGTTCATTTGTGGAGTTCATGTACCTAAGCCCTGGAGTTGGTTTGCCTCAGATCCCTCCACCCCCCCCCCCTTGCACTCACATGACCTTGAAGTCTTATTCTTTCTCTGAGTAATGGGTCAATATAAGATTATTAATGTGTTGGCTGCTGATTCACTGCGTCACTCCCTTATACGTGGGTATGAATGACAGACCTGTCTTCCGGCTCTTGACAGACACTAAAGGGAATTAATGCTTTGAATATCTTCCCCGAGCCCTGTGGTATTCCAGTGGCTTTTCATGTGAAAGTATGGTTTTAAACAACACTTTGATGTGCAGAGTAGGGAAGGAAGCCTCTTAGCACTGTTACTATGTCTTCAGATCAAGATTGCCCGCCGAGTCTGAGATTCGAGACTGTATGTTGGCTAGGCTGGGTAGTGCAGGGGTTTGACCCTTTTAAGCAGTTCCACGGACATAGAGGGGGCTGGCTAGCCTTTATCACCAATTACAGGGTGCCCCCACCCCATGTGCCTTAGGCAGGACCCGATCTTCTCTGAGAGACCTGATGTGATTCTTAGCGATCCTAAGCCTTTCTGGAACTTTCGTTAAGAAGATATCTGCCCCGTCCCTTCCTCGAGCCTGCAAGGGATCTCAGCTCCACATAGAATCTGCTTTAAAAAGCCCCAAGCATCCACTTGGTATTCCAGAGGCCTGGCTGGAACCAATGCATCATAGGCTGGGGATGGGGCACCCCATTAGCCAAAGGCTTTAATTTCCCTCCGGGTGCTTACAAGGAAACTACAGAGACAATTACAACCTCCCCCTCTGCCGACAACCACTCAGATCAATAACAACCATGTCACAGGACGCTGGCTCATCCGTCAGGAGACTCCGGGCCACTAGGGCCGGCTGCGGCTCATGCCCAGGGCCGGCTGCGGCCCACTGGATGAGCTCTATGTAGACCAGCTAGACGGAAGTGCGGACACTCTGCTTGTAGCCTGGGAGGCCAAGGGTAAGAGGGATGGGGACGTGTTCATTTAACTCCACCCAGAGGCAATCAAGTGTCCACCTTGCTTAAAACTCAAGGCGTAGCTGGGAAGGAGACAGTGTCTTTCATTCTTGAGAAATTTATGGAGCTGAGGTCACTTGGAAATGAATCTTCTTTCTTCCACGTGGTTTCTGCCAGCTTCTTGTATCGCCAGCCTTCACCCGGCTACGTGTGCTGTTCCAGGGTAAGTCCCTCTGGAACCTGGAACGTTCTGTGCTCGGCAGCACCAGCGCAGTGTGCCCAGGCTACTCTGGATCTGAGTTTTGTGTTAGGGATGCTCAGCTGCGTGTGAACATTCTCCAACTCAGAAAATGCTGCAATCTGCAGGGCTTCTGGTCTGAAGTGAAGGAAGACTAAGCTTGTGTGACTGCAACCTGGTGTGCGTGCATGTGCATGTGTGTGTGTGCATGTGTATGTGCATGTGTGTGCCTATGTGTGTGCATGTGTGTGTGCATGTATGTGTGCACATGTGCATGTGCTATGCTGGGTAGTACAGGGGTTAACACATGTGTGTGTGCATGTGTGTATGCATGTGTGTGTGCATGTGTGTGTGCATGTGTGTGCATGCGTGTGTGTGTGTGTGTGTGTGTGTGTGTGTGTGTGTGTGCGCCACAGCATGTGGTGGCCTGAGGCTGGCCTCGGGAGCCATTCCTCAGGAGCAGTCCTTGTTTGAAGTCAGAGTCTCTCACTGGCCCAGCTCACTGATTTGCCTAGGATGTCTGACCAGAGCTGCATGGACCTGCCTGTCTTCACATCCCCAGAACTCAGCCCACCAAACCCAGATTTTTACTGGGTTCTGGGGACTCAAACTCAGAACCCTATGTCTCATGCAAGGCACATGCTTACTGGCTGAGCACTTTCCCAGGCCTGACTCTGACCGTGGCTCCTTCATGTATGTGTGCACATAGTACTGTGTCTATCCACATAACACGGTAACACTCATGCTTCGACAGTCTCGCATATGTTTATAAACTCTTTCCCCCACTCTCCCCTTTTGTCTCCCTCCCCTCCCATGGAACCTCAGTTTCCCCAAGTCCCCTCCTACTTCCACGGCTGTTTTTGCAGGCTGTTGCATCTCACTGCCTTCGCCTACACGAGTGTAGGGTAGGGTCATCTACAGGAGTGCAGGCAGCTCACTGGTGCACAGAGAAAATGACTCTCCCTTCCCCAGAAGCTCCTTGGGGAGGGGTGTGGACTCTTGAGACCTGCCCCATTCCTGATGAAATGTTGACATGTTTGATCTTGCACAGAGAATCAGGGCTGCTTTGAGATCATATGTGCGACAGCTGCTGTGTCATATTCAGAAGACAACATTTTAAAGTCCCCCCCCCCCCCCCCCGCCTCAGCCCCCCATCCCCAGCTTTGGCCACCACGTTGTTTCTGTCTCCCATTCTGTATATTCCCTGACTCTTGGGGTGGGCAGTAACGCTTGATTTCAGTAACAACTTAATCTCAGCACTTAGAGTCTGAAGCCACAGTCACTCACGGCATACAGGAGCTCCTCTGACCAAGCTGGGAAGAGCACTAATCTAAGCCCTTCAATGGCCATTTGACCCGAAGACCCACAAGAAAACAGCAGCAGGTCCCCCCGCCCAGTGCCTATGACCCCTCCCCCGAGCCATGAACTTCCACCAGGATCAAGGTATCTGGCACAAACTCCCTGCTGTGGAACAGAATTCATCTCCAACTAGAAAGCTGTTGGTCACCCCCATAACAGTCATCACCCCATAACAGTCATCACCCATAATAGTCATCACTATATAACAGTCATCATCCCATTACAGTCATCACCCCCATAACAGTCGTCACCATATAACAGTCATTAACTCTTGCTACCCCATAACAGTCATCACCTCATAACAGTGTCACCCCAGAACAGACATAACAGTCATCATCATATAACAGTCGTCACCATATAACAGTTGTCACCCCATAGCAGTTGTCACCACCATAACAGTCATTACCCCTTGTTTTGCCCTAACAGCCATCACCACATAACAGTCGTCACTGCCATAACAGCCATCACCACATAACAGTCATCACTGCCATAACAGCCATCACCACATAACAGTTGTCACTGCCATAACAGCCATCACCACATAACAGTCGTCACTGCCATAACAGCCATCACCACATAACAGTTGTCACTGCCATAACAGCCATGCCACTATTGCCTCAGTGGGCACATCCTGCCTGTCAGATCAATGTTGTAGCTCCAGGGATTCACAGCTGGGTAAGGATGTTGACCTCTCCCCTCCCCCAGCCTCCAAGGACACTCTGAGGAATCCCAGAATCCCGGGGTGGAGCTGCAGCTCCCTCCAGGGAAGCCTCTGTCCTCCTGGCTTTCCCCTGGCATCAGGAGCCTCAGCCTCAGCCTCTCAGCTCAGCTCCCTTGAGTGTGTTTGCACTTTGCCTCTGCATCTGACAGGGCCAGGCCCTCAGCCTTGGACAGCAGCATCTTGGAAATCCTTTTCTTTTTTATGCATTACTATTGTCTAACGTTTTGTTATTTCAGCATAAAATAGACCAGTCGAGATGTCAGCCTCAACTCCAGGAGATAAAGATGTATTTAGCTGCTGGGGGGTGGGGGGGATGAAGGAGGAGGGCTTGGAGGTTTGTAGAACAAAAGAATTCTGACTCACAGGGAGAGAGAGAGGCACAGGAGTCACTGGAGGGCTCAGGTTGCATGGAGGGCCAGGTTTTTGGAGTCGGGGATGGCTTCAGCTCCAGCGACCCTGTCACCTCTGGGTCTCTGGGTCTCATCAGTCAGTGAAACTGTGGTTGATGAGGACAGAGCCAAACCTACTCAGATTTTCAACTCTCATTTTCAACAGATGTTGTTGCTGGTGGACTTTTAAACTCCTGAAAGCTGACATGGGGGGGGGGGCATGGGGAACTCCCACCTTGAATGTGGATAAGAAAGCAGAGCTGAGCTCGCAGTGGGGAGGGAGGTCAGGAGCTCAGCACCAGAAAGAGGAGGGGCACGGTGGTCCTGCTAAGAACCGACCCCCCACTGTGCAGGTCCTGAAAGGTGCTTGCTCTGCTTCTTTTGTACCTGTCCTAAGTGTTACTTTTCCTTCCTCCCTCCCTCCCTCCCTTCCTTCCTTCCTCCCTCCCTTCCTTCCGCCCTCCCTCCCTCCCTTCCTTCCTCCCTCCCTTCCTCCCTTCCTTCCTTCCTCCCTTCCTTTCTTCCTCCCTTCCTTCCTCCCTCCCTTCCTTCCTTCCTTCCTCCCTCCCTCCCTCCCTTCCTCCCTTCCTCCCTTCTTTCCTTCCTCCCTTCCTCCCTTCCTTCCTTCCTCCTCCCTCCCTCCCTCCCTCCCTTCCTTCCTTCCTCCCTTCCTTCCTTCCGCCCTCCCTCCCTCCCTCCCTTCCTTCCTCCCTCCCTTCCTTCCTTCCTCCTTCCCTCCCTCCCTTCCTCCCTTCCTTCCTCCCTCCCTTCCTTCCTCCCTTCTTCCCTCCCTCCCTTCCTTCCTCCTTTCCTTCCTCCCTTCCTCCCTTCCTCCCTTCCTTTCTTCCTCCCTTCCTTCCTCCCTCCCTTCCTTCCTTCCTTCCTTCCTCCCTCCCTCCCTTCCTTCCTCCCTTCTTCCTTTCCTTCCTTCCTTCCTTTCTTCCTCCCTTCCTCCCTTCCTCCCTTCCTTCTTTCCTCCCTTCCCTCCTTCCTCCCTTCCTTCCATCCTTTTAAAGATTTATTTATTTATTATGTGTAAGAACACCGTTGCTGTCTTCAGACACACCAGAAGAGGGCATCAGATCTCATTACAGATGGTTGTGAGTCACCATGTGGTTGCTAGGAATTGAACTCAGGACCTTAGGAAGAGCAGTCAGTGCTCTTAACCACTGAGTCATCTCTCCAGTCCGAGCATTTACTTTCAACACTGAACCTGGAACTGTTTCTAGTGGAGCCACTTGGGTGCCTGCCGTGGGGGTTTAGCTCATGGCACGCAGCCCCTCAGAGCAGTCCCTGGCCAGGTGCGTTAATGAGCAGCAGCCACAGCTGACTAACACCGATTGCTGTGGCTGGGACACTCTGCATGACTGATGTCTATAGCAGCAAGCCTCAGTGAAGCCTAGATGGCTGGCGTCCTGTCCAGGGTTTTCTCTGGAGTTGAGAACATGAGAGCATGGAGGGAAGTGTCAGGACTCTCTGGCCAGGTCATACCTGGCATCAGGAAGAGTGAGGAGAGACAGGATTGTCTGGCATCCCCAAGGCTCTATTGACTGCAGGACTGGTTAGCTGTGTCACAAACCCTAAGGTCCAAGAGCTCAGTGAGTGAGGTGTCTGCCATCTAAGCTGAAGATCAGGGTTCAGATCTCCAGAACCCACAAAAATACCATTGCAATGGCAGTCCTCCAGTAAGGCAGAGGCAGGGAATCTACAATTCAAGCTGGACAGCTAGGCTAACTGAATAGCTGAGAGACCCAGCCTCAAAGAACAGAGGAGAACAATTGGGTCCCAATACAAGTGTCAAATGTGCCCCTGTACGTGCATGCACACAGATGTGCGTGCCCCTGTACGTGCATGCACACATGTCTTACTTAGGGTTTCTATTGCTGTGACAACACATCAAGACCGAACATAACTTGGAGAAGAAAGGGTTGTTTCATTTAATAGCTTCTAGTCTATCATCCAGAGAAGTCAGGGCAGGAACCTGGAGGCCATAGAGGGATGCTGCTTACTGGCTTGCTGCTTTCTTATACAACGGGATGGGCCCTCCCATACTGATTATTAATCAAGGAAATTCCTACAGACTACCTGTGTGAAGCAGTTTTTTTTTCCTTTCCTGTTTTTCTTCTTCTTCTTCTTCTTCTTCTTCTTCTTCTTCTTCTTCTTCTTCTTCTTCTTCTTCTTCTTCTCCTCCTCCTCCTCCTCCTCCTCCTCCTCCTCCTCCTCCTTCTCTCTCTCTCTCTCTCTCTCTCTCTCTCTCTCATCCTGTAGCTCTGGCTGTCCTTGAACTCTCAGAGATCTGCCTGTTGATGCATTTTATTTTTCAATTGAGGTCCCACTCCCCAAATATGTCTAGGCTTATGTCACGTGAACAGAAACCTCACCAGCACAAAGCCACACACACATCTACTTGCAGGGGTGGGGAGACTCAAGACTCCCTGGCTCAAAATAAAGAGAGATCTCCCAGGAAGCACATCCCTTGAAGGCCATCAGGGTGGAAGGTATAGTTTGAACTGGACTTTGCTGGCTCCAGTCTGGGGCTCCCTGTCATGTTCCCTTCTCTGAGCTACAGTCTTCTGGTTTACAGAGCAGGGCTGACACACATTTCTCACTGGTGTCAGGGCAGATGAATAGCCTCTCTTTATAGGTGTGTCCTAGACAGATCCAGTGACAGTGCCAGACATTAAGAATGGTATGGCCATGACCAAGGGCCCTTAGTTTCCTCAAGTCACAGAGAAGTTCCTCTCCATAGTCTTGAGTTTCCTGAGGGCAGGTAATGGGAGCTGGCCATATTTTCCCCGTGTCTGACTTGCTCTGGACTGGCTCGTGAACCTGATTGAGTCCTGGGGCAGGGTGGGCTGCTTCTCTGGGACTTTTCATTCTCCATAAGGTTTGCTAGGACACTGGTCTTGGGGCCAGTCAGGCGAGATGGAAGCCTTGTGAAGAAGTCTCATGCTTCTCACAAGCACTATGCTGTCTCTTCAGACTACTTTTCAGTGAGCGTGCGCGTCACTAGGTATGACGTCATCACGCAGAGCCACTTCCTCCTATTGTTGCTATCCTCCGCCACTGCCTCCTCGCTCTCCATTCCAGTCCCCCCACCCCTGCATGGTTCCCCTTCTGTTTCCATTCCATGTGTATATCCATGCTTAAGTCTAGATTTTGTGTGAGAGCAAACGTGTGGGTGTGGTGTCTGTCTTTCTCCGCTCATCACTTCCGAGACTCTGTGTCGTTCCCTTGAGACCTCTAGCTTTTTCTCCATAAAGTCTTTCTCTTTTCTCATGTCATAGGTGTGTGTGTGAGTGTGAGTGACCACACACATGCACGTGTACACACACACAGGTGCGCATGCACATATATACACACACATACACACAGATGCACGTGGACACACACATACACACATATATACACACATAGACACATACACATATGTATACGTACACACAGGCACACACATACATTTAAATTCAGTGTCTCTCTGAGAGAACACGCAGTGTTTGTTTTTCTGAGCTGGCTTATCCCACTTAACGCAATGGTGTCATTCCAACGCATTTTCCTGCAAACAGCACAGTTCCCTTCTTTATGCCCGGATACTGCTCTGCTGTGGGGCGTGGCTAATTCTCCAAGGGTAATGAGCTGAGGTGCAGGAGCAGGTAGGCTGGGGAGGCTGCTTTAGAGGCCTTGACTTTAGGCTACCATGGAACCCCTAAGTGAATAAATAAAAACCCAGGGCTCAGAAAGCAGGGCCTCATGGGAAACACTGAGAGCGAAGAGTCCGGGGCCCTGATGCTGCTGTTTCTGCCTAGCCCCCAAACCCTCACTAAACCCTGAGCTTGCAGGCACCACACAATTAGGTGCCTAATTGCTCTCTAATTGTTACGTGCCTTAGTCTGTCTTGCTAGACAAATTTGTGAGCTCCTGGAGGGCAGACGGCTTCTTATCATGCCCCTAGGTACCGTGTGGAGGTGGGGGTGAGAGGTCTGAATGGCGGAGGAGATCACCTGACTGCTTCATCACTCTTGTGGCTGCCTTACCTCAGTTTTCCCCTCTGCGCAATGGGAGTCCTCAGCCTGCCTCCAGCCCTGTGACCCCTTCGAGGATTTATTGATGTTTCCTTTGAGGGCTGAAACCCCTGCATATGCTCCCTGGACAGGTCAGAAATTTAAAACAAACAAACAAACAAACAAACCTAAAACAGTAATACTGAAGCAGATAATCCACGTGCAGAGAGGCAGTGGCAGGCGAGTCCTGAGGACCAGTTTCGTGGTTATACAGACAAACAAATCACTTCCCCAGGAGCTTCTTAGGGGAATTACAGTTCCTGGAAATGAAACACAAACAGATTATTAAGAAAGAGCTCCCCGTTGGGAGAGAAACAGTATTTACAAGAGAAGATGTGCCTAGCTGGACCTCTAATTGCCGTTCATTATCTCATATTGATTTAATTAGCTGCAGTGCTGAGGTCTGAATCGGTTCTGCCCGCAGCAGCGGGGGGGCCGTGCGCAGTAAGGGCCAATGACCTAGGCCTTCACCTTAGTTCACGCCTCCTCCCCCCAAACCTGGGGTCAGCTGGCTGGTGTTCTGGTGGCGGCTGTGGGCCGGAGGCGACCAGCCATGTCCGCAGCCTCCTGAGCCTCTTTGTCTGGAGCGCCTCGGCCGGGTGGCTGTGAAGAGCTAATTATCTGCAGTAATTAGCGTGTGTTCATAATGAGGAATCGGAGTGGCTTGGAGTGCGGGGAGATACCGGCCCAGGCTGACTGCAGACCAGACCGGGGTGTGAGGGCGGCCAAAGTAAGGCGAGCTGCTTTCCGAGGGTGCTCCGATGCCCCGAAGGGTAGTTCTTGTACCCTCCTTCTGCAGGATCTCCACCCTGGCGGCATCTGACCATTCGGCCACGTGTGACCTCTCATCTCTCTCCCTGACCAGAAACTGTAGCCGAACAGCTGGTTTCAGCTGGGAAGGAGGTGATTAGCGTTCCCTCTAGTGGGCATCTGGGACCAATTGTTGTGAAGATTTGGGGTTTATAATTGCAAGAGATTAATGGGGGAGTGGGCCATCAGGCTTAAGAGGTCGCTAATTGCTCTTTTAACATAATTGTGTCCAGGCCGGAGAGACGGAGGGAGAGGGAGAGTGGAGTGGCCCCTGCACTGCGTGCACCACCTGCGCACCAGGCCTCTGGCTTGGCCTGTAGACCCATCCTGTGAAGACAGTGAGGCAGCTTCTATGGGGCTTCCTCCCTCCCCTTCTTTCTCCATTGTGAATGAACAGTCTCATACTGGGCATACAATAGAGAATTAGGTCAACCTGAGTCGCCGGGCAAAATAAAGAATGGGGTTACCTTGACATCAGGTAAAAAACCCTTGCAGCATGTTGCATTGAGGCGGGGCAGACAGGTTTTATTTTTCTTGCAAATTCTGCATTTCTCTGTACTGGGGAGGCATGGAAATTTCCCATCCTGGTCATAGTGGGGTGGAAAATATCAGCGATCAACTAGTAATGTCTGCTTTGGCTGAGGGGGAGGCTGACTTGGTATGGATCTCTCTGATAGAAGGTTTATGTCTTTGTTTTCTCTAGTATGGAATTAGAATATCAGAGAGGGGACTTGATTGGTCTAAGTCCGCTGGGTCACTTAAGAATACCACAGTGAGGCCTGGGGGAAGGGCTTGAGAGTCAAGAAGGGGCTGGTTCCCTAGAGACCCTTTCTTCCTGGCTGGCCCTGTGGGAGGCTCACAGTGCCTTGTGCTCAGATGTTAAAGCAGAGGGAGATGTTCAGTGAAGAGCCAGCCATCTTGTCGACCACACTCTGGTTGGTCCTGAGCAGCCAAGAAACCAGCCTCTTTGACCTCTTGTTTAATCAGTGGCATCTCCCGGGAGACAGCTCACTCTATGTCTGTAGGGTGCACCACCTTCCCCAACCAATGAAAATTGACTGGCTTGTGTATCCAGGTCCTCACCACCCAGACGTGTGTGTGTGTGTGTGTGTGTGTGTGTGTGCATTAGGTTCCCTCCGATTCAACATCAAGTGAAAACCCTCACAGCATATTGCATTGAGGAGGGCTAGACAGGTTTAATTTTTCATGCAAATTCTGCATTTCTCGGTACTAGGAAGGCATGGAAATTTCCCATCCTGGTCATAGTGGGGAAAAAATATCAGCTATCAACTAGTAATGTCTGCTTTGGCCAAAGGAGCTATCTCTCAGTAATTCACCTTGCTTGTCCTCATTGGTCCTTCGCCTAGGGTAATACCCCTCTCAATCAGCCACTGCTACTTCTTCAGCCCAGGCACAGCCTCATCTAGTAATTTTTATCCAGTGGTGATCCTGAACTGGGGTGGGGGAGGAGTCACGCGGGCCATGGAGATCCCTGGTGGGGTGTCCCTCTTACCCTCCATTTGTTCTTTCACCTCTTTCTTCTCTGCTTCTGTGATTCCTGCCTCTTCTTTTTACATCCCCTCTCATCCTCTCCTTTCATGGGAGGAGAATTCAATTAGCTTAATAAGAAGACCCTGCGTGGAGCCTGGTTCCAGCCCAACTCAGAGAGGCAGCTGGGACTTAGGGTCCCTCTGAGTGTCCTCACCACAGCCTGCAAGTCCCTATTTATTCCCTGGGAGCAGGGTTTTTCCATGTAGGGATCTGAAGCTGCAGGAACAGAACCTGGGGCCAGGCCAGTCACAGAGGCTGCCTGTCTGCAGGGAACTCCCAGAGAATTCTCTGATGTTAAAGTAGAGGGAAGAGATTAGCCAGTGAAGTACTATCCTTCCCACCCACCACTCTCTGGCTGTAAATAAATCAGCCCCTTTGATTTATTTGTAAATAAATCAGCTCAAAAGTAAGGAGGATTTAAGGCTCTGAAGAGGTCTCTAGACAATGGCAACCATTACTGGGTTTTGTTTCACCTAAAGAGTGTGGAATGCAGTGGTTACTTTTGTGCTGCAGTGGCTACAGTGTTTCACCTACGCAACTTAAGGAAAGAATAGATTTAGTTCCCTCTGAGAGATTTCTGTCAGCAGTGGCAGGAAGGCACGGTGAGCAGTTGGGATTGGGATGAGACCACGGGAGCAAGGTGCGTGTATGCTCTAGAATTTAACATTCTCCCTTAGAGCTGGTTAGGGGTTCAGCAGGCTCAGAGACCTATGAACCCACAGGAAATCTCGTGGAGTTGCCAGGCTTAGAAGCCAAAATCACAGGCTATGAAAGTGGCTGCTGTTGTCTGAGAGGTGAGTCTTACATGGAGCTGCCTGCAAGTTGTCTGGGGAACTCCAGACAACTCCTTGTGATGGTTTGATATGCTTGGCTTAGGGAGAGGCACTATTAAAAAAAAGGTAAGACCTTGTTGGGGTGGGTGTGGCCTTGTCGGGGTGGGTGTGGTCTTGTTGGAGTAGGTGTGGCCTTGTCGGGGTGGGTGTGGCCTTGTTGGTGTGGGTGTGGTCTTGTTGGAGTAGGTGTGGCCTTGTCGGGGTGGGTGTGGCCTTGTTGGGGGTAGGGGTCGGGGGTCTAAAGTGTGTCACTGTGGGCGTGGGCTTTAAGACCCTCACCCTAGTTGCCAGTTTTGCCAGTTCACACCCATGCTGGGCAGTTCTTTTTAGTGCTTCCTCTACCCAACCTGCCCTACACATGTTCCATTAGGAACCCTAATAAATTCATCGGCTCACTAGCTGGGGCTTGGAGAGAAGCTTTTCTGTGGTCTGTAGGTGCTCCTCTAAAGGAGTGAGTAGAAAAATATTCCTCAGGAAAGTCACTCAGCACCATGAAGGGCGGGGCAGTTTACATCAGGTGATCCAGGATGCAGACACAGATGCAGGAACTAGGGGTGGGTTTGAGCTTGTGTCCTGGGTGGCTTTCGACTGTGGTGATAAACACCAGAACAGAAAGTAAATTGAGGGGGAAAGTTTTTTTGTGTTCCAATCACAGTTCACCAATTAGGGAAGCCAGGGCAGGGAGTCAAGGCAAGAGTCTGGAGGCAGGGAGCTGAACCAGAGACGGTGGAGGAGTGCTGCTTGCTGGCTTGCTCCCATGCCTTACTTAGACTGATTTCTTAGAGAACCCAGAACCACCTGCCCAGGGGTAGTACCACCCATACACACTGTGGGTATATGTGTACAGCCTGGGCCTCCCCACATCAGTCAAGAAAATGTCCTATCTACAGGCAACCTGATTTTCTCAGTCAAGACCCCCTTTCCTAGTTGACTTCAGCTGGTATCAAGTTGATGAGAACTCATTGTGATGGTCTGATATGCTTGACCCAAGGAGTAGCACTATTAGAAGGTGTGGCCTTGTTGGAGGAAGTGTGTCACTATGGGTGTGGGCTTTAAGACCCTCACCCTAGCTGCCAGTCTTCTCCTAGTGACCTTCAGATGAAGATGTAGAACTCTCAGCTCTGCCTGTACCATGCTTGCCTAGATGTTGCCCTGCTCCCATCTTGATGAGAATGGACTGAACTTCTGAAATTGTAAGCCAGCCCCAATTAAATGTTGTCCTTAAAAGAGTTGTCTTGGTCATGGTGTCTGTTCACAACAGTAAAACCCTAACTGAGACTCTCAGCTAACATATTTAACTTCTTATTAACTTGATACGCAAACACATCACTATTGAACCATAAACTTTTCTTTCTGTTTGTCCCCCCAAAGTGTCATGTTAATATTAATATCATAGCCTGAGTGCCCAGTCCTGGGCTTGGAAGATTGACCAAACATCCTATTTAATCTAGTGAGGCCTCAGGAAGAAGCCCCGCTGGACGTGTGAGCAATAAGAAAGAGAGTTGGGAGATTCCAAGCTTGGGCTCACATGGGATCCCACGCCCCCTCCAATCCCTCCATATCCACCATGGGCATATTGGAAAGACAGTCCAAGCAAGACTCCATCGTAGAGAATCAGATCCTCTAGGGAATTGGAATACGGTTCCTTTTAAATTTGCTTTTGTACATTTGCTTTCGTTTTGTGTGTTGAGGAAGAGGCGCTTGTACAGACGTCAGAAGACAACTTGTGGATGTTACTTTCTGTCTTTGATGTGTGGATCCTGGGGCTTGATTTCAGGTCACCAGGCTTGGTGGCAAGGGCCTTCGTGGAGGCATCTCTCTAGCTCGAGACTTCATTTCTTTATCCAAAGCAGGCTGCCACGTCCTGATTAGCTCTCTCTGCCTGTCAACCAGCTGTACGTTAACAGTGGATCTATCAAGTGCAGTGATTTGCCGCATGCAACCTGGAAGCCAGAGTTCCCTGAGGGCAAGGTTGTCTTCCATGACAGGTGCTTCTGGTTCCACCGGGCAGAGGAGGACACAGGGGTTCAGAGCTGAGCTGTGATCAAAGCTCTGACCATTGTCCTCCCTGGTCTTCGATGGTCAGGATGAAGGGTCAGAGGATTCCCCTTTCAGCTGGAGGCCTAGTGATGGCACAATGTGTGTGTGTGTTAGTGTGTGTGTGTGTGTGTGTGTATGTGAGAGAGAGAGAGATGTACCTGTTATCAGTGTGAAATGTGTGTGTGTGTGAGATGTACCTTATCAGTGTGAAATATGTGTGTATTTCACTGTGAGATGTGTGTGTTTGATGTATGTGATATGTATATATGATGTGTGTCTCTCTCTGTAAGATGTACCTGTGTCAGGGTGAGATGTGTGTATGTTATGTATGTGATATGTATACATGATGTATAGCTCTCTGTGTGTAAGATATATGTGATATGTATATATGATGTGTGTCTCTTTCTGTGTAAGATGTATGTGTATCAGTGTAAGATGTGTGTGTGTTATCTATGTGATATGTATATATGATGTGTCTCTCTGTGTGTAAGATGTATGTGTGTCAGTGCAATGTGTGTGTATGTATGTGATTTGTATAAATAATGTGTGTGTCTGTGTGTATATAAAGATGTATGTGTGTCAGTGTGAGATATGTGTGTGATGTATCTAATGTGTGCATGTCTGTGTATGTTTGTATGTGTATGTATCTCTCTGTGTGTGGTGTGTTTGTATGTATGTGTTTGTGTATCTGTGTTCTGTATGTGTTTTTGTGTCTGGGTGTGTTTGGTCTATACGTCTGTGTGTCTTTCTCTGTGTGTTTCTGTGTCTGTGTGTAGTATGTCACCTTGTATGTCTCTGTGTATTTGTGTTTATGTGTATGTGTGTATGTGTGTGTTCTAATCAGCAACGGCTCACCAGACCTAAACTACACAAGCCACCCCTAGTAAGGAAGGAGTCTAAGAGGCAAGATAGTCACACTAGAGGCTCTCACAAAGTTTGTTTCCTCTTGGACTTGTCTCAACCTGGCCACTCTGCAGACCTCCCTGCCTGCAAACCCAGCTCCCACACATGCACCTCACCTCAGGTGAGGCAGGTGAGGCAGCCCATGCATGCAGATGCTCCCCTCCCCCTCTGCCTCCATAGATCCCCAGCCCAGCAGTCAGCTGCAGGAACTCCTCATTTGTATTTGTGTGCTTGGGAGTGTGGTGGAGGGAGCCAAGGACCTCTTCCTCACCCACAGAGGGGCTGTTCTGAACGCGTGCCAGTGTTTTGTTGATTTAAGAACTCAGTGTGCCTGTCACCTTGAAGCCACTGCACATTCTGAAAAGCCCCTGCCCATCCACAAGCCATTAATCACCCCCTGTAATTAAATAACACAGCAACCTGCAATTAGGGCATCGATTTGCTGGCTTAATTGTTTATTCCTGGGCTCCCCCCAGTGTGTGAGCTTCCTGAGGGTAAGGACGGGTTCCACCTCTGCTAACGGGGGCTCCCTCATGTTCCACACATAGAAGCTTCGATAAAGGTTGGCTGGACAGAGAAGTAGACGGAAATCAATGTTCTTGGTCAAGTTTCTTGAAGGTATTAGAGGTACCCAAGAGCAAGGAGTTCAGAGTAATGGTTTCCACATCTGCTCTGCTTCAAGCTTAGATAGCTCCAGATACTGATGGGTGTGGATAATCGTGATGGCCATGAGAAAGAAAGAGGTGGTGTGGTGGTGATGATGATGGTGAAGATGATTATGAAGGGGATGATGATGGTTTTGGTGGAGGGGATAATGATGGTCATGGTGATGATGGTGGCGGTGGAGGTAGTGATGACACCTTGCTTTGACTTTTTGTTACTCACTACATCTTCTTCCCCTTGCTCGACTTACACCATCACCACAGGGTTCCTACAACAACCCTGTGCATGGCTTGCACTTTATGTATGAGGGAATAAGGCTCAGAGAAGCCAGGTGGTGGTGGTGCACACCTTTAATCCCAGTACTTAGGAGGCAGAGGCAGGCGGATTTCTGAGTTTTAGGCCAGCCTGGTCTACAGAGTGAGTTCCAGGACAGCCAGGGCTACACAGAGAAACCCTGTCTCAAAACAAAACAAAACAAAACAAAAAACAAAAAACAACAACAAAAACCCTCAGAGAAATTCTTTTCAGTGTTGTCGGTAGGCAATGGTCGGAGTTGAGACTTGAACTTTGCTCTTAATCCTGACGCTCCATCCATGTGTCTGTGGTGATGATTTATCCCTCCAAGTATGTAATGAGGCTGTGACCAGTGTTACTCATGGACCAACAAGGAAGAGGGAGACCGAGAGACAGAGAGACAGAGAGACAGAGACAGAGACAGAAAAGACTCAGCCAAGGCCACAGAGCTGGAGAAGTGGGTTGGGACAGCCCCGCCCCTCCATGCCCACCCCTCCCCCGCCTCCTCCCCCACTCTTACTGCATGGTTATGGAATGGACTCAGAAACCGGGGTGAGTGGGGTGGCATCTGAAAACATGAAGTCAGGAAACGGGATCTGAAGCCCAGATTTCCCTCTCAAGGGTCACGTGATCGTGGATGGATTGGGGGGGGGGGATGTCTCACTGACCAGTTTTCTCCTCTATAGATGGCAGTATCGTGGAGTGGGGATGGGGGATGCTGAGATCCACGGAGATGATGGGCCACCGAGTCCCCCATGTGTTATATGGTAAATGTTTCAGTAACATCTCCAGGGCCTTGGGAATGCGCCGCGGACAGCCTCCAAATTTAAGCAGAAAATGCTGTGTTCAAACACCGAACAGACCGACCAGACCGGGCAGCGGGAAGCTGGGCCTCCTCTACCTTGGCTCACGGAAGTTCCTCACTTTTGACACCGCCTTTCAGTCCAAGGAAAGTGGCGTTTTCTCTCCCACCTCAGAGCCTCAGTTCCAAATGTTTTCTCTGCCAGGAGCCAGTCCCTCTCCCAGCAGAGCTCGGACATCACGCTGCGGTCAGCCTCGCTTCCCACTCACCCTCATCAACAGAGGTACCGTCGCCCTCGCTGTTTTCCGGGACTCTTATTTTCTGAGCTCGACAGGAAACACCTGCTGGCAGGTGTATGAACGTAGTGCTATGTTTACCCCCTTGGAATCTGGGTTGGGGTTTTTAGTGCCCAATTCAGTGGCAAAATCATAGTAGTAGCAGTTGTGGTAGTAAGAATAATTATTATAAATAATATAATTATAATAATAATTATTATTATAGTAATTTTTAGCGATGGAATGAAGAAATGAGTGAATGGATACATCCCTTCTCATATTGCCTCTGGAGGGATCTCTATGCTGTGAACTCTCGGTCTCAGAGAGACGATTCCACGTCCCAATCCCCAAATTGCAGAGTGTCAAGCCTGATAAATGGCCATCATTTATCAGGTGAGGGAAGACACCAGATAGTTTTTCTCTGCTGAGACAGACACCAGTGTTTTCTGCCAACTGTGGGCAACCTAGTAGGGTCGGCACTCACGAGGCTGAGAGGGTACCGGCATTCTGGCCCTTCTGTTTCTGGAAAACCCATCTCATTTTCCTGTTCCTTTCCACTTGTTAAATCTGCTGTCACCCTTTGCTAACGATGTCTGAGGAAGTGTAAAAACCACATTTACCAGATCTGGGGAACGCAAGAGTTTGTGCATCACAGAAGTTGGATGGATGCTTGCTGCCTGCATAATTCATCAGTTATATTCCTGTCGGAACCTAAGACCTTTCATATTTGGAAGACAAAAAACATTAAGTTTATGTTGCTTGATTAAAAAACTCAGATGTTTAAGGGCAATACAAGGAGATGTGGGCTTTCTTGTCATGACGTGGACAAATATCATCAGCACGTTTCTGGAAGAGGATGCAGGAAGCATGTTGAGGGCGGACAGCAGGAAAATGGGAACAGCTGGATTTAAGTTGTTTCTCAGACTCAAAAATGCCACCAGAAATTTGACAAATTCTTCTCCAGTGGTGGAAATCTAGGATGGTAGTGGGTCAAAAATGGAGGTGGAGACTTCGGGACCCAGGCAGAATCTAAGTCACCTTCTCTTTTCCTGAGACCCCCTCCCTCTTCATTGGGGTGAAGGATAGCTCAGAACACTCAGGACCTGGGGACCAACAAAGGAAGTTACAGCTCGGTTCCTCCTAGATTGGACGTTCCTCGAAGTGTGGGGTCAAGCCTCCCTGTTTTCCTCTCTGACCTCATTCACCAGCCCATTTTCTGATACGCAGTAAGGATTAGCAAGGGTTTTTTGACTATGATTCCTGAAAACCACGCTAGACTATGGGAGGGTCTTCAGCACAAGAGTGATGGATCATATCCTTATCCCTGGCGAAGATCCAACAGTGACTTGGAAGAGGAAGAGAGGAGATTTCCGTAGGTCTGTGAACTATGCTAGTGACCATTAGGGTTCCTCTCTGTCCAACTTCCTCTTCTTTCTTTGGGTACTAGGATCCTCTGGGGCTGAGTAGGTAGAGGGCAGCTGGACTAGGGACTACATTTCCCAAGTACCTTTGCATGGCTAGGGACTACATTTCCCAGGTGCCTTTGCAGCTATGTGTAGACACTGAAGTTACCAAAACAAGAGTTCATGAAACCATCAAGTTTTCATTGCTGCCCCGCTTTCCCCACTCCGCTCTCCTTCCTGTCTTGATTGTCCTCATGGTGGAGATGAGGTTTCCTTCCTCAGGAAGGAAGACCACTTTCGTCTCTGGAGTCAACACTGCTTGGCCATCTGAAGGTGGAGAGTGAGATCAGAGTTCAGGAACTGGGTCATCCCCTGTTGTCTGTGGCTGCTCCTTCGTGGACAATGCAAGGCTCAAAGCCCCAAACGTCTGAGGGGCTCTGAGAAAGGTGAATATGCATTTCCACACCAGAGCCTTTCTTTTGAGGGTTTCTCTAAAGCTTATCTCCATACGCTTCCACTTTCCTGCCACAAACTGGTTCGGAAGTCGAAGAACCATTTGGCTAGATTAGTCCCACTCCTCGGTTCTAATTTTTCTATATTAGTTGCCTTTTCTTGTTTTAACCAAGGTAGGGTATAAAAGGTTTATTTCGGACCATGGTCTGAAAGCCCAGTCTGACTTCTGGAGCATGAGGTTCACGGGTCTCACTGTGCATTAATTAGGAGACAGGCTGTGGATTCTGGGACTCAGTCTGCCTTCTCCTCTTCCCTTTCTATTCCAGGATCCCCGCCCACTAAATGATGTCATTCAAGACAGCCCCTCCCACCTCAGTTAACCAACCCTTCACATTCCTTCAGCTGCATGCTCAGGTTTGTCTCCTGGGTGAGCACTAGATCCTGGTAGGTTGACAGTCCACAGTAACCATCACATCCGCCAATTCCTGTTGTGAAGAAATGAATCTGGGATGGGGGTTTGTTTAGTGTGGAAAGAGTTGATCTTGCTAGGAGGCTACATTTCCCAGGTGCCTTTGCAGCTAACCACGGAAATGCCAGTGGGTGTGAAGGGTGCTGGTGGAAGTCCAGGAAACAGCTGGGCCAGCTTCTCAAGATGAAGGAAGACCCTAAAGCTCCCTATAGCTCTGTGTCCCTGTGAGGCTGGCTGCTTGTGGCTTCAGTGCCTTCTGGTCTGTTTTCTCCTGTGACTGTTCTGAGAGCTCCCACATACAATGCAGTTACAGATCCTGTATCCCACCCACTGCTACCCAGAATCCCGTGTGAATGTGAGGGCCTGGGACTCGTCTTCTCATTCTGCCGTTGCTGGATGCTCAGGGCCATTTCTGGCTATCATGGGTGAAGTTCCAGCGTGTGGTGTCTGGCGAACATATGCACACATTTCCATCAGTTGCAAGAACCTAAGAGTGAGCTGGGGAGTTATGGGGCATGCCCCCTCACCCCAGGCATATGTGTGTGTGTGTGTGTGTGTGTAAGGGTGTTAATATCTCTTGTCTGTGTGCGTGTGAAGGGTGTTCACGTGTGTGTATACATGTGTGCTGTGTGTGTATGCATGTATGTGTAAAGGGTTCTCACATGTGTGTGTGAGGGTGTTCACATGTGTGTCTGTCTCTCTGTATATGAGTGTTCATGTGTGTATGTTCACATGCGTGAGTGCTCACTTGTATGTCTCTGTCTCTTTCTGTGTGTAGGTGTGTTCACATGTGTGTTCACATGTGTGTGAGGGTATTCACATGTGTATCTCTCTCTGTATGTAGGTGTGTTTACATGTGTGTAAGGTTGTTCACATGTGTGTGAGGATGTTCACATGTGTGTTTCTGTCTCTCTGTGTGTAGGTGTATTCACATGTGTGTGTATGAGGGTGCTCACATGTATGTCTCTCTGTCTCTGTGTGTAGAGGTATTCACATGTGCTTATGTGTTTACATGTGTGTGTAAAGGGTGCTCACATGTGTGTGTGAGGGTGTTCACATGTGTGACTCTCTGCTTCTCTCTTTGCATAGGGGTGTTCATATGTGTATGTTAACATGTATGAGTGTTCACATGTATGTCTCTGTCTCTCTATGCGTAGGGGTGTTTGTGGTGTGTGTGTGTGTGTGTGTGCATATGTGAACCTGTGCATGCAGAGCCTGCTGCTGACTTTGGGAGTCTACCTAGATCACTCTCCACCTTGCTCATTAAGGCAGGGTCTCTCACTTGTCCAGGGAGTTTGCCAGTTTGGCTAGTCTAGCTAGGCAGATTGTTCAGGGGACTCCATCTCAGAATTCTTAAGTGTTAGAATTACCGGCAGGCCACGGTGCATGCCCGGCACTGACGTGGGCTCTGTGAATCTAAACTCACACTTGTGCCATAAGTATTTTACCCACAGAGCCATCTCCCAGCCCATATGTTAGGCTTTTACAGAGTCGGAGAAGCAGCTTTTCAAACTGGCTGAACCAATTAGCACTCCCACCGGAAGGCTGCACGCATTGGCGTGGCGTCCTTGCTGGCATTTTCTCATTCTTGTGGTCTGCGTTACACTCTGGTTTGCCAAGCCCAGAGGAGGGGGCCCTGTGGGAACGAATTTCCCGACGTTTCTTGACTCTTTGCTCATTCTTTCTCAATGAAGCTCTGAAGTTGTTGGATGTGGCTGTCAGCTTTCTTGCACCGTGCCTGACCTCCCCTCCCTCTGATGACACCAGAGAGCTGGAGCTTTGGTTAGAGGCTGCTTGGCCAGCACGTGGGTTAAGAAGGCTGAGAGAAGCATGCACCTGGAGACAGGTGAGGGGACTGGGGAGGACAGACAAATGTAAGCTGCCCCACGGCCAGGGCTAGGTACTCCTCTCCACAGAGGGAGTTGGCACGGTGCATTTTCAGAAGATATCATTAAGGATAATGCCACACACAGCCTTTCCTGCTTCTGCTCCAAGCTGGCATTTCTGCCTTTATGTAAAGTCCCAGAGAACAAGCATGCGATTCAAAGGGTGTAGGCTCTATCTGTCAGGCCTGAGATCCTGGGACAAAATGGCAGAGTCCCCTGTTTGGTGACTGGGGAGTGGTCTAGTTCTCTGAGGGAAAACTGGAAGCCTCGGGCAGGAGACTTGGATAGTAAACCCATCTCTCTTTCAGCCTGTTCTGGGGGAAGTTCTCCACCTTTCCTGGGCTCAGTTTCCTTATACACAGAGAAGGCTGTAAGGCTCCATGAACCTATGGTGTGAAATGGCTTGTGGTGAATGCTAATGGTAATGGTTGACGAGTGTGAACCCCTTGTCCCGGGAAGCAGGGTGCCAACGGTTTGTGCCTACCCTGGTAATAAAATACCCTGTCCCAGACTGGACCATGTCAAAGTCAACTGCTGCTGTCCTGCCCTAGGACCCGGACATCCTACATTATAACACTCTCCTCTGAAGGTTGACTGTTCTAGTCTGCAATGTGGATAGAGAAGGTGTGGAACATGCCTGGGGCATGCATGTGCCATCGAAGCTTCGGTGAGCACCTGCCAGGCTGGGGGACACCCTGGGGTGTTATATCTGACCTCCATGTGGAACTTGCTGGGCTCAGACGTTGTAAGATGACTGTCATCTACCTTCAGGGAAGGGGATTTTCAGTGTGCGGATGGCCTGTTTGCATCAGCGTGACAGAAGCTACAGTCATCCGGGAGGAAGGAATCTTACCTGGGAAAATGCCTCCACAGGCTGGGTCTGTAGGCAAGTCTGCAGGGAAGCTTTTCCTTGATCCATGATTGATGAGGGAGTGCCTAGCTCACCACGGGCATTGGCTCCGGATGATACAGAAGGCAGGCTCAGCAAATCATGAGAGGCAAGCTGGTCAGCAGCGTTTTTCCATGGCTTCCGTCTCAGGTCCTGCCTTTAGATCCCGGCCTGGCTTTCCTCAGTGAGGAACTTTTAAGCTGTAAGGGCTTTTACTCCAGTTTGCTTTTGTTTGTGGTGGTTTTATTTTTAAATTGAAATAGAATTACATCAGTTCCCCTCATTCTCTTCCCTCTCTCAAGACATATATATATGTGTGTGTGTACATGATATATATATGAATATAATGTATATGTCACATATGTATTTGTGTATATGTGTATGTATATGATGTACATATATATGAATATAATGTATATGTAGCATATGTATATGCATACAAACACATTATATATGTATGCATAGGTATATAATGCATATGTATATGATGTATATGTAGATGAATATGATGTACATGTAGTATATGTATATGTATATAATGTATAAGTATCTATGGTGTATAATTATATGAATATGATGTACAAGTATATGATGTATCTGTATATGAATATGATGTATCTGCAGTTGTCTTAGTCAGGGTTTCTATTCCTGCACAACATCATGACCAAGAAGCAAGTTGGGGAGGAAAGGGTTTATTGAGCTTACACTTCCACATTGCAGTTCATTACTAAAGGAAGTCAGGACTGGAACTCAAGCAGGTCAGGAAGCAGGAGCTGATGCATAGGCCATGGAGGGATGTTTCTTACTGGCTTGCTTCCCCTGGCTTGCTCAGCCTGCTCTCTTATAGAACCCAAGAGCACCAGCCCAGGGTACTGCCCACAAGGGGCCCTCCCAACTTGATCACTAATTGAGAAACTGCCCCACAGCTGGATCTCATGGAGGCACTTCCCCAACTGAAGCTCCTTTCTCTGTGATAACTCCAGCCTGTGTCAAGTTGACACACAAAACTAGCCAGTACAGTAGTATATATGTGAATGTATATATGCATATGTATGCATATGCATGTGTACATGTATATGTATATAATTTATATGTATGTGTATATGTATATGAATATGCTGTATATGTATATATATATGATGTATATATATGATATATATAATCTATCTATCTATCTATCTATAGACTACTTTTTATTGGGCTACCAGTAAGGGGGCTCATTCCTGGGAGAGGCTGATTCTCTATCTTCTAGCAGTCATTAGACACCTGTAGTTTTGTCTGGAGGTGGAGCTCCACCAAGTATTTCCCTCTTTGATAGTAACATGTCTATTGACATCACCATTCTTCTGGTTCTCTTTGTGTACAGAGAATCATCAACTCCCCTTTGAATAGTTGAGCTGGAGTGCTTCAAGCAACCCAAAGCAAAACAGATTACAGATGAAGCACTGGGTCACCTCTCAGGGTGAGGTGGGTTAGAGCAGCATTTGACCTAGATTCCTGTTTCCTGCAGTCTAGTTCCCATGGTTGTAGACTATACTATGCAGACTGCCAAGGGAGGGAAGCGATTGCATAGCCCAGTGGCAGCACCTATGGACCACAGCAATGCTCAGCATAGCATATACATAAAGCTGCAGGAAGTGGCCCTTGCACGTTGGCAGCAACCTGTCCAGTTGTACCTATGTGCCAACCAGTAGGAGGAGACCCATGCCTGGAACTGGAGCAGCTTCCTGGCGTTGGTGAGGTCATGAAGCTTACAAAAAGAACTTACTAGTACCACTTAGCTAGATGACCATCACTCCTCACCACACCCTAAATCCCATCTTTCTACTCGCAGGTAAGTGTGGCCACCAGCCCTCACCAAAGAAGCTTCTCTTCACAGCAAAGGGAGGCCATCTCACATCCAACCATGGCTGGACATAACTGGATCAACAGGTTGTGGAGGGGTACAGCAATGAGGAATGCATCACAGCTCCTGCCTCTAACGCTCAGGGAACATCTTGGAAGAGGGGGAGGAAAGACTGTAAAAACCAGAGTGCAGGAAGTCTGCTGTGAAATGGTCATGCTGTTTTATTGCAGCAGTAGAACTGTAATTAAAGGTGCATGCACACACACATGCACATATATATCATACACATATACATCATCTACATTTATATCATATACACATTCATAATATGCATCATATACATATGCATCATATACATAATATGCATATACATCATATACATGTATACCATATACATATACACATACACATATACATGCATATGCATATACTTCTTCTCTGAAAGTCCCTTCCAGATAGAGCTGCATTAAAACTCAGGGCCAAGTTCACCATAGAGGTGGATGACAGGGACCAGTTCCTGGGATCATTTGCTCTCTTGTCTCTTTCCTCACACATTCTAGGGACATTCCAGATGCTAGAACTTGGCATTCTCTGCTCCGTCATCCTGGAATGTTCTTCCTAGGTCAGAAGCAGCCATGCCCGTGGCCTCTGTTCTGAGGCTACTTCTTAAGGAGACCATTTCTAATGCCTGGAATCTAAAACACTGACTTTAATTTGGTTAAATTAAACTTCCTACCCAATGTTTCTTGCCATATTATAACAGTTTTACAAATTATCTTTGCTATTTGCTTTGTTTTGTGTGTATTCCTGAGTGTGTGTTTGTGTTTGTTTGTGTGTGAGTGTTTGTACATGTGTGTGGGTATGCATGTATGTGGAGGCTGGGGTTCTCCTTGAGTGTCATTTCTCAGGTAACATCCACCTATGCTTTTGAGAAGTCCTGGAAGTCATCCGATAGGCCAGGTTGGCTGGCCAGCAATGGCATATGTGTGCACTAAGGTCCCAGCAGTGAGACACAGTGTGTCTGTGATATGTATGTACTGAGCTTCCAAGCAGTGTGCGCAGTGTGTGTGTGTGTGTGTGTGTGTGTGTGTGTGTGTTACCTGGATGCTGCTCTGGTTCCCGTGCCCTGGTATCTGGTGGAGTCCTGATGTAAGTGGGCACTAAATGGGCTTCAGAGAGCACTGGGTTTTGGATGTTTTGCCAAGGGGTCATCAGAAGTTGGGAGTGGACCCAAGACTGATCTCCTGACAGGGCAGAACCCCAAAGAGATGCCAGGGGTACAATGAGCTCCTGTGAGGAAGAGCCTTGGTTATATTCATTTACCTATGTTCCTCATTCCAGCCAAACCGTTCCCGAAGAAGGTCTTATGACGCATCTCAGAAGCGCCAAGTGGGGCCTTTCAATCACTTGGCAAAGTTGGGCAGGAAAACAGATTTTAAAGAGCAAATGCACACAACATAAGTCAACAATATCAACAGGGCACTGGCGTTTGGAGACAACGGTTGCTCCAAACAGGCAGTTTTGACATGGATTGCCAGGAAGATTCACCTGTTCTCCCTGCTCCCGAACCAATCACAAGGAAGGACAGAATTACAAACAAATCAATCAGGCCCCTGAAACAGAAACGGAAGGTTGGCAGGACAACTGAGAAGGAAATGGGAAGCTCATGGAGTCCTGGAGGTGGGAAGACCCACAAGGCTGGAGACGGCTGCTCGGAACTGTCCACGGTGCTGAACCAGCTCTGGGGACGATATGGCTCCTCCCTTTCTCCCTCCCTCCCTCCTTCTCCCTCCCCCCTCCTTCTCTCCCTTCCTCCCTCCTTCCCCCTCCCCCTCCTTCTCTCCCTCTCGCCCTCCTTCCCCCTCCCTCCCCCCCTCCTCTCCCACCCTCCCTCCTTCCTCCTCCCTCCCCCTTCCTTCTCTCCCTCCCTCCTTCCCCCTCCCTCCCCCTCCTTCTCTCTCTCTCTCTCTCTCTCTCTCTCTCTCTCTTTCTCTCTCATGTGTATGCTGTGCGTGTGTGTGTGTGTCCATATCTTCAAATCACGATTGCATGAGCCTACGAGGGTCTTCCCTTAGCATGAGAACAAATGAGCATGGCTCTTGGGCATAGTGGGGACTGTGTTGGAGTGCTCATAGTCTACCAAGAGAGCAGAATTTGGGCATTGTGACACATATCTGTTGTTCTAGCACTTGGTAGTCTGAGACAGAAAGATCAGGAGTTCGAGGCCAGCCTAGATTACATGGACAGAACACAAAAACTAAAACTCAAAATTAAAAAGAGCACAAAGTTTCTCAGCTCCAGCCTTCTGAGGCCACGCAGGAAGGAACATCTGTGGTCAGAATGTGTGAGGGGAGCTATGAACAGCTTTCCCAGGGGTCTTGTGGATTCAGGCGCCGGTGCCCCACTTTAAAAGGTTTCTAAGATGGGGAAATCAAGGTCCAGATAGGGGAGGAGACTTTCTCAGTGTTGCTCCTTGAGTTGGCCACGCTCAAAGTCTGGAATCCTACCCTCTTTTCCTAAGCTCTGTTGGTTTCTGTGCTTCAGCATGGGCCCTTTCCTGTTTGACCCCAGAGTGAGGTATGGCAGGTGACTGGATGAGACAACTGGGGACATGATTGAGCAGACCAGCAGACCCTAAATTGTGATTATTCCAACACAACATCATTCACCTCACACGCCAGGCCTGGGGACAGAGTAAGAGGGAGAAGGCAGCAGTGTGGGAGGGGTGGGAACACCTTTGCTAGTCTCTAAGATCATCTACAGCATCATGGGGCCTGATGTAGGGGATGCCATTGTTAGGTGGAGAGTCAGTTGTGAATTTTACCTTTTGTCCCACTCCAGCACCACAGGACAAACCCAAAGGCTCCTACTTGAATGTGGAGTCCCCAAGCTCCTCCGTAGGGAATTTCCATACCAGAAAACTCAGTGAGAGACTGGTGCACCTGAAGAGCCAGGTTCCCCATCTTCCTACCTTCCCACTCTCTTGATTTCTGCCCTGGAGTCCTGACCCTCACCCCTGAACTGGTGGACTTTCCTCCCTGACAGTGCCGGAGACACTGCCTGCTGTGGCTGGATCAACAAGGCCATCTCAGAGGAGACCAAAGAGGAAATAAGAGGCCCCATTGCCTAATGGGACTTATCAATTATAATCTCGGGCCATATTTCTTTGAGGGGTGATTGTTTCACGGAGTCTGACATCTCATATAGCTTTAAATTACTCACAACCGGGACGGCTTACAAGATAGCAGTAAAGTCGGGAGGGGATGGCGCTATGTAATTATAGTATGGAAATGATGTTGATCAGTCAAGCAGGGAGTAGACCTTGAGACAGAGCCTGGCTGGGCCTCCCCATCCCCCATCCGCCACCAGCCCCGTTTGCTCTGGGCCTCTGCCTCCCACCTAGAAAAAACAGGGGTGGTCTCATTCTGGCTTCAAAGGTGAGGTCACAAGGAGTAGTGAACTATGGGGTCAGATAGATGTGGGACCAGGAACAAGGGTACAGTCCATGGGAGCCTACAGTCGGGGAGCCTGAGTCTGTAGGGGCAGCCGATGCCATGGTGGTGGAAATTCCAAAATACTTAACACCCATCAAAACTGTATTACGATCTGGAATTAACACAGCTTCTCCTTCCCTCCCTCCCTTCCTCCCTTCTTCCCTCTGTCCTTCCCTCCCTTCCTCCCTCTTCCCTCTGTCCTTCCCTCCTTTCCTCCCTCTTCCCTCTGTCCTTCCTTCCCTTCCTCCCTCTTTCCTCCTCCTCCTCCCTTTCTCTCTTTGTTTCTTCTCTCCCTCCCTCCTTCCCTTCCTCCACCTCTCTCCCTTCTTTCTTCTTTTTCTTCCTCAAACTATTCATCTACTTGTATATCCATCCATCAATGTATTCATCCACTCATCTATACATACATACATATATACATTCATACACTACACTTGTCCATCCATATATTCATCCATCCATCTATACATCTGTTCACTATCCATCCATATATTTATCCATACTTCTATAATACATACATACACCTGTCCATCTGTCCAAATAGTCATCAACTCATCTACATATACATATATACATATATTTGCACATGCATACTCATACCTGTCTATCCATATATTTGTCATCTATCTATAATACATACATTCATATATATATACACACACATACATCTGTCCAAATAGTCATCCATCTATCTATACATACACAGACATATGTGTACATAAACATAAACACATACATACACACATAATACATACATACATATACACACGCATACATATGCACATACATACATATATTTGTCCATCTATCCATATATTTGTCCATCCATCTATACATACATTTGTATGCACACTTGTCCATTTATTCATATATTCATCATTCTATTTATACATACACATACACATCTATTCATCCATTTTACATGTATTCATACATACATGCACACACACATACATACACACATACACACATACATATACACATACACACATATCTACATATATATATACATATTTAGCCATAAATTTGTTCATCGATCTATACATACATGTTTGTACACTTTTTCATCCATCCATATACTCATCTATCCATTTATACATGCATACATACACACACACCCCACATACATACATACACTTGTCTATCTATCCATAAACTTGCCCATTCATCTATACATTCATATGATGTATACTTTTTCATCCATCCATATATTCATCCATCCATTTATACATGCATGCATGTATATATACATACACATCCACAAAACATACATATATACACAATACATACAAACACACACATACATCTATATATTTGTCCATCCATCTATACATACATATGTATGTACACTTGTTCATCCATCTATATATTCATCCATCTATCCATACGTACACATATGCACCTGCTCATCCATTTATACATGCATGCATGCATGCATACATGCATACATACACCTGTCCCTCCTTCTTCCCTCTATTTTGGACATATTTAGGACAGAGATGCTTTGGTACTCTCTGAGAGTTTGCTTCAATACAAATACAGAACACGTATGAGTCTTAACATTCACTGATGGAGCTAGAGAGATGGTTCAGTCATTACCTTCAAGGCTCACAGTCAACACCAACTGATGTCCAACTAGCTGTCAAGACTCCTTAAGCATGCAGTTTAACTACATACATTCTCTAGACTCCCTTGCAGCTAGGTGTGGCTACTTCACTGGGTTATAGCTAGTGGTGTGTGTGAGCAGAACTGACATGATAGTCTTTGGCTTGGCCCTTAAATCCATCTACACTATTTATGCCATTGCTTCTAGATGCTTGCTGGATATCGGAGACTTGAGTGACCCAAGGGAGCTACTGGGAGGCTGGATTTCAGAATGCCTGCCCTGTCAAGCTACAGCGGGCTGAGTTCTTCTATCATCAGCTAAGCAAGATGAGCTTGCACTTCCTGAGCTGATAAAACAGACACCAGTATGAATCCATCCTGGGGTACAGATGCTTACCCAAGCCTTCCCTGGCTCTAGCCTGGGTCTACAGCTTCCTGATCATGGGCACATGACGTGTGCCTCATGTGTTCACACATTGCAGAACTGGGCTCTGAGTCAAGGGCTGGAAGGAAGCATTGATTATTTTCACAAAGATCCACCTGGCAGTTAGGTTCCATGGTTTCACATTGAGCTTCGAGGACACAAATAATTATTCATCTTGAGGATTTGTACAAGGAGTTCGCCATCAGTTGGTAGAATGGTGTGGAATATGCAAAGATAGAATGTTCTATGGGATTAAACAAGAACATGGGAAACTTGAGGCCAAGGGGCTCAGGGAGAGAGCAGGAAGGTTTCCAAAGGAAGTGGGGTTTTAGAACTGGGTTTTGGTGGACATCTTAGTCATGATGTCTGTTGCTGTGATAAACAAAAAGCGACTTGGGAAGGAAGGAGTTTAGTTCAGCTTTCAACTCTCAAAATTCACATTGATCCATCTATACATACACACATCTATGCACATACATATTCCTGTCTATCCATATTTTTGTCCATCTGTCTATATATACATTCATTCATACATATATACATACACCTGTCTATCTGTCCCAATAGTCATTCATTCATCTATACATATATACACATATACATATATGTACACACATGTATATGTATAGATGGATAGATGTATATGTATGTATGTATGTATGTATGTATGTGTATGTCAGGACAGGAACTCAGACATGGCAGGAACCTGGAGGCAGGAGCTGATGCAGAAGCAGGCCATGGAGGGGTGGTGCTTACTGGCTTACTCCCCATAGCTTGCTCAGCTTGCTTTCTTCTAGAACCCAGGACCACCAGCCCCATGGTGGCCACACCCACAATGTGTTAGCCCCACCCACAATGGGCTGGGCCCTCCTTCATGAATCACTACTTAAGAAAATGACTGACAGGCTTGCCTAAAGTATCTTTTCAGTTGAGCTTCCCTCCTCTCAGATGACTCCAGCTGTGTCAGGCTGACATGAAATCTAGCCAGCGCAGTGGGTGAACATACGTTTCTCAGGTGAAAGAGTGTGCGGAAGAGAAATTGAGGCAGAGGAAACAGCATATGCAGAAGTGGTATACAACACTGGGTGAGGCTGGTGCTCAAAGTCACCTGTGGAGACAGGACAGGAGCAATGCCAGGCCAGCCACACTTTACCTGCAGGGTTCCTGGTTGGAAGGAGCAGGCTCTCAGGCTTGGCTTATTTCCACTCAGGACTGAGGCAGGAGTGGGCTCTGTTATGAATGCTCCTCCCCTCTGTGAGTGGGAACACTCTTGTTTCCCCTTTGCAGATATTCACGGGGGTGGGGGCATAACCTATGACACAGCAGTGCAAACATTATCCTCATGATATGGATAAACAATTGGTGATCAGAGGTGAAACAGCAAAACTGTCTCCCTTGGGTTGGCACTTCCAGCTGTGTCCCTTGCTAAACAGGGAATGGTTACCAGACCTCTGGGGTCGATTGCTTATGGGGCAGGGCTAGTGGGTATCCACTCCCTAAGGCTAGTCAGAACTCTCTCTCTCTCTCTCTCTCTCTCTCTCTCTCTCTCTCTCTCTCTCTCTCTCTCTCTCGTGTGTGTGTGTGTGTGTGTGTGTGTGTGCGCGTGCTGAAGAGCTCAAGGGTGGGGGTGTCCTAGAAAGCCCAGCCTGAGCTATGCTGGGAAGAAGTAAATCTCTCTCTCTGAGACAACATTAATACAAGCTTGGCAGGTTCTGGGCAGCCTCAGAGTGATTATGCCAATGGACGCTGGGGAGGAAAAGATTGAGCTGAGGGGGTAGGGTGTGGGTACACATGCCGGATAACGCCTTGAGAATATATAGCATCCAGGCAGGCCGACAGCTGAGGTAGGGGATGTGGTGGGGGTAGCGTCTGTCTGTAATTCTGATAGCCAGATCCCACAGCTCAGAGCTTGGGGGTGGACACAAGACCACCTGCTTCAGTTGTGTGGCAGGAAGCCAGGTATGCATTTCCCGGGCACCTATTTGGTGCGGGGCACTGGGGGTCCAGGGCTAATGTTTGCAGCCCAACTGGATATATTAACTAGAAAACTCCTTCAGGAAGAGACGAGGGAGCCTGAAGGTCTGCAGTGCTGCGATGAGGGTCCTGGAAGAGCTGACATTAGAGAGGAGGCTGGGAGGTTGTGTTGGGGTAACTTGGGGCATACACGCATTTGACAGGAAAGCAGAGAGGAGGCTGTGGGTGTGAGGCATCAGAGCAGCGGGTGGTTATCAGTTGTGTGGTTCTCATCAGGTTAAAAGGTTGGCATGGCATCAGGATGCAGAAGGTCCTGGGTGTGATTGGACAGAAGTGTAGGAGACAAACACTGCAGCTGCTCCTACCTCCTCATAACCATGGAGCCTTTCTTCCAGGTGTCACTGAGTCCTTACTGTAAGCTACAGGATAACCACACACTGCCTCGTTATTCAAGATGGAACAGGGACAGTTTTCTTGGTGTCTTCACACAGTGAGCATATCTTATCCCGAAGGTAAAGACTGAATGTGGTTCTCCTGGTACAGAACTTTGGATTTCTTGCAGAAAATTATAGTTCAGATTCTGAGATGTGAAGGACTGCCCTTACCCCCGACACGGTGTGCTGCACAGAAGAGGGTGGGAGAGAATGTGAGGCTCTGTGTGGAATTCAGAAGCCAAGGGCTGTATTATCTGAAGAGACAGCCCAGGGTCACAACCTCTTGAGTGTCTGGAAGAACAATCTAACCATGGAGAGCCAGGTACCTCAGGCCACCAAAGTAGGGAAGCTGGCCAGAGGGTCATTGTCTTCTGTGTCCTTTCAAAGAATTCAACAGATTAAAGAAAGACTTGGGGTGGTTTCCACAGAAGTGTCTTCTTACCCAGGATGTGGGAAGAACACCCAGATTGGTCTTCCCACCCTGCAGGGTCATCTCAGTCAGAGTGATGGTGTCTGTGGGCACCAGTGGTGTGTAGTTGAGCCTCTTCACAGGGGTCTAAGGCCAAACCAGTCCTGGGCTTAGAAGGGTGTCTTAGGGTTTTACTGCTGTGAACAGACACCATGAACAAGGCAACTCTTATAAGGACAACATTATTTGGGGGTGGCTTACAGGTTCAGAGGTTCAGTCCATTATCATCCAGGCAGGAGCATGGCAGCATCCAGGCAGGCATGGTGCAGGAGGAGCTGAGAGTTCTACATTTTCATCTAAAGGCCACTAGGAGAAGACTGGCTTCCAGGCAGCTAGGATGAGGGTCTTAAAGCCCACACCCACAGTGACACACCTACTCCAACAGGGCCACACCTCCTAATAGTGCTACTCCCTGGGCCAAGCATATATAAAAGGGTGAATCAGGCTGACATGGGGTTTGCCCTGAGGTACTCACTGCTTTGTCTAGGGTACTATGAACTACCCTTGTTGAGGACCTACTATGTGCCACTATTCACAATGACATCTCTCTCTTCTTCCATGTCTGTAAGCCCATCACTCATGAGGACACAGGAAGGGGTGTGTGCATTTATATGTAGAGTGTGACCTCACACCTTAATGCTAGGTTAAGTCCAGTCACCTAGAAAACCATCTTTCCTTTGCCCATCTCTGATCAACCTTGTTGATACCCCCTTGCCCAGTGAGTGGTTCCTTATTCTCTTACAACGATGACTTAAAACGTTATTTCTCTTCCTAGTTCAGGTTTTTGGGTAACCACTGGCACAGTCAGATGCAAACGTGTGGGGAGGGGTTTATGGTGGTGCTGATGAACTGGGGGGAGGGAAGAGGACTCGTGATTAGAGAGATCTTTGGACAGTCAAGCTCAGTCTGAGCTCCAGGTTCTTCCCTGTAAATGGGGACAGTCTGACTCTTTTTTTCTTCTTCTCTGAGATGACTGACCTTACCAAAGGAAGCTCCTCTATTATGTTCAAGTGAGGAAACTGATAGCACAGGCAAATCTCAGAGGAACACATTTTAGATCACAATCTCCGGGACTCAGGACCAAGGCAGATGTTTATCTTGAGTCTCTAGATCTTGTAATCTGTAGCCAAGATTCTCTGGATGAATTTCTCTGCCACCTGGCACCTTCTTCTCTCCCTCCAGCCCAGTCCCTGGGCCTCTCATAACCTGTCACATGTAGTTTCTTTCACCAGACTCGACTGTACATCTGGATGTCTGTGAAACCAGAATTAAGCCTCCCGGTGCCAAACCCACCCAGGAAGAGAACTCCATGGTTCTGCTTGTGTCTGAGCCTTGGTTAAGAACCGTTTCTGCAAGCCATGTTTTCTACTTTGTGGTCTCTACTTCCTTCTGAGGTTCCTGCTCCCTCAGTTGCTTCTTGGGACCAGAGGTGTAATCCTGACCCCAGGCCCAGTTCTCTTGAATCATATCCTTCAGATAAACACCAAATTCCTTTGGTCTGATGACAGCTCCACTCAAGGAGCCACTGTCTGAGCTGTTTCTCCACATCCTGCACTAGAAGGTTTGAGTCTTAATTAAAGGCTGCATGCATGAGCATATGCTGGTGAGGATGCACATAGATGTGTGTATGTGTGTATGCCTGTATGCATGTGTGCATATGTGTGTGTTGTACATGTGCACGCATGTGTGTCTGAGTGTGTATGCAAATGTGTGAGTGAACATGTGTGTGACAGTGTGTATGTGTGCATGTATGTGTGTAGAAATATGTGTGTACCTATGATTGTATGCATGCATGTATCTGCATGTGTGTTTGCAAATGTGTGAGCATATATGTGCATGATAGTGTGAAAATATGCATGTGTGCATGTATATGCATATGGAAGCCAAAGATCTTTCACTGGTTACTTTCTTTATTATTATTATTATTATTATTTTGAGACTGGGTCTTTCACTGAACCTGGAGCATGTTGCTCCAGTTGCCGGCTGCCCAGCAAGCTCCAGGGATCTTGTGTCCACATCCCTAGCTCTAGGATTGCACTGGATTGCAGGGACACACCACTGTGCTTTTCATGTGGGCACTGGTCATCAGAACTGAACCGTCTCCCCAAACCCTATAGAGGTTTCTGTAGACGACCAGAAATTCTAGCAGGAGGGTGCAAAAGTGTCACAGGGGTGTGGCTCAGATGCAGCAGACACAGCATCCAGGGAGGTGCAGGTCATGTGCCCCAAGATTGCTCAGGCCGGTGAGCGGTCAGCTGCTTTGAGAGTGATCTGTAGCAAAGCCTGCAGCGTCCTGGTCTCGGGTGATGTCATAGGGAACCATTAGCCTGGTAATTACACTGAGAGCCATCTGCAATCTCCTCCTCAGCAGGGTCATTAATGCAAGACAACCACACCAGTAAATGTCTCATTAGTCTTATTTTAGACTTATGTATTTTTCAGAACTACAGAATTTTAATAGTCTGCCTCTCCCTCCCTCTCCTGACACATTAATATCTATTCCACAATCCGACTCTTCCATCAGCCGCTCTGCCCTGCTGCTCTGATGCAAGCCCTACAGAAGGAGACCAGGAGAGGAAGGAGCCTGAAGCAGGTCCTCACAGCTGGGCTTCTGCCTCCTTCATCATGCCCAGCTCTGTGGCCGGCCCCAGTCTCTTTCCAGGAACCCCACTTTGGCTGGCAGCTCCATCTTTAATTTTGTTTTTTATTATTGTTTATTTTTTTGAGACCTTATTTTTATTTTATGTGTATATGTTTTGACTGCCTGTGTGCCTGGACACCATGTTCCTGAAGTACCCCTGGAGGCCAGAAGAGGGCATCAAATTGTCTGGAACTGAAGTTACAGATAGTTGTTAGCTGCCATGTGGGTGCTGGGAATCAAACCCAGGTCTTCTGGAACAACAGCCAGTGCTCTTAATTTCTGAGACACCTCTTTGCCCATCCATGGTTAATTTTAATCCCTTTAAACCTTCAACCTCATTGTTAGAAAAGTGTTTTCTTATTACAAACATTGAAGGGGAAAATCCTGTGAATTCCAGGGGAAAGGATTGCCTCTCTTCTTCTGGTCTAATTGTTCACTCAACTCGCCCCTCCCCCCCCCCCCCCTTAGCCTAATGTGGAAAGGACCTGTCCCACTAAGGGCCTGTAAATGTTGCTGTTCCCTCTGCCCCTGGCATTTCTCTTCACCATTTCCTATTCTCCACTCCGCCCCTAGGGGGCGTCTATCTACTCTCCAGACAGCTGAACCAGTACCATTTCCTTCTGGAAGTTCTCCCTGCTCTCTTCCCCACTTTATCACTTGACACCATCCCCACAAGACACCTCTGTGAGAGAGGTGACTACCATGTAGTTCATTGACTGCATGTATAGACTCAGAGAAGACCTCAGGGGCAGTGGGCACTTACAGAGGCAACAGTGACCTATTGAATGAGTGTGTGGGCAGAGGAGAGACAGGGAGGTAGCTGGGCACATGGAAATGGGAAGATGGGGGTGGGATGAATGGGTGGATGGATGGATGGATGGACGGATGGATGGATGGGTGAGCGGGTGGATGGGTAGGTGGATGGTAGATGGGTGGGCGAGTGGATGGATGGATGGATGGGAGGATGGATGGATGGTTGGGTAGGTGGATGGTAGATCAGTGGGTGGATGCGTGGGTGGGTGGATGGGTGGGTAAAAGGATGGACGGATGGATGGGTAAATGGGTGGATGGATGGGTGGATGAATGAATGAGTGGATGGATGGGTAAAAGGATGGACGGATGGATGGGTGGGTACGTGGGTGGATGGGCAAGTGGGTGGATAGAGGAGCTGATAAGTGAGTAGGTTTGTGGATGGGTCAGTATGGAGTAGATGTCTTGGTTAATGGGTATATGTGCTAGTGAGCAAGTTGTGAGTGCTTAGTGGGGTGGGATTGATGGATGGGTATATAGATGGGTGGGTAATGACCCTCCATGCTTTCCTTAATGTCTCTAATGTTGCTGGAATTGTGAAATGTGATTTTACCTCTGTGGGTTTTTTTTTTTTTTTTTTTTTTTTTTTTTACCATTTTATCTTTCTTTTCCTACATGTTAATGATGCAGCACTCTTGCTCTCTGTGTTATACACAACAGGCAAATTAACATGGCTAATTTTATCCCTTTGTCTTCGGGAAGGTGGTGCTTTCAAACTATAAGAATGCACCAGGCTCTAGCACTGAGAACCTAGGTGGTGCATGGCTATGTCTTGAAAGACAATGTGACTGTGGCAAGAGGTGACATCTCTCCCTTGTCCTACCTTCCGTGTCTGTAAGACAGGTCTAAGCTTATGAGTTTCTCTGAAGGTAAAGCTGTTTCCAGCAGTGTGTGGACAGCTGTGGTGGCATCTCTGAGGTGCTGACTGACACTCTCCTGTCCCTGTTTTGATGAGGGACATCAAGAAATGCAGCTCCAAGGTGTCTCTGAGGGCACTGTCAGTTCTGTGGGGAGGGTGCTCCTAGAACCCAGGCAGACATGTTTCCTTTTCCCTTTTGCGATGGGCAACAGGAAAAGCCATTCTCTAAAACATGCCTAACAGACATGAGTGACTACCATTCTGCTCCCAAGGTCCACAAGGTCTCACAACACAGCAGAATGAGACACAACTTGGTGCTCAGGGTAGCCTGGGCTGGGGCTGTCCCTGTCCCTCATAAACTGGGACAGCTTCAGAGAGTGGGTTCCTTTGTGAAATATGATGGGACCATGGGACTTGAGGGAGGGAGGAAGGTGAGCATGTCCCTAGCATGAACCATCTTCAGACATGCATGCTCCGTGTGCCATACTGGTCTTGGGTACTGGGACTCAGGGACTGCATTTTGCTGACTAGGCAGGTAGAGAGGGAGGGAAGGAGGAGGGGAAGGAGGGAGGGGAAGAGGGAGAGGGAGGGAGGGAGGGGGAGAGAGAGAGAGAGAGAGAGAGAGAGAGAGAGAGAGAGACCCTAGAAAGGTGTCACAGAGGAGGAAAGCCTGTCTCCTGTCTTTTTTTTTTTCAGCACAGCTCTGAAATATTCCAGTTCTTGCTGTGAGTTTGAGGCAGATAGCCATTTTTTAGAGACTGTACTGGCTGGTTTTGTGTGTCAACTTGACACAGGCTGGAGTTATCACAGAGAAAGGAGCTTCAGTTAGGGAAGTGCCTCCATGATATCCAGCTGTGGGGCATTTTCTCAATTAGTGATCAAGTGGGGGGGGGGCCCTTGTGGGTGGAGCCATCCCTGGGCTGGTGGTCCTGGGTTCTATAAGAAAACAAGCTGAGCAAGCCAGGAGAAGCAAGCCAGTAAGGAACATCCCTCCATGGCCTCTGCATCAGCTCCTGCTTCCTGGCCTGCTTGAGTTCCAGTCAGGAACTTTCTTTGGTGATAAACAGCAATGTGGAAAGTGTAGGCTGAATAAACCCTTTCCTCCCCAACTTGCTTCTTGGTCATGATGTTTGTCTAGGAATAGAAACCCAACTGAGACAAATTGGTATCAGCATAGTGGGGTGTTCCTGTGACAACTTGTCCATGTTTGGGAGACAACTGAGCAATGACTTTGGAACTTTGAGCTAGAAGAGCCATTTAGCGTTAAGAGCTCTGTTGTGTAGGAACTTGGAAGATACTGTTGAGAACAGTGCAGAAGATGGAGGCCTGTCTTGTGAAATTTCAGAGGGAAGATTAAAGACTCTTATCAGGGCTGTTGCTATTTTGGTTGTGAAGATTCTGTGGTTTTGGTTAGCTGGGGCTGAAGAATCAGCTGTGATTAACAAGATACCAGAACCATTAAAATGAAACCTTTGTGTTACTGGGACTATGGATAATGGTTAGCTGGAGCTAAGAAATTAGCGGTGATTAAGAGGAGACCAGCATCATTGAGGTGAAATCTTCTGAGAAGTGTTTTCTGAGAGCACAGAGCTGTGTTCAGAGATAGCCAAGGTTGTACCTTGTGCTGTGGCTAGACTTGGTAATGTGTAAGAGTCATCCAGGTGGTACTAGTTTTGAAGGCATGACAGTGTCATGGAGAGCAACTGAGGCTAGGTACTGTGAGAGGCCACAGAAGGCCATTGGTGAAGGTGCAGCCTCAATTGGTTGATGACCCAGGACTTGAAGGGGTCATGCAAAGGAGTTGAGGCTTGGCACTATGAAGAGAGCCTTTGAGGGGCTATTGGTGAATCCTAGTTACAGCGGATGACAGCAGTGTTTTGGAGATGTCAGTACCATGAGATGACCACTAAGAACAGCAGCAGCAGTGGAGTATAGGCATCTGGAGCCTAGAAGACAAGGTATGTGCTACAAAGGGCAGAGCTGGAGAAGTGACCCAAGCCCTTGGAGGAATCCAGAAGTTGGTGAGTGGATCCCAGACATTGGATGGTTGAAGTTTGATTTTGATTTTGACTGTGCCCTGATAGTTTTCCCTCTTGAAGGATGAAAGAATTTTACTGAGGCCCACAGTTAAGAGACTTTGAATTATAAAAAGAGACTTTGAATTTTAAAATATATTGGATATTTAAAAGGAATTGAACTTTTAATATGTAAAGACTGTGGGACTTTTAAAGTTATTTAGATCTTGGGGATGAACAAGAAAGTAAGGGTTGAGGCTTAATAGTGACAGGTTTGTGTGTCAAGTTGACAAGGGGTCAATTGCACTGGCTGGTTTTGTGTGTCAACTGGACACAGGCTGGAGTTATCACAGAGAAAGGAGCTTCAGTTTGGGAAGTGCCTCCATGAGATCTAGCTGTGGGGCATTTTCTCAATTAGTGATCAATGGGGAGGGCCCAATGTGAGTGGTGCCATCCCTGGGCTGGTGCTCTTGGGTTCTATAAGAAAGCAGGCTGAGCAAGCCAGGGGAAGCAAGCCAGTAAGGAACATCCCTCCATGGCCTCTGCATCAGCTCCTGCTTCCTGACCTGCTTGAGTTCCAGTTCTGACTTCCTTTGGTGATGAACAGCAATGTGGAAGTGTAAGCTCAATAAACCCTTTCCTCCCCAACTTGCTTCCTGGTCATGATGTTTGTGCAGGAATAGAAACCCTGACTGAGACAGAGCCCCATGCCTTAAGCCTCAAGAGAAAGAAGGGTCCATGCAGGGTAGATGGCCAGTATTCCACAGTACCGCTGTCCTCTGTCCCTGCATAGCAAGTGCTCAGTCTGCTCTGCCCAACACTGTTTTTCTTGATGTGTGTGGAAGCTGTCCAGTCAGAAAGTCACGTATCACAGCAGCCGTAGTGCAGAGGTGTGCTGGCGCCTGCTCCTAGTACCTCTTCCTTGTTTCACCTGGGCTTGGCCCACGGAGTGCAGCCACATGAAAGTCTTGGTTAATCTTCTGGAAATGCCCTTGCACTGATGCCCAGGGAGGACCTTTGTCTCTTGAGTAACTCTAAATGCTGTCAGGTTGGTGGCGGGTGACCATTACACCATTCTGATGCTTGCTGAAGTGTTCAGTGAGGTGATACATCCCCTCTTCATATTGTTCACTCCCAAACACCAAGAAATACCAACTCAGTCTATCACCTTAGCTCATAGAACCGTGTCTTGAAGTTTGGGGACCTCTGCACTGGGACATAGAACCCCCCAGGCACAGTGAGCATCGATGTGCCCAGCACCTGCATGCAGACACTGAGTGCATGCAGGGCTCAGATTTTGCAGAATGAGTGAAGCCCCACTTCACCTGCAGAAGGAGTTTCAAGAGGGGGAGGGTGCGCTTTCTAGCCAAGCAGAGCACAGTTTACCGTGCCAGCCCAGGGCCATCCATGATGGAGAAGTGAGCAGAGGCCTCCTGCCTCTCTCTGCCTTGGCGGGAGATGAATGGATCTCTGTAAAGACCAGAAGCCAAGACCTAAGGGCAGTGTGCCTGCCCAGAAAGCTGTGTGGGAGAAACAAGAGAAGAGCCGGATGTTCACAGCCCTGAGTAGGGAACTCAGGGTATGTGGCCCAGGAGATTTTTATAATATTGTCCCAAGGGGTGTGTCTTAGTCAGGGTTTCTATTCCTGCATAAACATCATGACCAAGAAGCAGGTTGGGGAGGAAAGGGTTTACTCAGCTTAACACCTTTCATATTGCTGTTCATCACCAAATGAAGTCAAGCAGGTCAGGAAGCAGGAGTTGATGCAGAGGCCATGGAGGGATGTTTCTTACTGGCTTGCTTCCCCTGACTTGCTCAGCCTGCTCTCTTATAGAACCCAAGACTACCAGCCCAGGGATGGCCTCACCCACAAGGGGCCCTCCCCCCATGGCTGGACCTCAAGGAGGCACTTCCCCAACTGAAGTTCCTTTTTTTGTGATAACTCCAGCCTGTGTCAAGTTGACACACACACACATACACACACACACACACACACACACACACACAAAACCAGCCAGTACTATGGTGCTATGATGACATTGGGGACACACAGAAGCCAGGCTGTGACTGAATCAGAATATCCAGGGGCCACTAGACTCAGCATCTAGACAAGGGATGCACAGTGTGCCTACTCACTGAGGGGATGGAGAGGGTAGTGGAGGAGGGGGTGAGTCTGGCTAAGGTGTGGTGAATGCAGAGGGACTGGGTCACATAGCACAGCCCAGGCCTTTGGCTCTGGTGACATTTTGCAGGCAGGGAGGAACTATTGTTGAATCCCCAGTCTAGGATGGCTTTCTCTTTGCTGTCTTCTCTGCAGCTCCCCCAGTTCCTTCTCAAGGGGAAATGGTTCTTTTAAGGGACAATGCTGATTCACCTTGGTTCTCATCCTCTCCAGTTCAGGGCAAGGAGCTCCAGAGGCCTCCTGGCTTGCTCTTGCCAAAGGCTCAGGGGATACAAACAGAATTCCAACCCAGGACTGCTGGCTTCACAAGGTCACAGTGACCCTGCAGTTCCAGGAAGTGGCCACAGAGAGCAGCCCTTGAGGACTGAAGATTGATTTAAAATCTGGCTGGATTCAGGAAGAGGCAGCAGCCATAGTTAGACAGAGGGGCTGCTGCCCTGAGAGGCCAGTGAGACCCAGGGGACAACTCCATCCCTGCACAGTCCTGGCCCTGGTGGGTTCTCTGTCCTCTACCTCATCCTTCTAACCCTTTGCATCCTGGGAAGAGAGGAGAGGAGGGTGTGGAAGGAGAGGGGAGGAGGGAGAGAACAGGAGAGGAGAAAGGAGGAGAGAGAAGGGGAGGGGAGAGGAGGGGAGAAGTTAAGATGACTGGAGCTCTGTAGCTTAAGGACTAACCACACCTCCACAACTCTTTTGTTTGCAAAACAAAAGTTCTCCACCATCAAACACTAACTTCCCAATTCCCTTTCCTCCCCAGCCTTCTTCCACCCCTCTACTTCCTGCCTCTGTGAACTTGATATTTCATATGAGTGGACTGTGTTTTTGAGATGGGCTTAATTCACAGAAGGAGGTATGTCTTCAAGGATTTTATCTTCATCATGCTAAGTGTTAGAGTTTCCTTTTCAGGGTTAGATAGCGTTCCATTGTATGGATATGCCACATGTTGCTTATTCAACCACTCCTCAACCGGGACTTAAGGCACTCCTTGATATTTGCTTGATGTTCTTCCTTTCTTGAGACAAGACCTAACTCTGTTGTCCAGGCTGGCCTCAAACTTACGATCCTTGTACTTCAGCCCCGCAGGTTCTGAATCACAGTTGTGGGATTTCTTTGTTATTTAAAAACATAGCACATGTGTGAGTCTGTATGTGAGTGTATGAATCTGCATGTGTATATATGTGTGAGTCTGCGTGTATGTGTGTGTATCTGCATTTGTGTATGTGAATTTACATGTGTGTTTATGTGTGAATCTGCATGTGTGTATGAATCTGCATGTGTATAATGAATCTGCATATGTGTGTATCTGCATTTGTGTGAATGAATTGCATGTGTGTGTATGAGTCTGCATATGTGTGTATGTGTGAATCTGGAAGTGTGTATGAATCTGCATGTTTGTATATGAATCTCCATATGTATGTATATATGTATCTGCATGTGTGTATATGAATCTCCACATGTATGTATATATGAATCTGAATGTATGTGTGTGAATCTGCATGTATATGTGTGAATCTGCATGTGTATATATGAATCTGCATATGTGTACGTGTGAATCTGCATGTGTGTATGAATCTGCAAGTGTGTATGAATCTTCATGTGTGTGTGTGTGTAAATCTGCATGTGTGTGTATATATGCATGTGGAGACCAGAGGTCGCCTTGAACATCATCCTCTATCCCTTTCTTCCTTGTGTTTTGAGACAGGGTCTCTCATGGAGAATAACTGTTGAGCTACGCTGGGTGGTTTCTGGTCTCTGAGCTCTGCCCGTCTCTGCCTCCCCTGCCGGGTGGACAGATGATAGGCATGCCTAGCTTTTGTGTGGATTAGGGGATCAAACTCCAGCAGGCACCTTACAGATGAAGCCACTCCCCTGGCACAGATTTCTGTTCTTACAGGCATGAGTGTAGGTCGAGTCCGTGGGACTTCAGTGATATTTTGATGCCCCGAAACACAGCGGTTCTGATTTACTTTAGACAGACAGCACTCGCGGGTCGAGTGAGAAGCCTACTCTAGGTGTGGGCAGCACCACCCCATGGTCTGGGGACCTTGACTGAATCAAAAGGCGAGAGTGAGCTGAACACCAGCGCCCTCCTTCCCTGACCTCCTGACTGCAGACGCACCGGTGCACACTTGGAGTTTGCTTCCCCTTTCTTTCTATATATATATATATATATATATATATATATATATATATATATATATATATATATATATATATATATATATATAAATGTTGCTGAATCATGTGTGTTCCCACTGTCTCTTGGCTTCATCTCTCTAAAAAGCCCAGGTGTGATCATCACTCTCGAATTGCTTGGCCACTTGTAAACCCGTTTCCATGAAGAGAAAAAGAATTCGGTCTTTTGGGTCCAACGGCCTTCCCTCCTACTCTGGTGTGGCTTAAAATTTCACTTCTTTGCTGTGTGTCTTTGTGCAGGTAGCTCCGCCTGTCTGTGCTCCAGTTTACCCCTGATAAGATGAAGACACACATGCATCTGACATGTGTGTCAGGGTCTGACAAGGGGCTGAGAAAGGTTGGGATCCCAGTTTCCGGGCCAGGGACAGCTCTCAGTTATTTCTGCTTCACCTCTGTCTACCCTGCACTCTCTTCTTCTGTGTCTGGAAGGTTGGAGGCACAAGTGGGTACTGTCTCTGCTTGCTAGTTACAGCAAATGAAGGTGCTGACTGACCCAGGCAGGGCTCTGTTGATTTCTGGGGATGGTGGCATCAAGGCTCTCCCACCTCTCACTCAGCCTCTCCAGAGCTCTGCACTAGGGTTGTTCACCCAGAATATGAGTTCTCTGAAAGCTAGGTTCTCTGTTCACACTCTCTGACTCCATGTTGTGCTGCTTTGGCTCTGGTCATCCAAACTTAGACTGTGTCATGGTCCCAGTGCAGAGGTGAAGCAAGGGGTAGAGACTTGGAGAATAAAGCCTCTTCCTTAAAATATTTTATATCATTTTTGGGTAGGTGAATAATCGTGGGCTTACAGGTATGTGTGAACATGTGTGTGCATGAGTGAGTGTGTGTGTGTGTGCACATGGCATGTGCATATGTATGCATGTGTGGCTTGTGTGTATATGTGTGTACATGGACGTGTGTGCATGTGTGTACATGCATATGTGTGTGTACATACATGTGCATATGTGGGTGCATGTGGTATATGCTTGTATATGTGTGGTGTGTGCATATGTGTATGTGCATGCACATGTGTATGCATGTATGTACATGCATGTGTGTGCATGTGTGTGTGAAGGCAAAGGTCAATCTCAGGTGTCACAGCTCAATCTTTGAAACAGGGTCCCATGTAACCCTCTTGCTTTATAAACAACTGTTTGTATGAATGCTTGATCCTCAGTTAGTAGCCCTGGAGGCTTGGTGGTGACGTCTTGCTGGAGGAGGTATGTCACTGGGGTTTGTTTTGGGAGCTTAAAGACTTTTGTTATTTCTCTGTCTCTCTCTGTCTCTGTCTGTCTCTGTCCCTGTCTCTGTCTCTGTCTCTCTGCTTCCTCTTTGTTGTTAGAGATGTGAGTTCCCAGGTGTTTGCCTGCTGCCATGCCAACCTGCCGTGGTGATGACAGACTCCTATCCTGTCTGTAACCATAAGGTAAAACAAACCCTTTCTCCTATATGTTACCCTGGCCATGGCATTTTGTCATAGTGACAGAAGAATGCTGACCCAGTCTCTGTTTTGTCATAGCAACAGAAACCAGATGAATACATCCAACAATGCCTTCTATAGGAGATGTAGTAACGATGGCTAATGTTGTACAGGCTTGTTTTCCTCTCTTCTACACAGGCCACCCGGCTGCATCTCCACTCCCAGGACCAGGGCTATCGATGGCCACCATGACCTTGTCGAAGAAGGCTGGTCCCTTTGGTCTGGTCATTGACCATTGCTCTGTTCACCATCCATCCGTATGTCCACACTGCAGCCCAAATACACAAGAAAGATGCCAAAGCCCTGGGCACTGCTTCTCAGTGGATTTGGAGTTCTCTTCGTGCATCAGGACATCCAAGTCAGGGCTGGGGACTTTGTGTAGCTGGTTCCTCACTCTGCAGAGCACCAGTGAATGACGGACTCACTGATGTATGCTGCATACAGCAGGTGCTCAATAAACACGTTCTCAGTGAGAAGCTGCTCAGAGAGGAAACCGAGACCATCAAGGTCTCAGATTGGATATGGTAGAGTTGTCGATATCTCAGAAAAGATGGGTCAGCTGCAGGAAGTTTGGGATCCATCTGGGGACTCAGGGATGCTGGCGCTGAGGCGTGGGCTACTCACCCTTGAGTGCTTAGTGTGGCTGCAGTGACACTGCACACAGTATGACCTCACCAACAGAAATGTGCCCGTTCTCTCTCAGCTAAGGGAACCAGCAATCTGATATCAAGGTGAGTGAAGACAGCTTCCTGCCTGTTTCAAAATACCGGAGAAGTTCTGCTCAGGAAGCAGGAGAGCCAGACTTAGCTCACAGCTCAGAGGGCTCAGTCCACAGCCACTTGGCTCTGTTTTTTTGGGCCTGTGATACATTTAGTCCATTGAGGTAGGGATGTGTCACATAGGGAGTTGGTTGCTCACCATCTAACAGCTTGGAAGTAGGAGAGGAGGAGGAGGGGGAGGAGGAGGGGGAGAGGGAGAGGAGAAGGGGGAGAGGGAGAGGAGGAGAGAAGGGTAAGGGGAGGAGGAGGGGGAGGGGGATGAGAGAGAGAGGAAGAGGGGAAGGGGAAGGGGACAGGGAGGGAGAGAAAATGAGAGGCCAATATCCTCTTCATAGCCATGTCTACAATGACTTAACTTCCTCCCACCAGGCTCTGACTCTATATATCTATGCTATGTCTATGATGTATATATGTATATGATATATGCATATGTATATGTGTAGTATGTATATGTGTATATGGACTTACAGTTGCAGTTACAATTATATATGTATATGTGTATGTATATATGGAGTTGTAGTTACAATTGTACATGTGTATGTATAGATATATGTACATATATGTATATGTGTGTGTGTGTGTGTGTGTGTGTGTGTGAAGGTGTCAGAAGCCATTAAACTGGAGTTACAGACAGATATGAGCTGCAGTGTGAGTGCTGGGAATGGAATCGAACCCAGACATCTAGAAGAGCAGCTTAGTGCTTCCAACCACTGAGTCATCTCTCCAGACCCCAGGCGTTGGCTCTCGAAGGTCTTGCAAGTCCCCCAAAGCCCCAGAGGCTGGAGACCAGGCTGCTGATCCCCTCAGCATGGAGCCGCAGGCTAGCTCTGTCTGAAGCACCCAGGGCATTAGTACAAATATTTGGATACTTCCGGCCTCGGTTAGTCCCTTGGTCTTCACAAGGCGCTCCTTGTGCGTGTTTCCATCAGCAGGGCTGGTAGGGAAGGGCTTTCATGTTCCCCTGTCCACATAGGCATCTAGCTGAGGCTTGCCAGCTTCTCTCCCGCATGGTCTGAGCTGCAACCTGGAGAAGCTGTGAGCACACGCACACTCTTAGCCTCCCTAACAAGACAGACCTGAAGCTCGGTGTCAGAATCCAAGGTCAGCCATGACCTCAGTGTGTGACACTTCTGAGCATCTGCTTCCTCCTTAAAAAACAAGGCTAAAATTTCTACTCTGCCAGGTTTCCATGGAGCAGAGATGCAAATGATACTCGGGATAGCGAGAAGGAAAACTTCCTGGGGTCACTTGGTCCCTGCAAAGCTTGCTGAACCCTTGTGAAGCACCGAGTGTGAGCCTCAGAAGAACAAGGATCAGTTACTAAAACCCATGGGCCAATCTGGCCCACCACTGGTTTCTGTGAATAAAGTTTTGTTGGCACATGTTGTTAACGTTGGCTAGTAATGCTTTTGAATCCCAAGGACAGAATGGCGCAGTTGCTGGCGCAGTTTGACCCCTGAAGTCTGACATAGTTACTATGTAGCTCTCTGCTGATCCCTGGTATAAATCAGCGCACCGCCCTTAATGCTAAGTGCAAGCTCAGGCTTCTCCCTCCCTGACTGAGAACTGAAAACACATTTCCCCATTTGTCTGATGACTGAGACCATGAGATTCTCAAACATCCCGTCATGCCCTGCTTCTATCATGCATACCAGAAGAGCTCAATCAATGCTGAGTCTTAACTCTCCTAGTATGCAGTAGGTGTATAATATGGATCTTCCCAGCTTCTCTGCCTGCCCACGACTGGGAGGTCTCACCTGTGCATGAAGAGTAGCTGCCAGTCTGGGGAGACAGGCCTTGCCGCGCCCCCCGCCCCCCCCCCCCCCCGTCCCGCAGCCCTTTTTGGCTCCATTTGGAGAGGCACCCCCACCTCGGGGGTGGGGGTCCGCTCCATCCCAGCAGGGTACCAGTTCTCAATCCCATCACACGTCAGCCATCAGCCAAGTGATGGAAGGGGAATCAGTCGGAGGAAGAAGACAGATCGGGTGCCTCTGAGGGCCTGGCATTTCCCTCCAGATCTCTAGATTTCCATATATTTGAAAACCTAATATAAACAACAGAGAAGAAATTTGCATCTCAGGCAGCAAGGGATGAAAAATCGAGGCGGTGCAACTATTGCCTCGTGGAAGAGGGATGGTCCTGTGAAGCTCAACCTCTCTCGATGGCCCCTCGGCCCCTGGCTGGTGGCAAACTCATTTCCTGGCAGAAGCGGGGTTCTGCCACTGGAACGTTTAACAGGCATCCAAGGTCACGGCTGCCTCCCCCGCCCCCCGCCCCCGTCCCAGTCCCCGCCCCTGCTCCCCGCTCCCGAGATGCGCTCTCCTACCTCTGCGTCATTTTATTAAGCCCCGCGATGTGGGTTTAATACAATATGTATCATGCTCACGGAGACAAATAAATTCTTATGTACTTTTTGGGATTCGGGGGAGCTCCAACGGCAGTGTGAGCATTGTTGGCATTTTTCGAGAGACATTAACGGGATGATGTATCAAAATGAGCAGCCCCAGCCAATGGTGATTGATGGGTACCTGCGAGACAGGCAAAATGGGAAGGCACATGGTTAATTTGCAGATGTGTGGAGGTGGGGTGCAGTCCCGGGGACCCTTCAGGACATGCTGGGGCGGTGTGGCTTGGTTCTGGCAAAGAGCGATTAGCAGCAATTCTCTGGAGAGAGGCTCATGGGGTCAGGTCTTTTAAAGAAGCTGTAGTCCCAGGGCAGTCTGGGAGTGCTGGTTCTGACCAGAGAAGTTATATCAGTTTTCTAAGGTGTCACAGCATCAAAGTGGCTGAACCCAGATTAGAAGCCCCTTGATGCACCTGCGGTGTGCCACAAAGCCGTGTAAGACCCTATCACAGGTTTGACAGCCTCCCCTGCCACCTCCCAGGAAAAAGACGACATGAGCAGGTCTGTGACCCGGGTGGCTGTCATCCTGGGTACTACCCTGGCTGTGCTGGTGTGGAGAGGGGCTGGAATGCACAGGACACAGGCTGGAGTTTATCAGATGACTCTGGGATCCACCCCCAGAGGAACCTGAGATGCTGGTGTACTTCCAGATGCATGGCTCAGACAGACATGCAGTTGTGTGTGTTGCCTGGCTAAGGATGCCAGCTCCTAGGAAGAGAGGTTTATGGCATCCGTACCAAGCTGTCGGCCTGCTTCTGCCCAGCCTGTAACAGTTCCCCATGTTCCACTCTTCAGTTCTGATGCTCTCGATTGTGACATCAGTGATGGGGGGGGGGGGGGAGAGAAATGTAGCATGATGGGTGGAGCCCAGGATCTGGGTTCAAATCTCTCCTCCTCATGGAGGGTTCTCTTCACATGGCATGATTTCCCAGACCGTATCAGAGGCTATGACTGCCCCTTGAGAAGTGGGGGGACCTGGAGAGAGGTACTCAAAAGTGAGGACTGACTCAGACCACATGCCTTTGTCCCTCCCCCCGCCATGTCATGTCTCGGAAATGTCAGACTTGAATCCTTGCCTCTGTTCCAAGCACACACTTGGCTTCAGTTTCTCCATCAGCACTAAATGAACGGAGGAGAAATCAACCGAAACCATCAGCCAGCATCTGGATTTCAAAAGATCCCTAGCATCCATGGTATCTCGGGAAGGACTGCTGCACGGGTCCCGCCCACCTTCTGCTGTTACACGTCAGAAGCTACAGACATTCATTTTCTCTGACTCAGCGGCTTGTGTTTCCCGGACTCTCCACCTCATGGACAAATCACAGGGACACAGGAAACATTCACAGCAAGGCTTTCTGCCCTGCTCACCCAAGGGAGCACATCAGAGCAGCCCCGAAGTGGTAGAGGATCTGTACCCGGTTGCGTAGGAGTCTCCCCAGAGAACCTGGGCCCTCAGCTACCTGACGCTCAGCCCCACGTGGAGCCCAGAGCAGAGGAGCTCACGGCTGAGGTCAGCAGCTGGCTAGCCGAGAGGGCCAGAGGCAGTCTGGACCCCGATGCCCAGGCTGGTGTCTCGGCAGTGTCTCACCATTCAGGTGAACGTCATGAATGTGCCTCAGGTGATGGGCGCTTGTAGAGTCATGCTATTGAGCGAACTGTACCCTTAAGCCACTGCTATGTGACACATTTTGTGGGGTGACCCACAAACAAGTGTTTACTCAGCTCAGATAAGAAACTGATAGCCAGGTAAAGCTTACCCAAGATCTAGTTGTAAATAAATGCGTTTTTATTGGTGGGTGAGGGGTATTTTCAAGTGTGTGGCTGACTCAGGGACAGCTGCATCTCTGAAAGCCCCGCCCATAGCCTGGGTGATGATTCTCCAAAGCTGGAGCCCCGGAGCTCCCTCCACAACATTGGGGCAGCTAGACATGTCAGAGTTTCCTCTCCCCAGCAGACTATTCACATACTGTGAGGAGGGAGGGGCCTCATACATCTATCAGTTTCAAGGACTTCCTGGAACTTGTGGGTTGTTGATTTTCCAAGTCTCACGTGACTTCCTCAAGGAGGGAATGTTTCAGTTCAGGAGGAGTTGCCACCTGGCATAACACCCATGGTTTCAACCTCTGTCATCTTGTGTTTGTGAATTCACCTGGTCCATCTGGCCACAGGTCTCATTAAGTCCATCTTTTGTTCATTCCAGGGCCACCATCTTAGATCAAGCACCTGAGTATCCAGGACCGCTTCATAATTATTCTCTCTGTTACCTCATCATGAAGCTTCTCATTGGCCACAGCAACCCCCTACACCCATCCCCCTGTCATCCGTCTGTCCATCCATCTGTCCATCTATCTACCTACCCATCCTTTCACAACTCCATATATCTGTGTCTACCGTATGTTTATTCATCTGCGTACCATCCATCCATCGTCCATCATCTGCTCCCTGTGTCTACTCATCCTTCTCCATGCATCCATGCATCCATTAGTCTGTCTGTCCATCTGTCCGTCCATCCACCTGCCCCTCTGTGTTAGGAAACGGAAAGGAAGTAACAGAATAGAAGATTGGAAATGGGCTTGACCGTGGAGACGGGAGCTTGAGAAAGGCTGACAACGTTCAGGAGTTGCACGTCTTTTAGAATGGGGATCTTTCAGGAGAAGGGAACTGGGAGGGCTGTGTGTGTCGGCTGGCCATGGCTCAGCCTCCTCTCGGTGGGGCAGGCTGCCTCTTGCCCATTGATGCCCTTGCTTGAATGGCTCATTCCCTTCTTACTAATTGAATCATCAGGTGTTTGTTGGATGCCTCCTGTGTACTAGGCAGTGTGCTTGTCAGGTTCAGACATGAACGAGGGAACATTGTCCCTGCTTTGAAGGAGCCCCCCAGAACAGTAGATTCCTGAAGAAATGAAGGAACAGTGGTACTGGCTGTGGGCTGTGCTGGCTAATTCTACAGCTTATAACCTGGCATGCTAATGCCTGCTTATGAGGCTCCATTCTAGCCTCTCTCCTGTCCTTCCCCAGAGAGACCAGCATGTTACCAGTATGTTAACACAAGGGTAACTGTGCATCGGGGGAATGGAAACATTCTGACTTTCCAGGGTCTCTGGGACACTGGTTCTGACTTGATGCTGATTCCAGGAGACCCCAAGAAGCATTGTGCTCTCCAGTTAAAGGTGGGGCTCATGGTGATTAGGTGATTAGTAATGTTTTGGCTCAAGTCCAGTGCATTCCTGAGCTAATCCTGTGGTTATTTCCCCAGGTCGAGAATGTATAATTGGGAGATATATCCTTAGAAGTTGGCAGGATTTCTGCACTGGTTCTCTGACCAATAGTAGTTGAGAGCTATTATGTTTCTAAGGGCCATGGAAACCTTTGGAGTTTCCTCTACCAGGGAGAATAGTGAATTAAAGACAATATTGCATCTCAGGAGGAATAACAGAGATTGGTGTCACCAACAAGTCCTGGGAATTTCAGGGGTGGTGGCTTCTACTGCACCTCCCTTTAACTCTCCTGTTAGCCAGTGCAGATGTCAAATGGATCATGGAGAATGACAGTTAGCTACCACAAACTTAATCAAGTAGTGATTCCTAGTGTTAGAGCCAACTTCAGGCTCTGTTCTGCTGTATGCTGAAGACTGGCTGAGACATGCAGCTGGTGGACTGATCAACTATGGGAAACAGCCATTATAGACTAGCTGGACCACAGCCTGTAAGCCACTCTAATATACTACACACACACACACACACACACACACAAACAGACACACACACACACAAACAGACACACATCTACACACACACACACACACACTTACATACTCACATACATAGACACATGTACATACATATAAACACATACATACATATACACATGCACATGCATATACACATACATACATATAAAACACATACATACACATACAGACACACAGACACATATACATACACATGCACATGCACACATATATTCATATACATACACATATACACAAACTATGCACACATACATATACATACATACATATATACACACATACATACACACATATATACACATATACACACATATACACATGCACATACACACATATATTCATATACAAACACATATACATACACACATATACACATGCACATACACACATATTCATATACACACACATACATACACACATACACACATACACATATATACACACATACACACATATGCATACATACACACATATATATACACATACACATATATATACACATACACACATATATACACATAAGCACACACATATGTACATACACACATACTACACATACACACACACACACAACACATACACACAATCAGTTGTTTCTCTAGAGAACGCTGACTGTTACGAATGTCAACACCTGTTTATCATGTATATCCTACACATGAATTCAAAGCTTCTGTGCATCTGCCATTTTAAAGAGATTACTCACTCAATCCAGTTTATGAATGAATGAATGAGTGGTATAAGGCTCTATAAGGTTTATCTTTCTGTCCCAGTCCATAGAAATAGGAAGCTAACTTGGAAACGTGTGATGCGTAAGGAGAGCCCATAGCAGGGGCTTTGGCTAGTTGGGAGGTTATGGGAGGGCTCCATAGAAGAAGGAGAAGATGAAGAAAAAGAAGAGGAGGAGGAGAATGAGGAGGAGGAGTTTCCCTGTGGTCCTCTGGGTGGGCAGGCACACAGGAAACAGGGTAGGAAGCTTCAAGCCAAAAGAGATCACATTCTGTCCAGTAATGGCTGGCTCACTTGTGGTTTGGTGAGGTACTTCTCCACAACCTCCCGTGAGGCTCTCAGGACCTGTGCGTAGTCCATGTGAGTGGCCCTTGTACCTAATCTTCCCAGACACAGTCCCTGAGCCCCAGCACACCATGTGTCAGGAGGCGCTGAGGGCGCTTGCTGCCTTTGAGGCTGGCATGCTTAGCAATGTGGCCCAGGCGCAGGGCTCCACCTTAACCCCGAGAGTGGCCTCTCCAGCATTCACCAGTGAGGCCTAGAAGATAAATGCTCTACTCGTGTGTGTGTGTGTGTGTGTGTGTGTGTGTGTGTGTGTGTGTGTGTAGCTATTCTGGTGTGCCAGAGCCGAGACAAGGATCACATCTGCACATGTGTACGTGTGTGTGTGTGTGTTTAAGTGTATGTGTTTATGTATATGTGTATATGTAAGTGTACATCTGTGTGAGTGTTCATGTATGTATATGCATATATGTATATGTTTATGTGTGTATGCATGTATGTGTATGTGTATACATGTGTACATATGTATGTGTGTATGTGTATTTATATATGTGTGTATATGAGTATGTATGCGTATATGTGCATGTGTGTATGTGTGTGTGCATGAATGTTCCTCCTGGGGCTCCTGGATAGACTCCCTGGTTTTTCACTGTAGAGCCTGCGTGGATCCTGTAATGTTGGACAGATCACAGAATCCCTCTGGCCTCAGTTTCCCCATATCTCCATGATCTCTCTGAGTCAGAATCTCCAGTGACCCCAAGATGCTCTGGGACCCCCCCTCTGTCCTATTCTATAAGTATCAGGAGCCCAGTGCTGACCACAACCCCACGGGGACTCATGTCCCATGAAAGGGTTCTAAGGAGAACATTGACCTGGGACAGGACTGAGATGGGCTGGCAGACACACGTTTCTAACTGGTCGTTTCCTACTGGGTTCCTTCTCTGTTCTGTTTTGAGGTTCCCTCAGCCCTGGATTGGTGCTACACTGTACCTGGGCTTGGTATCTCATAGACTCACAGTTGCCCAGGCGCAGGGAGTATCACAGGCAGTCTGACAGAAGGACAAACTCAGGAGGTTACTCTGAAGATACAGGACAGGCCCAGAGTGATGTGCATACAACCAAGGAAGATGGCCAAAGTTCAGAGATAGGAGAAACTCAGTGAAGAGACTCTTCCCCAAGAGCTCCTGCCGGAACCAGCCCCCCAACTCCTCTACATCAGAGGTACAGCCTCTGGAGCTGGGAGGGGGTGCTTTTTAAGTGTGAAACCATCCACTGTATGGTCATTTGTTATGGTGCCCTGCCCTAAGAGATGACTACAGTTTGGTTTTGCCATCTATAAAATGGGAATTTTTAGTCTGCATACCCCAGAGACACTGGAGGTTAAACAGAGTCAATGAATGGCGCCTCAGGCCATCCTGGTACACAGCTTTTGCATAAACATCACCTCTGATAGCAAGTGCTCAGGCTCTGGGAGCCCCTTGTCTTTACTGCAGCAACGAAGGAGCTTCCTGTGTAGGTGGGGGTTGGGTGAGTGGCCGGCCAGCCAGGGTAGTGGGCAGGTGTCTGCTAGTGCAGGGCCCACACTTTACTTCCCCACCAGCCACGCTGATATCCCCCAAAGACCACAGGGCCTTCCTCAGCGTTATTCTCCTCATTTATTCTCCTGAAGACAGGGCCAGTTCAAAGGAGCAGTTATCAAAAAACAGGCCTTGGTGACAGATGCTACGTCAAAATCTGTGTGTGTGTGTGTGTGTGTGTGTGTGTGTCTGTATCTCTCTCTGTTTTCTCTCTGTGTCTCTGTCTCTGTATGCCTCTGTATGTCTCTGTGTATCTCTGTATATGTGTGTGTCTGTCTCTGTTTCTCTGTGTCTCTCTGTTTTCTCTATCTGTGTCTCTGTCTCTCTGTGTGTGTGTCTGCCTGTCTCTGTCTCTCTGCATCTCTGTTTTCTCTCTGTGTCTCTGTCTCTGTCTTTCTGTGTGTGTGTGTGTCTGTCTGTCTCTGCCTCTCTACATTTCTCTCTGCTTTCTTTCCCTGCATCTATGTTTTCTCTCCCTGTGTCTGTGTCTCTTTCTTTCTCTCTGTGTGTGTCTGTCTCTGTCTCTCTGCATCTCTCTCTGTTTTCTCTGTGTCTCAGTCTCTGTGTGTCTCTGTATGTGTGTCTGTCTGTCGTCTCTGTCTCTCTGCATCTCTTTCTGTTTTCTCTCTGAGTGTCTCTCTGTGTCTCTGTCTCTCTCCCCCTGTCTCTCCCTCAGAAACAGTCATCTTTGGAAGATTTACACATCGATGCAGACGAGATTATCTGCTAAAAGTACCCATTCTCCGTGTGTACGCAGGGCAGAGTGTGGCCAGGATCAGTGTCCCAGATCTAGTCTGCCCTGCTCGCCAGCCCAGGATGCACCGCAGCAGCCATCACTCTGTCCTCTCCCCTCCCTCCACCGGTTCCCTGGCCCCTGCCCAACACCATTCCACTTTCCGGAAGGCTCCCTTGACCCCTGGGTCCTTCAGTCACAACAGAGGTGGCGCCGGCTGGAATCCAGGCGTGAAATTATGAAAGAATGGGGCCTCCACAGGCTGCGGGCGCGCGCTGGCCTCAGATGCGAAATTGCAGTCTTTCCCTACCCCCTTCGCACCGGCCTGTCGCATGCGGGGCGGAAAAGATTGTATTTATCACCTGTCAGGATCTGCCAGAACTGAGTTACGTGAGGCAGGACAGCATAAAATTATCATACACAAGCATGAAATTACAAAATCGCTCGGAACTGAACAACAAAATTATTTCATTTCGGAGGGAGGCCATTCCATTTTTTAGCCGTGACACCTTCACTGCCAAACTTTGAATTGAAATTGAGTGTGCGGGCCGCGGGATAGAGACGGCAATAACCAGAAGAAGCGTGTAAACCGGCCATGCAGACACGCTACACGGATGGCCCCGGAGCCTCCCTCGGAGTCACGCAGCAAAGCAAGTGTCACACGTCCCAGTCACTCAGCTTGCCTTCCGTGACCGAGAACAACTCGAGTCGATGTAGAGCCCAGGCCGAGTATCGAGTATCTCGAGTATCGGGCATTCCTGGGAGAGACGAGGAGCAGACGCCTGTGCTCCGCGAAGCGAGGCAGAAGCCCCATGGACAGCGGAAGCCCTGTGGATGGTGGAAGGCGCTTCGGCTGTGCGCTCATGGGGGTGGGGGATTCCTTAGTTGTGTGGTTGGGATTTGGTGTCTGAACTCCGAGCCTACCTGTCAACAGACAGTCGGTTCATGAAATTGTGAGAACGAGACTTAGCGAGTCTGAGGTGTGTTGTCCACACGGGAGTTACGCAGGCTGGGGAGAAGGGCGCTTGCGTCGTCTTGTTTTGAGACAGGTGTTGCTACATAGTCCTTCCTGGCCCAGAACTTGCCCCTGTGTCTGCTTCCCAGGTTGCAAGTGTGAGCCACGGAGGCAGCTCGTGTGCCATTTTACACTCTGCAGTGAAAACATTTGTCCAACAGGCTCTTCTAAGCGTAGGCAGGAAGTCCACGGCAGGACGAGAAAAGCAGAAGGGAGGTTTGCACTGAGAAGGCTCCCCGGCTCTCTACTCTGCCTTGGCCACACGAGCCCATGGCTACCTGATGGCGAGTTCTCCCAACTGCAGGCAGAGCCTGAACCTACGCTCTGGTGTCCATCCAGTGCTGTCTGCAGAGGAGGAGAGGCAGGAGGTGGTCCTGAGCCGAGTCCAGCAGACACATAGGCTCCGGGACAGCAGGCTGTTGCTGGTCCTTCAGAGTGAGGGGATGCCTGTCACACAGCAGGCACTGACAAATTGAGGCAGAGAGTGATCTCAAAAGTTTCACCTCCGTGGACGCTCTGAGAAATGTATATAAAGTCTTTGTGAGATTCAGGGCAGTCCCCTGAGTGTGGCTATCCTGTCAGCACACACACATCTAGGGTTCTGAGCAGCACCACTTGACAGTCAGCAATGCCCCGTGAATGCAGGAACTAGCCCAGGACAGAGAGGCTATTTATGACACTAATTTTTATCCTCCTGAAACAAAACATATACTTGGCCTAAATACACAGATAATTCTGAAAAAAAAAAATCAATCTAATTCCCAGACTGCATCGCCAAGGAGAGCTGAGATGAAGATAATTCATATAAATGATATCTACCTAATGTAGATTATAGAGACTGAGGTGTGCTTGAGGTGCTGTGAAGGCAAGTGCTGCTGGCACCTGCTTCTCAGGGAGGGTGAGCATTGTAGACACATAGCTGAAGACTACTAACATGTTGTCCTACAAGGGCGAGGACTGCAAATCTCACTCCCTCACCAGCTTCGGGGCCGGTGCCCGAACTGCTCAATGATGGATTTTGGATAAAACAAAGTCCTACTGTCTCCTGCAAGTTACTCTGCCACTACAGTCCACGAATGTCTCTCGTGTGGAAGTCTATGCAGGAAAGGCTTTGTGTATAAGATGGATTTAAAGTCCAGGCTCAGAAGTGTGGGTGAGGCCGGGAAGTGGTGGGCATTGATGCTCATGCCTGTAATCCCAGCACTTGGGGAGGCAGAGGTAGGTGGATTTCTGAGTTCAAGGCCAGCCTGTTCTACAGAGTGAGTTCCAGGCCAGCCAGGGCTACACAGAGAAACCCTGTCTCAGAAAAAAAAAAAATCAGTTCTATCTCTAAGTTCAGCCTCATTGACTCAGTGGTTAAGAGGCCAAGTACCATAAGGAAGGAACAGGGTTCAAGCCCCAGTAGTCACTGGAGCTTCGGACCCCCTTCTGGTGGCTGAGTTCAGCTACTGGGCTCTCCTATTGATAAAATAAATACATTTTTATTAAAAAAAAATGTGGGTGGGATTGTCACCTATGTGACCTTCCCATGGGGAACTTCACACTTCCAAGAATCCCTCCTGAGCCACTCTTGGTGTGAGACTATCCCTGTGTTCAGAGATTCTGGTGTCACTCTCTCCACTTAGTAGGACAGAACTGTCATGTGGTGTCACTGGGGAGATCGGCTGGGTCTTTGGTATGCTCTGTGTGTTATGAGCTATTGAGCAGCATCTCAGACCACTACATATACATGCCACTAGATCTCTGCTTTTAGGGATCCGAAAATGCACCTTGCAAAGAGGAGTGCCAGGTGTCCTCGGTAGAGCAGAACCCCTGCCCCACAGAGCCCCCAGACTCGGAGAGACAGTCCTGTCTCCAGGAGTTTTCCAGAGGACCCTGAATTTTCATTTTCTGGACCAGAAATCCAGCACCAGCCTGCAGCTGCTGTGGGCATGTGAATGCTGCAAGCCTTTCGTCTTGAGAGGTTCAGCTACTCAGTCCTCAACATGGGCCTCACTCCTGCTGCCTCTGTGCCCCACACTTTACCCTGGTCCTAGCTTACTGTGAAGTTTCCCCTTCTACTTCAACCCCTGGTTGATAACTTCACCTCTCCCAGACCCACTCTCTACCTCAAGGACATCCATTTAGAAACTAGATCCTGTCCAGAAAGCCTCCTGTCCATACTATAGCAAGGAAACAATATCTTGTGTTTCGTGGGACCTGACTGGCAGCCTGGGCCATCTATAGAAAGGGTCAGGTGTCCACTTGTGCAGGCCCAAGCTCCTCTAGACATGTTGTTTGGGGAAAGATTATGGAAGGACTGCAGAACGTTTGGCTAGAGAAGACACTGAGTGAGTGTAGCTTAACAAGATGTTGTGTGAACTTAGAACATGATGCAGAGAACAGTGTGAATGCCCAGGGTCTTGTGAGGTTTCTGAGGAAGTTTTCCTCCAAGATGCTTTGAAGTCCCTTTATGTGATCTATTTCAGTTGAAGAAACCCTGAGGTCCATTTCACCTGAAGAACCAGCTGTAGGTGAGAAAGCGCCACTAAAGAGAACCCTATGCTTTCCAGGGACAATCAATGCTTGTGATCTAGGGTAAGGATGGGCTGTGGTTGAGAACATCATTGAGAAGAAATCTGGGAAGTGTTTCCTCAGGATTAGCAGACTGACATCATGGTCCAGAGGAGGCCAAGGTTGCATCCCAAGCTGGGGAGTGAACTTGGTGGTGTGTAACAGCCTCCTGTGTGGTACTTACTGATTTTGAAGGTGTGAAGTACATGTGGGAAGGATCTCGAGTTTGGGGCAGTGGGACTGCGTAGGAGCCTCTGCCGAGAGACCAAGATGCCATTGCTGAAGGTGCAGCCTCAGTTGCAGCAGAGAACACAGCATGGTGGAAATGCTAGGACTGTGGGGTGACCACCTGAGACAGGGGCAGATATGGGATGGAGCTGTCCTAACCCTGTAAAATACGCTGTGTGTGCCATGGACGGCAGAACAGGAGAGCCGGGCTACACGTGCCTGTTGGAGCCCAGATCAGAACTGAGTTCCAGATGTTGGACATTGAGCTTTTTCCCCTCTTGGATTTTGGTTTTGCTTCAATCTGCTTATAACTGCCCTGGTCCTTTCCTCTTAGAATAAGAAAGTTTTAACTTATTTTGGATTTTAAAGGAGTCTCCACATTGTTAGAAGACTACTTTTGAAGCAACATCAGACTTTTAAAGTGCTGGACTATATTTTATATTGTGATATCAACATGGGCTCGTGGGAACAAGAAAGGTTTATTAGAGATGTGTTCTTGTCAGAGGACAAAGGCAGAATGGCACAGTTCTTGCCTACGTGACACAAAGCTAGACAGAGAGAGACAGAGAAACAGAGAGAGCTCTAGTGTGTGTCTGTGTGTGTGTGTATGTGAGGGAGAGAGAGAGTGAGAGAGATAGAGACACAAGAGCTCTAGTGTGTGTGTTTGTGTGTGTGTTCTAGTGTTGTATTGCATGTTCATGTGTGTGTATGTTTGTGTGTTTGTGTTCTAGTGTTGTATGTGTGTGCTCATGGGTGTGTATGTTTGTTTGTGTATTCTAGTGTTGTATGTGCATGTTCATGTGTGTGTGTATGTTTGTGTTTGTGTGTGTGTGTTCTAGTATTGTATGTATGTGTTCATGTATGTATGTTTATGTATATTCTAGTGTTGTATGTGCATGTTCATGTATGTGTTTGTGTTCCAGTTTTGTATGTGTGTGTTCATGTGTGTGTGTGTGTTTGAGTTTCTGTGTGTGTTCTAGTTGTATGTGCATGTTCATGTGTGTATATATTTGTGTGTTTGTATGTATGTGTGTTCTAGTGTTGTATGTGCATGTGTGCGTGTGCATGCTCCCATGAGGCTTGAGTCTGATGCTGGACATCTCCTTCACCATTCCCAACCCGCTCTCAGTTGAACCCAAAGTTTACCAGTAACTGCTAGTGCAGTCAGCCAGCTTGTCCCAGGGCCCATCTCTGCCTCCCAAGCTCTGGGATGACAGGCGGGTACCTGCCCCAACATTTTTGTGTGTTCTGGAGATCTGAACTCTGATCCTCTTTACCTGCTGATTCATGACTGCCCTGGCCCCAGGCTGTTTTCTCTAATGGCTCCAAGGCACCTGCTAGTGCCACCCTGGGAACCCCTCAACTCCAGCAGCTATGATGGGAGCATCAAGAGGAGGAGCCTCAACAGGAGCTCTGGTTTCTTGGTGTTATCCTTGTCTTTGAGACTCCTAGAGGCATGGAGGCCACCAGCCTCTGATGGACATGTTCAGCACAGAGGCTCCTTCCACTTGCTGCCCAGGGGTCCCCTCTGCCTCAGGGTTGAGGCTGTGGTCTTCAGATGTCTTGGAACCCACAAGATGTCTTCTGGCAGTTCCCACCACTGTCAAAGGCTCCATGTCCCCCCGCAGACATCTTTCCAGGCATCCGCTCTGAGCCCCACACTGGAGCCCCCAGCTCTGTGTAAGCCGCAGAAGCATTTCCTCGAACACCAAGCACTTAGGAGCCTTTTTGCAGGAACATGGCAGAGCATGTATGGGACGAACTCCCGTCTGTGAGGTGGACATTATTAAGTACCAGAGAAGCAAAGAGAGCACGCCTCGCAGCCTCGAAGCCTGCCGTGTGACACTCTTCCTCCTACAAGTCCATACCTCCTCCTATGTCTCTTCTCAAAGTGCCATTAATGGGGTCCAGATGTTCAAATGCCTGACACTACAGGAAGAATCTCATCCAGTTCACCACAGGGAGATTGTTCACAACACTGAACGCACCTGGCGACTGGAGAGATGTCTCAGTTTTTAAGAGCACTGACTGCTCTTCTGAAGGTACTGAGTTCAAATCTCAGCAAACACACGGCAGCTCACAACCATCCATAACGAGACCTGATGCCCTCTTCTGGAGTGTCTGAAGACAGCTACATACAACAGATAAATAAATAAATTTTTTTAAAAAAAAAGACTGAACGTATCTTAGTAGGCCCAATCCCTGTCCAAACCTGCGCTCTCCCATGGAGCACACACTTGGAACTTTTTAAAATGTGACCACCCAGTCCCTCTTACCATGTCTCATTCCTTCTGCATACAAAGCACCTTCACCACAAATACAACCACAGTGTTTCTGTCCACAGAAAGTTCTAGAACCCAGGATCAGCCTAGAGACAGTGGTCAAAAGATTGTGAGCATGGAAAGGTTTGATAGGTTAATATATATACATACATATATATGTATATATATTAATTAAATGTATTTAATTATACTATATATTAAATATAAATATATGAAATATAATATTACAATTTATCACTTAAATATTTTTTAAATTTTTACATATATTAAATCAAACTTTTTCCAAAGAGCAATTTTGGGTACCCACGGGCTGTGGAAGGCCCCGCTTCCCACACTTTTTCCCAACATCCTTCCTTAAGTGTCCCTTTCCCATCGTGGATGCCTGCGGCAGTGCGCTGCTCCTAGCCCCATGTCCCTTCCTCTGACCTCCACTACTATTCAAGGAATTCTCCCCGAAAGGCAAAAATGAGCTCTTGACCTAACTAGCATCTTCCATGGCCCCCCACTCCTTGCAGGGTCTAGTCAGAACTCCATGCCAGGGCCTGGTAGGTCTCCCACAGTCCTGCTCTGCCCTCTTCCCGCTCACCACAGCCAGTCCCTCCATGCACGTGGGGGCGGGGTGCAGACACGGGTGCCTCTGCCTCTGCCTCCTCCTCGGTGGACAGATGGATGGACAGACTTTCAGCCCTTTCTTCTCCTGCCTTCCTGGGGAGAGAGCGCTCTGTCCTGCTCTGGAGCCCTGTGGTGTAGAGGCCTAGGGTGGGAGAGGGCTGAAGGAGAGGATGAGGGAAGAGAAAAGGAGAGATGCTGGAGTGAGGTGAGAGGAGTGAGAAGGATGGCGACCGGGAGGAAGAGTGCTGAAGGAAGAAGGAGAGGCCTCGATGCTTTCCCAGGGACGGAGACTTTGGCCCTTTTTCTTTCAATCTTGCATCTTAGAATTGATTTTTCAAAGCCCATTAACAAATACAATTTCCCCCAGAGCAGTCAACCGTGAGAGAGTGAGTCACCTCTGAGCAGGTGGCCTTGGCTACGAATCTTGTTCCTGAGATCCTGCCTACCTTCCCCCCCACCCCGTGAACAGGCACAGCCCCCACGGTGGAAGGACATTGGGTGTCACCTGTCTACAGGGACCCCTGCATCCTTTCTGGAGTCTTGTCGGGACTGGCAGGGGGCCTTAACCTTTTGAGTGTCTAATTAATAATGCTCCGAAGCAACGCAGACTCACGGATGGTCCGGAACAGATAAGGGATGGGGTCGTTGCAACAGCCCCTAGCAGCGACCTTGGTGAGCCATGAAGAGGAGGGTGCTGGGTAATAAGACACCTTCTTGCCTGAGCCGGCAGCTTGTGTTGGAGTTATCAGGAGTTTCCCATGTGCCTTTGCTTCCTAATTCCTGCTCCCTTCCCACCTCTCTCTCTCTCTCTCTCTCTCTCTCTCTCTCTCTGTCTCTCTCTCTCTGTCTCTCTCTCTGTCTCTCTCTCTGTCTCTGTCTCTCTCTCTCTCTCTCTCTCTCTCTCTCTCTCTCACACACACACACACACACACACACACACACACACGCACACACACACTTGCCCCCTCCCCCCACCTTGGATATGTGTTACTGGGGATTAAATCTAGGGATACAGGTTTTATAGACCTTTGAGATAGACTTTGTCTAAGTTTTACAAGCTGGACTTGCATTCACTTTTCAGTACAGGCAACCCCCCTACCTCACCCTAGTGGGTATTCATGACAACAGGCCTGTACTCTACAGATTGACTTCTTACATGAAGCTAGGCATAGTCAGAGCAGGGGTCTGAATGGTGACTCCCTAATGTATCCTGTCGGCACCTCTGGGACCTGGTTAGAAGTATAAATTTATTTGGGGATCTCTTAAAACCTTCTGAATCAGCATCACGGGGTAGGTCTAGACATCTGCTTCCACGGGATCTGCAGGTAGCAGGTACAGGCTCTGGGTGGGAATCAGTGTGTGGGAGCAGACTCTGCCCCTGCTGAGTCAGGTCCTGTTCCTTGATGGTTGTATGTCTTGGGCTAAGTCTCCTAGCCTCTCTGGTCTCTGTGGTTATCTGTCACATATGTGAATGTGGAGAATCCCAGAGTCTGCCTCTGTGTTCCCTGCCCATGAAAGATGTGTTGTTCCATCTTTGTATGATAGATGCTACCTGGCTGATCTCAGGTAGAAAGAGCAGATTGGAATGAGTGCCTGATATCTGTGGGTGCTAAAACCACCCATGGGTGAGACAGAAACTGGAAGCCTGTGTGTTTGTGCCAAGCTCTCTGGAAACTCACTGGCTGTGGATCAGGCCAGGAGTAGGGTTTAGGTGAGCCTTGAGGTGAGCTGGGGTAGATACAACCATCTCAGAGAGGCAGGTAGACCAGATGGTCATTCATCCCTAGAAAAGACAGGGCCTTACATCCTGGAGATGTATCTCCAATCCCTTACCACATCTCTGTTCTTGACTTCCTTCACTGCAGAGAGGATCCTTGGGGCCTCCAGGCAGGTCACAGTGCTGCTTGGGAGAACCACATATTGCCAGATGTTTGGTGCCTCTGCTCTGGGGGCCATGGATCTGCCTTTGTCTAGAAAGGGTCAGACCATGGGGCACTTGAGAGAAATAGGGGACAGGGATCAGCTGATGAGGTTGGAAAACCGTTGTTCTAATCACTGTCACTATTGTGAATGCCAGACCCAGCTGAGAGCCCAGTGATGCCTGCCCATGGCTTCAGGATCATCACCAGCTTCTCTGGTAGGTGGGCAGGGTACTTGGGGTAAGCCACAAACCACACCAGTCTCAAGGCCTGCTCATACCAATGTCCTTTTGAAGCCAATGCCAGATTTTTAAGGCCCTCCCCCTCTGAGGGGACACAATGGGTAGGAGAGAGAAGAGGGCAGACACACTCCAGAATGAACAAAGGCCATATTTGAGGGAGACAGAATTCTTATATTCCTCCTGTGACGTGCATGTGATGTGTGTGTGCGCGCTCAAACACACACACACACACACCACTGTCTGCCCCAGCCCACAGGTCTCTAGCTATTTGCAAGCAGAGTTCCCACAGCTCTTCTGGGGAGTGGGAGCTGGGGGCCCGGAGCTGAAGTGGAAGTAGGGGGTTTGGGAGCGAGGGGAACTAGGGAGGCGTTCTCAAAGAGTTAAAGCGGCTCTGCCTCTCCAGCCAGCAGTTCTCCCGCCCCCGCCCCCCTCCAGCCAGCCAAACAACAGCTTGACATTTTCCATCCTTCACTGGGAAGACAAAGACTGCGAGATATTCCCATGATCCCTTTCTGCATGCCTAACCGTGAGTTCAGGTGCCGTAGCGTTTGCCCCGCGCCGGCCCCATCAACATGAAGGGCGAACTCATCCCGTCTGCAGCCTCCTCGCGCCGTTCTTGATTAATTGGCTGACTGCTACGCGGGCTGAATACCCAATGCATCCCTTCCCCGGTCTTCCTTCACAGGTTTTTTTTTTCCTCCTCTTTCTTTGCTCCATTTACATATACTTGATATTCCATAATTTTCACCCAAAAAGAAAAAAAATAGAGAGGGAGAGAGAAAGAGCAGGCCCATCTCGGTAATTTGATGTAATGACGGCGTGTCACCAAAAAGAGGAATTAGCAAAACCTGCAGGTACTTAATTCATTCTTGGTTTTTTTTCAAGTAGATTTTTCTGAGAGGGACATTAATATTCATGGCCAAGGGAAAAACTATACTCAATAGAAAAATTCTGGTTTTTTTTTTTTTTAGGGGAGGGAGATGGCTAAACTCGATGCATTTTTAAGCACCATTATTTAACTAATAGGGCCGAAGTTCCCCGATCTGCACCTCCCCTTCAATGGAAATAAGCAGGCTTTTCTTGAGCCTTGGAGGGCTCACACCCACACTGTTGAAGCAGTAGGAGCTGGCCTGTTTTCTTTCCTTCCCCAGAGGAGGGCAATAAGGAAGAAAAACAGAAATAAAGGCCTTGTTCAGAGTCTCCCAGCTGGAGGTGGCCCCTCCCTAGCACATTTGCAGCGTTTGCAGGCTGCTGCGGTGTTTGGTGGCCTCTGCAGGCAGGCCCTCTCCCAGGGTCCTCAGGCTGCCCCTTCCCGGAAGTGGAAGCGGAGGAAGCTCCCTGCGGCTCCTGTGCTGTCGGTTATCACGCCCAGGGTTGAACTAACCAGAATCTTTATAGTCAGAGCTGACACGGGGAGAAACAGACACAGCCTCAAGAGATGTGCAGTGTGGGAACTGTGCGGGGACAGAGTCTCCCCAGGCAGGCCATGCCAGACTCCGAGGTGCGTGGCTCTTGTGAACACAGCAGTGTCTGAGTGGCCTACGGAGGTAAATAGTCCCGTGGGGGAAGTGCTTGCATCTACCTCAACTAATAAGACTACAAACACGGGGGTCGGTGGCTCACATCGTGGTAACGTTGATTAATAATTACAGGGAAAGGTGTGTGGCATCGCCTGTGAAAAGAACAATATTCATTGACAGTACTCATACGCAGTGGTACACATCTCATGTTTTTTAAGGTCGAAGTCTCCTATAATGGGTTGCTCAGATCATCGGTAGGACGTTCCTGTTCTATATGAACCGTTTCAACAACTAGGGAGGGCCTCTGTTCTCCCAGAAGACGGCCACCGTCTGACTTCCAGAGGCGCACTCGATGACAGTTGTCTCCATTATGGTGATGGACTTTCATATTCCATCTTTTAGTAAAATATTAAAATTTGAGATTAATCCATGTCATCAGAATAGCTTAAACGAATGAGGTCTCACTTTGTAGCCCAGGTCTCGAATCCTTTGGCCTCAGGCTCCCACAAAGCTTGAACTTCAGGCCTGGGCCACCCTACCTGACCCTGTCATTCATCTTTGTTAAGTGCCGGATGCTGCAGCCTGTGACCACCCTGGCATCTGGTGTGCCTAGGCAGTAACTGGGGCAGAGCCATCTGGCTTTTTCAAACCAAGCTGGCACCGCAGCTCCCGGGCACCTCTGAGGGAACCAGCCTTCTCTGCTCCTTCGAAGACCTTGCCCATTGTGCGCTTGTGTAGGAGATGTCCAGAAATCTCCAAAGAGGCTAAAGCAGTTCGCACATCTACTAGTAAAGCCCATGTCCCCGCTACTCCAAATTTTCATCGTTTGGGGGATTTTCAGTTCTGCGACTTTGAGTCAGTCCCTTTGGTTAGATGTAAGGGGAACAGGAGGAGAACCTGGCAGAAACGGTCCAGGAGGACAGTAAAAAAATGATTTGAGTTCCACCTGAGATGGATACAGGGAAGGATGAAGGAGCATAGGGGGAAGGGACAGAGAGAAGGTAGAAAATGAAAAGAGGGAAGGACAGAAAGGTGTAAAGGATGACGGGAAGGGAGCGAGATGTTAGCAGAGGCCAGCGGAACACAGGCGTGAGGAGAGGAGACAGATCGGAGCAGAGCAGACTGTGGGGGGAGGGGGGAGAAGGGCGCGCAGAAACGGCTCTCTTGGTATTTTTTTGAAACATGGCCTTTTTTTTTTTTTTAAAGTGCTTCTTGGTATTTTTATGTTTATATGTTTTAACTCGAGCTCGGACTCATGGAAAATGCATGAGGGATAAGTGGGGCCTGAGAATGTTTTATACATGACCGGGGAGTTGCAGGATGCGGAGGTGGTGGGGAGAGGCGGCGACTGTGCGGATGGATCCTGCTAGGTCCTCCTCCCTCAGGACTCAGAGTGGACAGGACACGTGCCAGCAGGGTTTTCTCAAGGTCACATGGAAGGTGACAGGCCAGCGATCCGCTCAGCTCCGCCACCTCCAGGACTTCAGGTTATTGCTTGCATTCCTCTGAGCCTCAGTTTCCCCCTCTGCACCATGGGATGCTGGTAGTCAAGGTCTGGGGAGAGGTTGTTCTGTTAGGGAACCAGGGAAAGCCCCTGCTACAGGACACAGGCTACCAGCCCCTGAAAGCAGAGGGCTCAGGGAAGCCACGCCCTCACTGTCACCCAGTGGTCCATCAGCGCTTACTGATAAAGCCCTTTCAGTCCCGAGCGAGTGGAGGCTTCTGAGCTACCAGACCGACCGCCCCCTCCGCAAGCCACGCACACAGGTGGCTCTTGCCCCCACTGCACTCGTGTCCTTCACCAAAGACAGGACCAAGGTTGTGGCTCATGTGATAGATTACTTGCCTGGAATATGAAATGCCTCGAGTTTGATCACCAGCATCATACAAAGCGGCTGTGTGGTCCATGCCTTCGATCTCAGCACTGAGAAAGTAGAGGCAGGAGGATCAGAAATGCAAGGCCATTCTCAGCTGTGTAGCAAGTTCAAGGTCAGCCTGGGACACTTAAGACTCTGTCTCAAGAAAGAAAAGAACAATAAAATAATAATGATCAACCCCTCTCTAGGCAGGGGCCAGCAACCATCTGTGACAGCCCCATGGACAGCTGTGCATCTCCCAGGGTAAGGAATGCTGTATTAGTCAGGGTTCTCTAGAGTAGTAGAACGTATAGAATTAATCTCTCTCTCTTTCTCTCTGACATATATACACATACATATACATATATGCACATATATGCACATATACACACATGCATACATATGCATATATAATACACACATGCACATACATACACACATAAACACATACACACATACATATACATACATGCATATACATACACACATATACACATATATTCACATTCATGCTCACACACATACATGCACACACATATATACACATACATACACATATATACATATATACATACACACATATATACACATATACATTCACAGATATACACATATATACATATATGCACACACATACCTACACACACACACACACACATGAATGAGTTACAGGCTGCAGTCTGACTAATCCAACAATGGCTGGCTGTGTAGAGAAACCTAATAATCCTGTAGATGCCCAACTCGCTCCATGAGTCTGATGTTTCAATGGGTCTTCAGCATACTTGGAATCCCAAAGAAGTAGGCTCGAATGCCAGTGAAGAGATAGACTTCCAGCAAGGCAAGGGCAAGCAGGAAAAGAGCACCGTCCCATGGCCTCTGCATCAGCTCCTGCCTCCAGGTTCCTGCCCTGCGTGAGTTCCTATCCTGACTTCAATGATGAACTGTGATGTGGAAGTGTAAGCTGAGCGAACCCTTTCCTTCCCAAGCTGCTTTTGGTCATGGTGTTTATCACAGCAATAGCAGCTCTAAGACCTTCCTGTCCCCAAATAGTGTCTCTGGCACGTCTGGTCCAACTGGACAATCGATTTTGCTTACAGAACCTCATTTCTGCTCCTTCAGCACCAGTGGCCCTGGGACTCAGCACTCAGCCCATTCATTATTGAGATCTCTCTGAGCTCTTCATGGGGATCCATGAAGGAGTCTGCATGTCTCTGTGCCCCTGAAACCCATCAACCCTGCCAACACTCTGTGGGGCTTCAGGGACACACAATGACCTCAGCCTCAGCTGGACAGTCCAGGCTCCAAGCATCACACTCACGGTCAAGGTAGACTCAGAGCCTTCGAAAACATTCCTTCTAGGAGCTGGATCCTATCACCTTGCAGGGCTGATTGACGATACAGATCGTCGTGTGTGTGTGTGTGTGTGTGTGTGTGTGTGTGTGTGTGTGTATGTGTGTGTGTGGTGGTCTTAGGCAGGACCAGGCCTCTCAAAGCCCCCCATTCATTCATTGCCTAGAGGCACTGAGATCATAGCATGTGTGTTGGCTGGTTGTGTGTGTCAACTTGACACAGTCTGGAGTTATAACAGAGAAAGGAGCCTTGAGGAAATGCCTCCATGAGATCCAGCTGTAAGGCATTTTCCCAATTAGTGATCAAGGGGGGAGGGCCTATTGTGGGTGGTGCCATCCCTGGGCTGGTGGTCTTGGGTTCTATAAGAAAGCAAGCTGAGCAAGCCAGGGGAAGCAAGCCAGTAAGGAACATCCCTCTATGGCCTCTGCATCAGCTCCTGCTTCCTGACCTGCTTGAGTTCCAGTCCTGACTTCCTTTGGTGATGAACAGCAATGTGGAAGTGTAAGCTGAATCAACCCTTTCCTCCCCAACTTGCTTTGTGGTCATGATATTTGTGCAGGAATAGGAACCCTGACTAAGACAGCATGTGAGCTTTCTTCATGTTCACATTGTCAGGGGTTGCCTGCCTTCTCTTATCCAGTCTCTTGTGGGACCCTGGGCAGGTGACTGACCCTCTCTGGGCCTCAGTTTCTTCATCTAAAGACCAGGGTCTCCAAGATTCCTTCAGTTCACATTTACAGGTTCTGAATTCTGGAGATGCTGTCTCACGATGCAGGAGAGAGAGAGATACAGACAGAGAAACAGACAGACACACAAACACACACAGAGAAAGACAGAGACAGAGAGAGACAGAGAAACATATGCTGTACCACTGACAGGAAGCTTCCGTCCAAAGGCATCTCATCTCTTTCCTGTGCAACAGTTTATTTTCCTGACAGCCATATTCCATACCTAAAGTTTAAGAAAAGCCTACCCAGCATTTTGTCTCTCAGAGAACACAGCACACGTTCTGGGAGAAAATGTGAAACATACAAAGTAAGAAGGACGGAGACAAAAACAATCCTTTCACCTGACTGATTTATTAAGCACCTATTGTGTGCTCTTCACTGTAGAGAGGCCAGTGTGCTAGGATAGAGTTTATATGTGGAAGCATAGCTACAGATACAGAATCCATAGTTCAAGTGCTACTCCTGTGTGTACGTGTGTGTACTCATGCATGTGTGTGTGTGCAGATATGTATGTGTGTATGTGTATAGACACATTTGTGTGCATCATGCATATGTGTATGTGTGTATATCTGTGTTGTCATACATGTGTGTGCATATGTGTATATGTGTATGCACTCGGGCATATGTGTATGCACAGATGCATATGTGCATATGTGAGTAGATTCATGTGTGTACACTCATGCGTGTTTATGTGTGTGTTTGTACACGCATGCATGTGTGTACATATGTGTATGTGTGGATATGTGTGTATAAAGGCACATATGTACACTCATGCATATGTATGTGTCTATGTGTATGTGTATAGATGCATGTGTGTGTGTATATGTGTGTGGGCTGGGTATCATTACATGGGCACACTGTCCACTTGGTCTTTCAGACAGGGCTTCTACTATTTGCCAAAGAGGCTGGCCGGGTACTCAGCCGTCCTCACCTCCCCAACCAGGATTACAACCACAGGACACCCCACTTAGCTTCCTGCATGGCTCCTTGTGGAACCCAGCTCCTCCTCCCGCTTATGTGGCAAGTGCCTTTACTGACTGAGGCGGCTCCCCAGCCAGTCTGTTTGCAGAGCAGCTGCTCCAACCTCTTAGCTAAAACTTGTCCATAATGATGTGTGTCCCAGGTTGTCCTGCTAGTGCATTTCTAGGACAAAATGAGTCTCATTTTTGGTTTTGTTTTGTTTTGTTTAAACTTACCTTATTTGTATTTTCACTTGCCTTCCAGTTAGAGACTGCAGGGTTGAGCAGCTACTCCACTCAAGATGGGTCTGGGGCTAGACCCTGAACACTGAAAGGGAATTGCTTCCTATCCCTGACTAGTTGAATTTTCAGACTTTCAACCTGAACAGCACCTCCCAGTTCAGCCCTGTGTGTTTCTGTCTTCTTTCCTTTCTGCAGGACACAATGGTATAGGATTAGGAAAGACACTGATGGTGCTGGTGTGTAAGGGTGTCTAGAGTCCCTTGGGAAACCTGGGCCATAGGCCACCTCTGGAAGACAGCTCCCTCCTGCACTCCTGGGGTTTCAGAACAGAATCCCACGGGCAGAGACATGGAGGGACAGGATGGGTGGGAAGGTCTTATAGGGCGGGGCACGAGGAAAAGCTTGCTGGGTTCTCCCAGCCTCCCCATCCCGTGGTGGTCTTGGTGTCCCTTACACACTCACTCCATCTGCCTGTGCCTATGTATCAAAGATACTCTTTTAAGAAGGACATAGTTGCACTGGATGAAGGCCAACCCTAGGTACCTGGAGGTCACCCACCGTTGGCAAATGCTTTATCTCCTAGGTAGTGATGACCTGGATTCCTTTTTATGGGTCAATATTAATGGTATCACATCACCTCAAGTACTGGAAACTGTACACAGAATGTCAGTGTCGACTTGTGAAGTCCCTCTGTCTGTCTCTCTGCTCTCTCTCCCTTTCTTTCCCTTAGTCTCAGTGTGAAGACTGATCCTAGAGGCCATAGCATAGCAACAGATCTACCACTGAACCCAACCTAAAATCTTTTTCTGTTCCTTTCAGTGAACCCATGGAGGTGATGTGCATTTGTGGAGAAGCCACTGCATTTCTGTGGATGTCTGGGCTACCACTGATCAAGTAAGGAGTGTCTTCACTTTGTGGTTTTGTTGGGTGCTGTGATGGTTTGTGTATGGTTAGCCCAGGAAGTGGCACTATTAGGAGGTGTGGCCTTGTTGGAGTAGATGTGGCCTTATTGGAGTGGGTGTGGCCTTGTTGGACTGGGTGTGGTCTTGTTGGGGTGGGTGTGGCCTTGTTGGAGTGGGTGTGATTTTGTTGGAGTAGGTGTGTCACTGTGGGTGTGGCTTTAAGACCCTCATCCTAGCTGCCTGGAAGCCAGTGTTCTGCTAGCAGCCTTCAGATGAAGATGTAGAACTCTCAGCTCCTCCTGCACCATGCCTGCCTGCATGCTGCCATGCTCCCACCTTGTTGGTACTGAACTGAAACTCTGAACCTGTAAGTCAGCCCAAATGAAATGTTGTCCTTCTGAGAGTTGCCTTGGTCATGGTGTCTGTTCACAGCAGTAACAGCCTCATTAAAGACAGGTGCCTTGGTTTCTCCAAGCTGCTGGTGGTTGACTCATTTCAGAGTCAGAGGAAAGAGGGAAAATGTGGTGGATCCCATGCTGTGAGGGATCCCTTCCCTCGGTTTCCATAGAGCATCCTTGGTCTGGGCCTCTTCTGTCCAAGGAAATGGGATTTTTAAAGCCAAACTGAAGAAGAGACAGGCTGCCGGCTGACCAGGGCCAGAGGGGAACTGGCACAGCCTGAGGGGCTGGCAGGGGACACAGCTTCTCTGACAGCTGAGTGATGCTGGGGTGCTAGAGTCGATGACAAGGATGTGGGTTGTCCGCTGGAATCCTGCCCTTGTGCAAATCAAGGCAAATTCCAGAACACAGAAGATCTGTCCTCTTCCCTGTCCAGCCTGGTAGAACCTGGCTTTGGTCCCTACAGCCCAGGCCCTGGGGCATTTAACAGACCAACTGGGAGGGACCAAGGCCAGCCTCTTTGCCAGCTGCCCATCCCTCAAAGCTAACACAGCAGCATCCTGCTTGTGACACCAGCACAGAGGTGCCCGGGCACCAGGCATGGCAAAGCCAGCTGGCAGCCTTGTGGACAGCCAATGGAGCAAGTGGCCAGCCATCTATCTGCTCCACACTGCCAGCCTCACGCCTGTTGTAGGCAGGCCCATGGTCCATCCCCGTGGCTGAGGTGCCAACCACCAGGTACTCAGGGCCAGCTGGCAGGCTGGCAAGACTGGCCAACATACCCATCTGCCTGCTGGCACCAGGCAAGCATGCAGGGGAACCGTGCCCAGGGTCCTTGGGGTGCCAGCTTGCCTGGTGTTCCAAAGCACTGGGGGCTCTGAGTCCTCTCTTTCTGCTGTCCATCACCCCTCATGAGCTGCTGCCAGTAAAGACCCTACTCTACAGGAAGTCAAGGTGACAGGAATCATGGGGGGTGGGCACTTACATGGTACGGAGTGCAGAACTCCTGCATTAGTATACAGTAAGGCAGCCTGTCCATGGTGAAGTCCAGGCCCAGGTCATCTTTTCTGGCCCACCAGTACCTAGTTGCTCAATCCTGGGTGTGCCATAAGATAGCCCACAGCCTCAGTCTCCCCATCTGTATCTGGGTACAGTGATGGTAAGTGAGCCAATGTCAGGACATGGAGATGATGGATTCACTTGAGAGCATAGGTTAGAGTCTGTGGGCCCTAGCTAGCGAAGTCTCTGCTCCAAGTCCCCCAGCTACAGGTCTGTGAAAAGAGCCTCAGTTGGAAGGCCTGACTTGAAGTTTCCATCACCCAGTGAGTCCCATGGGGATGAAGGAAGGGGTCATCGGGAACAGAAAAAGCAAGAGAGGGCAGAATCTGCTGGGACCTGCAGGTCTCCACATCTGGCCTGTTTCACTCTGGGATCCACGCTTGAGCCACGGTTAGGTGAGCCACACATGGTTCTGAGTGTATTTATTTTGTGTGGCCACTATGTAGGCAAAGCGCCCCGTGTGCCCACATAGGCTGAAGTCCCAAGGGTGGGGACCCGTATTAGTTTGGAACAGTTTGTCCTGCTGGCTTCTCTGGAGGACTCTGGTGTCATACATACCCAGCTGGTGTGTGGCACTCTGAGCACCAAGCAGCCAGAGCACCACACTCCTACCTGAGGGAGGCGCGTGAGCCTCAGCGACATCCTCCGAGGTGGAGGTTACCAGAGAGTCTGTGATGGTGTCAGGGGACATCATGAGACTGGGCCCATGATCAATTCCTGCTGGAGTCATGGAGCCCACAGCCTTCGGGAGGTCCTCATGGGACTCCACCCTAAGCTTATTTCAGAGGTAGAGGGCTGGCTGGGTGGCTGCTGCCCCTACCATGCTGTGGCTGGACTCGTCAGTGGTACAGCAGCCTTGGGTCAACCATGCTTCTGTAAATAGCTAACCCTGTCTGTAATTGCCCCCTCCCCTCCCACCAGAGCTCTCTTTGGGATGTTACATCTACTTGGGAAAAGCTGTCTAATGGAAGGAAATAAGGACATAAGGATTGAGAAGGGAAGGAGGGAGAAGGACAGAAGGACAGATGGAAAGAGAGGGAAGAAGAGGGGGGTAAGGAAGGGAAGAAGGGAGGGAGAGAGGAGGAGGACAGGTCTTTGTTCAGCTGTGGTATGGATGCACTCCGCCTCCAGCTAGAGCGAGGGCGTGTGCCTCTGGCCTTTGACCTCCTATGCTCAGAGTTCTCTGCATTTTCACAAGGCAGTGCTGAGGGACAGTGAAACTGGGTTTCCCATCTGCTGTTGGAATTGGCAGATCTCTGGTGGGGGTTAGGGGTGCTTTAGGAAGCCTTGGGTGTCTGAGTGAACTGGGTAGGCTGGGCATCGTTGAGAGGACCCCGGTGGGAGTTAGCTCCTGCAGAGGCAGAACTCCCCTGTGCAGGGCAGGCATCCTGCATGGAAGTCAGGGTCTTCCATCCCTTGATGGAGAGGAACTATCATGACAGGTCTGAGGTTTTGTTCAAGGGCCTCCATCCAAATTGTGAAACAACACATATATTTTGCAGATATTTCCATCCAAAATAGGGTTTTCCAAGTGATAGTTAAGGGCAGAGAGTGGTCATCTTCAGTCAGAACTTGACACTTTCCCTAGTCAGAGGCATGGTGTGTGTTGGGTGCTGGTCTTTATCTGGTCAGAGCTGAGGTGGAGGTGCAGAGTTTCAGGGAGCCATCAGGACAGATAGTGTGAAGATCAATCTAGATTATAGTTTGTTCTAGACATGAACCTGAATGTAGGCCTTTTCCTGGGGAGGCAAGCTAGTGCTTCAACCCAGAGAGCACACAGACACAGCACCAGGCTGTTTCAGGCTACTTCGCGTCCTTTCCTGAACCCTTTCCTTAGATATTGGACTTGTTGCCAACTGGAGAGAGGGAAGGCATGCATGCATGCAGATCCACACAGCACATGTGGTAAGCCTCACCGTGAGACACATAGAACACCCTCTGCTGGAAGGACTGCTAGATGTAACTTCCTCTCAGCTGAAGCTATCCCTCCAACCCGGAGGCAAGAGGGAGACTCAGGAAGGCCCTGAAACTTACAGAACCCACAAGGCCCCTCCCTAAAATAAGATGGCAGGGGAGAGGAGACTCTGAGCTGCTAGGTTCCAGAGCTGCCACTCGCCTGGGCATTCATCATGCTGGGAAGGGTTTGGGGGAGAGGCAGCTGCCTTTGAGTCACACACACTCTATAAGCAACTCCAATAAACCCACAGGCTCAGTCAGCCATATTTGGATAAAGTGCTCTCTACCGTTGCTGCTTCTCTGTCTGGGTGAAGCCATTCACGTTCTCATGGGGGGAGGGGGAAGTCACATAAGCATACCTGGTGTGCACATCTGGAAACATTCACACACATGAACAAACATGCAGAAATAGTGTGTAGGCATACGAAAACATACACACCACCAATTCCTACCTTCACCGTGACGAGTCTGAAGATTTGCATGATACATACTCATCGGACCCTGGCTCTCCAGGGTCACTAATGGTCACTCCTGGCTCCTAGGATTACCGACACTGATGTCACTGCTCCCCAGCTGGGACCCTTCCAGTCTTAGCCCTGGTGTTTTGTGAACTGCCGGCTCTTCCGGTTTCCTCTCCATTCCTTCACTGCCACATCTAGTGAACAGTCAGCGAATGTGCTCTCTTTGTATCATCCTCAGGCCTCTCCAGGCAGAACTTCTTCCTTCTAGCTCCCTACTAGGTGACCACGGCCTGAACAATCTTGATTAGGCATGCAGCTGACAGCAGAGGCAGACAAAAGGCCTCCAATGTACCCACAGCAGCAAGATCGGCCAGCAGCAGGATACCGTGCTTAGGGTAGAGATACCCGGGTGTCCAGAGCCCTCAGCAGAATCAGGTGCTGCCTGGTCTTCCTCTTCTGTCTGCTCTGCCACGCCACAGGTGTCACCAGCATTTCCCTTTACAGATATGAACACCAAGAACACTGGGACCTTCAGGCATTGGTCTAGCCAGCACATTGCAGAAGAGTGTCCAGAGCCAGGAAGTAACTTATGGAAATGAGCGCCCCCTGCAGGAGAGCATGGGAAGTGCCACCTGGGGTTCCTGAGAATAGAGTGCTGATTACAAGTGCTTTAAGGACCCGGGTCACTTCTCTTCAGTAAGTGAATGCTGTGCCCTAGGAAGGCCCAGCCAGGGTGTGCAGCAGAGACAAGGGTACATCTGACCTTACAGTGAGCTCTTTCCATATCACCTTTTGTCTCATGAGAACCAAGGAGGCTGGATGTCTCTGGCGGTTTTTAAAATATTTTCCCAGCAATGTTGGGAGGCTGAGGCAGGAAGGTCTCTGTGAGTTCAAGGCCAGCCTGGTCTAAATAGTGAGCTCTAGTCTAGCTGGGAACACACACACACACACACACACTCATATACACACTCACATACACTCATACACACACCACACACACATACACACACCACACACACATACTCACACACACACTCATACTACACACACATATACATACACACTCTCACACACATATTCATACACTCACACACATTCACATATACACACACATATACCATATACTTGCATACACAGATACACACACTCATACACATACACACACACCACACACACATATACACACTAACACACATGATACACATACATACTCACACACACTTATACACTCACACATACTTATACACATACTCACACTCACACACACTTTCTCTGTCTCTCTGTCTCTTTTTTCTCCCTCTCCCTCCTTCCCTCTCTTCCTTCCTCTCTCTCTGTTTGTCTCTCTTTCTCTCTTTCACACACACACACAGCCTCAGAGCACCTCTTCTTGGAGAACATCTATCCCTCCCCAAGGCCTCCTTCACTACTCCATTTTACAAGAAGCCTATGGAGATGCCCACATGAGAGAAGTCACAGGCAGAGAGCAGGAGGTGAGAGGCTTCAGGAGGGAGGGTGGACACCTCCTGGGTGGCCACTGTGGGTGCCTTATGGAGCCTGTAGTTCACACACCTTTCATCTCACTCTGTGAGAGACAAGTCTCTGAAGATTGCAGACACCACTGTGACTGAGGGAAGGGTCTCAGCTGGGACCTCCGTGCTCGGATCCCAGCCCCTCCCCCCTCCTCTCTCTTGGCCTTAACTTTGCCAACACAGGTGGCCTTGGGGAGATTCCAGGAGCATGCAGATGAGTGTTCAAAGCCCAGCACTGTGCCTCACAAAATGTGATTTGACCCAATGCGCTCATTATCCTTACCCAGAGAGTATCAGGTCCATGTCTTGGTGGTGTCCCAGTGCCTCTTCTCTTCACAATGGTCTTCACAAAGACCATTCCAGTTTTACCCGAGAAAACAGAGAGGACCAGAGAGGCTGATGGTCTCACCTGGAGTCCCAGACATGTTTAGTGGGAAAATGGAGACAGAAACCAGCACAGGAGCGAGGTAAGACTTGGGGACAAATACGAGGGACACTAAAGACCTCAGCAGACTCAACAGCTTGGTCATAGTGAGTGTGTTGTTGACACGCCTCTCGTACTCAGGCTTGGAGTGGCTCTTCACCGCGCTGCACTTAGGACACTTAGGTTTTGTTTGTGACAGATTCTTGTTTTGCTGCCCTTGTGCTCTTGTACCTGAAGATGAATTTAACTATTTCATCCTAATTCTGAACCTTGATATCTTGCTCTGACCCTGCCCTGACGCAGTCAGTTAGCACATGTTTTAGAGTACTTGCATCCATGAGGAAGGTCATTCATTACAAGGTAGGAAGTCCAGCTGGGTCAGCACACAGAGATAAGCGGAGATCACGTCTACTCTGGCAAAGAGACAGTGGTGGAGTCATTGTTAGGCCTGGCAGTGTGCAAACTTCCCCAGTGATGAGGGGAACTATAAATGTTGAGGGCAGAGAGGAAAGATACCAGGAGAATCTGAGGCACAGTGGGGAAGGACTTGGTCTCTCACCCAGCCACAGCAGCAAGCCCTGGAGGATCAGAGACATGGACAGCTTTGAATTTTCTCCTCAATGCCTACCGAAGAGTGGTTTGGCCTTGTGCACAGAACCAGGATTCTGGGGCTTTGGGTCCTGCTGAGCCCTGTGTCTCAGTGTGACAGTAAGCAAGCCACACAGTGCTATCTTTTGATTTTAACGTAGCACGGTACTTACCTTGCCTGTCCTGGGCCCCCAGAGCAGGCCCTGCTTACCATAATTTCTGGACAGGAATTTGGGGGAGCAGAATGGAGACCCCATGACAGCAGAGCTGCACAAGCTTGGGGTGACGCAGCTGGCCTGCCTGGAAACTCCTGTCCCCTCATTAGCAGTGGCTTTTCTTCTGAGCGTACTCCTGGGAGGAGAGGGCAGGGAGGCTGTGGGGACGCAATGAAGGTCTTAAAGCAAATTATGGTCTGCATAAAAATACTCCAGTGGAGGGCTTTAAACCATTCCCCTGGGCATCGAACGGTGACGGAGAGTCTATCGCTGCTCACTTATGCGACCACAGCCACCCAAGGTCAGAGAGAACGGAAGAGAAGCATTTAAGTATGCGAGTGGACCAAGGAGGGAGTATTTCCACACTGCCCTCTCCCCAGTGCTCTGAAGCAGGGCAGAGGGCAGGACTAGAAGGGGGGTTGTGGGAAGGGAGGGTGAGGAGGAGCTTGCATGGGGACAGGGGAACAGGAGGAGGCCTCAAACCTGGCTGCATTCTCCGGGACTCAAGTATCCCCTCTCAAAAACAGGAGCCATCTGATTAGGATGAGATCAGAGCCTGGTATATGGCTCATACCTGTAACCCCAGCACTTGGGAGGCTATGGGATGGTCACAGGGGGATGGAGGAAACAGTCTGGATGGTTGCAAAGGCCCAGGACTTCATAGGCTTTGCTACAAGGTAGCTTTGTAGATGGTAGGTTCTTCTCTCCTGGATTCACCTACACGAAGAAATTGCAGCTCCAGGTCTCTGCAGTGTGGAATTACCACCAGGCTTAATCCTGGGGCTCAGTGAGTCCCCTCTACACTGTAACTGGGCACTGCACCCAACCCTTAGAGAGGGTCCTCGGCAGTCCCAAAGACTAAGGAGTGTGAGATCACACGAGAGAAGACCCTGTACTGGCTAGCTTTGTGTGTCAACTCAACACAGGCTGGAGTTATCGCAGAGAAAGGAGCTTCAGGTGAGGAAATGCCTCCATGAGATCCAGCTGTGGACCATTTTCTCAATTAGTGATCAAGGGTGTGGAGGGGCCACCCCTGGGCTGGTAATCCTGGGTTCTAAAAGAGAGCAAGCTGAGCAAGCCAGGGGAAGCAAGCCAGTAAGAAACATCTCTCTATGGCCTCTGTATCAGCTCCTGCCTCCAAGTTCCTGCCCTGTGTGAGTTCCTGTCCTGACTTCCTTTGGTGATGAACAGCAATGTGAAAATTTAATCTGAATGAACCCTTTTCTCCCCAACTTGTTTCTTGGTCATGATGCTTTGTGCAGGAATACAGATCTAAGACAGACAGCTCTGAATCAGGCCCAGCAATAGGCTCTTAGTAGCTCAGGAAATTGGGCTCATGGGTCCCATGGTAGCATGAGGGTCAAGTGGGGTCAGGCTCCAAGGTACTTAGTACACAGTACCAGCAGAGGTACTTAGTACATGGTACCAGCAGCGGTGCTATTGGAAGAGCTACTCCATGAAACAGACAGGGAAGCCTGTCTGCTCCAGCGTGTCTACACATGCGTGTGTGTGACTGCTGCTTCCTCTGAGAGGCTCAGAGATAGCAGGCAAGCTCTTGGGGATAGACGAACACACCCTTGGGGCCGAGGAATGGCTCGTGGGACCAGGGTCACTTGAGAAATGAGGCTTTGTCTTCCCCAGTGGTGGAGGTGTCCCTATTGCTAGCAGAAGACAAATGGGTGCTCCTGGTGCAGTACCCTGGGCCCTGGGCATTGGCAAGAAGGGACTGGATTTCTCAGTCTTTTGACTTCTGTGGCCAGAGAACTGCATGGAGCACCTTGTGGGAGCACCGCCCATCTCAGGGACCTTTGACTCTCAATTATTTTTCTATTTCTAAGACAAGGCCTCTTACCCCAGGTGGGTTTCCTACAATGTAGTCCACAGAGTTTGTAATTCTCCAGCCGCAGCCCTCGGAGTGCTGGGATAACCGGGCTGGCCTTGAACTTGCTTTGTGCCCTAGGCTGACTTTGAACTCACTCCAAACCCCAGATGGAGCTAGGATTTTCTACCTTTTTTGTTTTTAGCCTCATGAATAGCTAGTGAGATGAGTACCACTATGCCTATCTCATTCTTGTTTGCTTCAAATAACCCTTCTCCACATTCAACCTTGCCTGGCTAAGTCTCTTGTCTAAGGGCTTGTGGCCCTTGTTTTTCTGTCGCTGAATCCCTCTATGTCTGTGACTTTGGGCCTCCCAGTGTGGCTTGGGTGTACTCTGTGTGTATCCTGTGCTTTAGAGCACACAGCCCTTGGAGTTGTGCAGCTCAGCGTCTGCAGGCATCTGCCCTGAGCTCTTCTGATCTGAGATCTGAGACAGCCGAGGGGCTGGCAGTGCCGGGCGTGATGGAGTGTGTGCTGAGAGGGCTGTAGATAAGCGGTGATTCCTGAGGACGCTCCATCATCGCTTCTGAGAACATGTTAGCAGTGATTGTTTGAATGTCTCCGCTAATAGGATATTATTCATAACACTCGGGCTGGCTCAACTAGAAGATGATAAGAAATTAAATCCTTAATGGCTTTCCAAGGGAGACTTTCCCTAGGGGGACTGGGGACCCTGGGAAGTGGTTGCCTACGCCCTGCCCATATTCATAGGAAGGGGATTAAGATCAGCTTTAAATGACCCTCCCAGGGAGACACAGGGGCAAAGGCAGAGGATGGAAGGAGCCGGCTGTGATGGGGGCACTTGCTTCCTTCTGAGTGAAGACACACTTCACTCAGGTCCTTTCCTGACCCTGTTACCACAGGCACTGCAAGCCTGGGACATGAGAGGCCTGGAGAGGCCAATGGACTGGCTGCTAATGTCAGGACTTGGCTTCTGAAGCAATCTCTTCTGGAGTGGATCTCATAGAAAAGGGTGTAGACCTGCAAGAAGCAGCCTCTGAAATTCTAGAAGTTGGGGAGCCCCACTGTCCCAGCGGGTGACATGAATGCTGAGTGGGTTCAGGAGACACACAGATTCTGAAGGTCCCCACCTAGACACCTGTAATGTGCGTGCTTCTGGGGTACCATTCAGAGCTTCCGGGGTACCATTCAGAGCTTGTGGACCTTCAGAGCTTGAAGGTCCCCTTCTGCTAGAAATTTCTGAGCATGAACCACCGAACAACATGTGCTTAGTTGCACACACATTTCTACATGCACACAAATACATGCACACCCACATAGAAAGCACATACACGTGTGCACACACAAATACATGCGTACCATGTGCCTGCATACACACACACACACACACACACACACACATACACACACACACACCCCAAATGGCGTGTTAGAACTGCCAAGAACAGAATCTTGGTCCCATGTTCTGGGACATGCCATACAAACACTAGAGGCTTCTCTGCAGCGTGCAATCTTCCCCTGGACACATTTCTCCACACACTTCTGATTATCCATGGAATTAGCCTCCCCTGTTCCTGGAGCAGGGTAGATGGGATGGTAGGATTCTTCCACAGTCCAAACTCCTCATCAGGAACTCAACGGTGCAGCTATCTGTAAATATTTAAAAGTACACACTCTTTTTGTTTGATTTGCATTGTTGCAGGCTACAGAGAGCCCTGGTTGCCCAGCCCCCATTTTCTCTCCTCTAGGTCTCATTGGCTCCACAGTGGAAGCCAGCCTAGATTTCCATTCTCAAAGTTCACGATTCACCCAGCCATGAGCTGTGCCTTTAACCACTGCTAAATTGTTTCCTGACAGCCCAGCTCCAGTGTTCTCCCCTGACATTTGATTTACATATGATCTTTAAGCAACACCACGGCTGCGATAGCGATTTGGTTAATATTCCGAGTGCTCCCCCACAGCCCGTACCTTGCAGGGCCATTTCCTTGCAGCAGTATGGCAAAATGCATGTACCAAATAAATGTATTGCTAATGAAATCAGCAGATTATGGGGAAGAATCAATTGCCCTGCTGCTGGGATGAGGCACCAGGAGTTAATTTTGCCTGGATCTGCAAGGGTAGCTGTTAATGGAACAGGCTTTTTACCTAATTGGAGAAGAAATGAATGAAATATGGTAACGTTCCATGATGCACGCAGCGAGTGCATCCCAGTCCCATGTCCTGCCTGGCAGAGTTCACAGCACAGTGAGGCTTGGCCTCCTCCCATCATTCTCGTTGGTCCTGTAGAGCCTGGGCCCTTATGGCCTCATCACCCTCCCTTCCTTTCACACATCACGCCCTTGCTTCTTCCATTCCATCTTTCCTCCATTCATCTTTCTTCAATCTCCCCACCTATTGTCTCTATCTCTCCTTCTTTCTCTCATCCATTCATCTACCTACCTACCTGTTCATCTGTTTATGCTTCTATCCTTCCATTTACCCATCCACCCACCCACCCATCCATCCATCCACCCATCCATCTATCCATTTATCCATCCATCCACCTATGATCCATCCATCCATCCACTCATCCATTCACCCATCCATCCATCCATCCATCCACCCATCCATCCATCCACCCACCCATCCATCCATCCACCCATCCATCTATCCATTTATCCATCCATTCACCCATCCATCCATCCATCCATCCACCCATCCACCCATCCATCCATCCATCCATCCATCCATCCATCCATCCATCCATCCACTTATCCATCAAGGTAATCAACTAGGGTCTTGTACACAAATATCTTCAAGAGCCTGTAGTCTGATCGAATGCGCCCTGAGCCTGTCTATAGTGTCTGGACCATATCCAGTGTGGTCACCTGATTACCATCACTCTCACTGCCATCTTGCCATCAGCACATCTGCCACTTGTCTGCTCTGCCATCTCCCTTATTCCTGTGGAGGGTCAAGTAACTCATGAAGTCCCACTTGCCTTCTGTGATTATGCTTAAAGACAGTCATAGAACTGACATGGCCCCTCACACCAAGCCAGTCTATGGTGCCTAATGCCTGCATGCTTAGCCAAGGGTGTGTCTCTCCTCCCTCTTCTCCTCCCACTTCCCTTCTGCCTGGGACAACACCATGGATAGCTGTACATTCTTGAGTCTGTGGTTCTCCCATTTCCTGGCAGATGGCTCATGGAATGACCTCTGCAAAGGAATATTCCTGGATGGCACCTGTGAATACCTGTGGCTCACAAACACTGGACTCTCAGCTCTCACAGGTGAATTCTACTGTCCAGCTGTAGATGAAGGGTGGGGAGTAGGGAGGGGGGGCGTGAGGTTGGACACAGGGACTCATGGTGCAGTATGGAGTAGTGGACTCATATGCTTGATGAGGGTGGGGTTAGGATTCGCACCCAGGACTCCAGAGCACACTGTGATTCTCCAGTTTCAGAATATATAAATCTTCTTGGGAACAAGTAGACAGTTCATTACAGTTTTCCCTTGAGCTATAACCTGGAATATTAAGTCCCTAAGGGGGGGCAAAATCTATTCTGCACAGTCAAGGTAAAGGGGCAGTGCTGGTGGAAGCACCTGTACACGCAATGCCTTGTTTATGGAAGGGATAAGAATCTTGCTGAACGATGGGGTGTTGTAGGGTTTTAGCTTCTGGATGCCTGTTACCCACACAAGTCTAGGACTTTTTTTGATTTCTTGTCTACTGTCTACCAAGGAGTAGCCACTTCTTGGGCACCTACTATGCCTCTGGCACCCTATTGAAAGCTGGGAGTGTAGACACCATTGTGCCTTCCAGGAGCGCAGTGGCCAAAGCCACACCACAGTCTGTCTTCCCCTCTGCGTTCGAGGGACTGCGCCCCCCCCCCCCCGAATGTATTTATCATCACATTCAAGGATCTCAACTTCTGCTTATGTAAACTTTGCTGAGATTTGAGCAGAAATAGTAAATAACCAAGCTCCTGAGGGCTGCACTAATTTCTTAGACATTTAATCAATACGGAGCTGCCCCGTTCATTACAGCTGTCAAAAATATGCAAAATCGCCCATCTGGTCCTTTCAGGTACGGAGCTCAGAGTGGAATCACCAGTTGCTCGGCCAATTACTACGCCCCAGTCTCCCTCCCTGCGAGGCCTCTCCATTAGCCAGGGGCTGCTGGCTCCGGAAGAATTCTAAACAATAAATATTTGACATGGTATGGGCCGGGCTGGGGCCTGTCACAGTGACAGGTTTGGGGGCCACAGATGAGGAATACAGGTAGGGTTCAGGGGGACTCAGCCTCCCCCACCTGGGCTGCCCACAGCCACCCTTCCCTGCGTGGCCTCCTTCTTGTGAGGCCCCTCCCTGCGCCTCAGATATTTAGACCTATTAAAAACCATTGGGGGGAAAAATGGTCTCCACAAAAGCTTTGCATAAAAAAGTGATCAACGCGAATTCCTCTGAGGAAATTGCTTCAACAGATGGAAATGGGCCATTTGCAACAAACGCCGCTGGCTGTGCAGATGGTGATTATGGGATGTATGTAAACACGCAAGCTCCAGCAAGCAGGGGGAGCTGCACCACTGAACTCAGCCTACACTGGGACCGCCCACCCTGGTGCTGGCCCTGCCCTGGTTGGCCCAGGGCTCCAATGGGGTTCAGGGGCCAGGGCACAGCTTGGAGTTCCCAGAGCTATTAGCTTAGTTGCTGTTTAATTACAGATCTGTCTCAAGTGCTGCCTGGGAGCAAATCGCAAGCACTCTGTGGTCCCAGGGCGACTGAGGTGGAGGGCTTCCTAGACAGAAGCTCCACCTCTTGGTCACTGAATGCTGGCCAGAGCTGCAGCACTGACCCCTGGTGCCTTCTCTATTCGATCTCTATGGAATTCTGGGAAGTCACCCCACCATCCTCGTCCCCTACAAATGGGGAAACTGAGGCTCAGAGATGTGAAGTATTTCTCCCAAGACTGCCATCTTGGAAACTGAGGTTACTGGACTAAAGGGATGGCTCAGCACAAAGAACACACGTCGTTCGTACAAAGGTCCTGGGTTCAGTTCCCAGCACCCACACAGGTGGCTCACACCCACCTGTAACTCCAGTTCTGTGGACTCAACTCTCTCTTCTGTCCTCCACTTATACCTGGAACCATGTGCACACACACAGACACATAGAATTTTTTTTAAAAATCGGACAAATCTCCTTTTAAAAGAGGAAGGTAAAGAAACCAATATGTGTCTGCCAGCAATGGCTGGAGAACCAACCACTCCAAGCTCTTATGGCTTTATGACATAAGCACCGCTGTCCCTTACAAGAGGTCTTTGCCCAGCATTGTGGGAATGGCAACCTCTCTCTTCATTTTCTGTTGCTAAAGGAGGTCCAAGGCTATAACCGGCAGATGAAATGGGACAGCTAGGCATCCGGATGAGAGAATTGTAAACACACCACAGGCCATGAGGATGGAAGCGGGTAGAAGTTTGGGACAGTTTTGTGAGCTATCTACCTATGGAAGTTTGAACATAGAACTCTTTCTCCGTTCCTACCACCAACATCCCCAGAGAAAGTGGGGTTCTTCACCACCTCTGCCTTGGTCTCTCCAGAACAAAGCTCGGTCTTGGTCCGGCTTTGCTTTTCCCCAGTGGCTGGGTAGCCTTGGGTAAGTTGATCCGTTCATCCTCCCTAGGGCTAACCTGGGCTTGTTCTCATGATACCCACTGTGTTTGGGACAATGAGCAAAACCGCACGAATCACTAGTGAGCGGTTCTGGACACACTGAGCGACCCCGTGCTGAGTGTTTTCATCTGTGCTGGCTATGAGTACTGCCTGTGATCGGTGACTAAGCAGCGAACGTCAGAGGCTCAGCCTACATGTTGCTATTACTCTATCTTGTCTACGCATCATCACTTAGGGGCTTACAATGCTAGACAGGTAGGAGTTCCACCACCATCTACACAGGAAGATACACCAGTGTTTGATCCCTGGAATCCAAGTAAAGATAGGAGCAGAAAATTGACTCTTCAGAGTTGTCTTCCACATGTGTGTTGACCTCCACGTGTTATGTGTTGACCTCCACATGTTTGTTGACCTCCACATGTGTGTTGACCTCCACATGTGGAGGAGCCTCAAAGAAGAGTTGGCTTGCCCAATAATTCTCAGTGTTGGTTCCATGGTGGGGCCAACTTCTTGACCATAACAGTCCACAGATCTGGCCTCTGCCACCTGCTACCTGGTGCCAGCTGGACACAGCTATCGCAGGGGGAAGGACAACCCGGAAATGGAAGGGCTGTGGTGCTGGCTCTGCTGGATGTGATGCTCTGGTTGGTCGGTCACTGTCCCCCTCTGAGCCTCAGGCTTCTTTTGTGTCAAGTGTTTGGACCCAAGGTCAAGATTAGAGAAGAAAGGCGTGTGTGTGGAGGTCCTGTACTCAATGGGGACAGTTGTTTGACTCACACCAGCCTGGCAACCCGTGTTTGATCCCTGGAATCCAAGTAAAGACAGGAACAGAAAATCAATTCTTCAGAGTTATCCTCTGACCTCCACATATGTGTGGACCTCCCCATGTATGTTGGCCTCCACATGTGTGTTGACCTCCCCATGTGTGTTGACCTCCCCATGTATGTTGACCTTCCCATGTGTGCTGACCTCCACATGTGTGTTAGCCTCCACATGTGTGTTGGCCTCCACATGTTTGTTTCAGCACCTGCACCTGTGTGCATACACCGTAATGACAATGTCAGTAAAATTAAAATTAGATGTGGAAGAGCTCGTGCCAAAGGTAGTGTGGGAAGAAGCAAGTACTTCCCATTCTGTGTTCTCCCCCTGCAGAGCCGCTGCAGAGATCATGGGTTACAGCGTGTGTCTGGGGTGGGAGATGCCAGGAAAGCTGGCTTCCCAAGCTTGAAGGCAACTAGAGCCTCACATTCCTATGAACACAAGTGTTGTGTCTCCAGAGAGTCCCACCCAAGCTGGACCACTCGAGACAACCCTTAGGGACCAGTAACTTTTAGCAAAGGGACGTTAAACTACAGTTTGAGAATCTTCAGCACAGTCACCAAGTACCAGTGTCCACGAAAGCCTTGGGGTGTCTGCACAGAGCTTCCTATGCTGAACTCTATGGTCCCCCAACCCCTCCATGATTCTTCTCATTTCGGACCCCACGTGTGCCTTGACTTCCTCCATCCCTGAACCATCACACTCACTTCCGCAGAGAACCTTTCCCAATTTCTTAGACCAGGACACCATGGCACCTGCTTCACCTTGTCACCAAGCTGGAGTAGGACACACATCTGTGTGGCTATTGATGAGTGTCATTCTTACCCCTTAAGACTGTGTTCCCTGGGGTGGGGGGAGGGGAAACAAAAAGCTCAAGTTTGTTCGTCTCTGTGTCCGGTGTGGGTCACTGTAGGATACACAGAGAACAGATCAGCAGACACACACCAGACACAGTGAATCCAGGCTGTTTTAAGACACCTGAAGTTGCTGGCAACTATCCTTAGAGACACATGGCCCTCTGCCCCTTGACCTCTGCCCTATGACCTCTGCTCCAATGACTTCTGCAGTTGGTCAGAGAAAGCAGCTGATCCTGAGGAGGATAACACATTTGGAAAGCATGACCTCAGGGTGGTACTGGTCCTCCACCCCTCACTCCCACCCACCATCCCTGGCACGCTTTGAGGTCTGTCCAAAGCAGGCAGAAGCTAACGTTTGAGCACACTGCTTTCCAAACACTTTGTCTTCTGTGCTTTGGGGCAGTGGTCCTTGAATCTTTGTAAGAATGCGGTGAGTAGAAACTTTGAAGCTCAGAGAGGCTCTGGAACATTCCTGGGAACCCACAGCAAACCGGGCAGAGTCTGAGCTCCAGTGCCCATCTCTCTGCTATCTTTCTGCATGTTTGTATACACATGTGTGCGTGCACACATGTCTGTGTATGTGGGTGTGAGCATGTGTGTGAATGTGTGAGCATGCCAGCCCAACCACTCCCTCTGGTGACCCGAAGGAAGTGTTCAAAGTAGCTCTACAGGGGTCCTGTGGCCAGTATGAACACTTGTTGCTAGCCCCATCAGACTTGTGAAAACTCCAAACTCACTCATCCAAGTCCAGAATTCCTGATTGCTTTGATTCCTGGAGCTGGAAGCTCACATTGCTTCAGGAGGCAGAGCTGTGAGAAGCCTGTTTTCTTTTGTTTCCACAACTCCCTATTGCCACCCTGGGGTGCCTTTCTCTTCTTGTGGTGCATATATATCCATCCTGAGTTGTTCTGGGACCTCGGCCCCTTTGAATATCAGAGTTATGACATCTGTTTCTTCACTTTCTGAACCAAGAATCCATTGCCCATTTTCCTGGGGAAAAGACTGAGGCTGAGGTGAAAAGACCCAATGGAGGCCTGACTGGCCTGGAGACAGAATGTAGATCCCTTGGCGTGTGGTTCACTGAGGCTCAGCCAGGAGACAGAGAACTACCACCCTGGATCGCAGCTTTCTCTGGTTTCCTCGGTTTCAGCTGTAGTGAGGCAAGCAGGTCCCTCTGCCTGCTGTCCTCAGCTCCCCTGCATCGATCCCCGGCTTTACGAGGGTGACGGGCCCCACCTTTTAACTGCATTATTACTTCTTTATGGGCTGAGCATTGAGCAGGTCTCCTCCGCTGTGCAGCGGGTGCTGGAATTTATATGCGAGCTGAAACATTTATTGGAGTCATATTGATAAAGGTTTATTGTGCAATGGCCTGTGGCTCTCAGAAGAGGTGGGGTCCTCAAGAGGCCAGGAAGGAGGCAGGTCAACGCACTCCGAGGGCAGCTGTTCATGCTTGAGACGAAGTGGTGGTGTGTCTAGTTCTTGCCTCTGTTACCAAGATGGGAGAGTCTGTTCACGGGAAGGGACAGGAAAACACAGGGAAGGGCAGGAAGATTCCTCCAGAGACTCAGCAATCCAAGCTCATGGGCAAGTTGGAGTTGAACTTTGCCCAGATGGAGCAAAAGCACAGGAGGCAGTTGGTACATATATCTGGCTGCCCAGGCCATACCAGTACCTTACGGATGCTCCCAGCTCCCCTGTGAAGCTGTCCACTGCGGCTCTGCTCACCTCAGAGGATGAGAGGCTCACCTGTGGAGGTCAGACCCTCCACACATCCTCTCTTTCCTGCAGTCTGCTCCACGGTTAGGAACGGGATCAACTTTCCAGATGCTTGGAGGATCCCGTTGTCTGCAGCTCAGTGACCTTTAACACAGACAGAGCCTGGTCCCCTCACCTCAGAGTCTCTCAGCTTTGAAATGGTGTCGGGATCTCACCTATAAGTCCATTACAAGTCTCAGACACCAACACAGGTGCCTATCTGTTCTTTAAGCCCGCTTCACCTGGCCCTGACTCCCTGATATGAAAGGCTGGATCATCTGTGCTATCTATCTCTCATGGAACTCACATTCCCCAGGGACAAGGATTCTCTTGGTTCTACCTGGTGCTGTCCCCTCAGAACTGACATCACAGGCTGAGATGTCTTCCTTCGCTTACTGACTGAACAACAGTGTGTGTGTAGCTCCAGGAGGGAACTAGTCAGATGCGGTTCTAAGGGGGCCTTTGGCAAGGTTAGGAGACTTGAGCTCTAATTTCCATCCTGCAGGGCTTGTACAAAAGCAGGGTCCTCCCCAAATCTAAAGTAGGGGGGCAAGCCACACAGAGCCCTCCCCAAGTCTAAGAGGGGGTATCCATGCACTCCTGCTGAGTTAGTAATGTCTGTGCTGAGGAGTTAGCCCTAGGAGGGCAACTGGAAGAGGAATAGAGGAATAGCATGGAGTTCATTTGAATGTATCTCCACGCCCCAAAGCCAGCACTAGCACTTCACAGGAAGCAGGAACCTGCTTAGCATACTAAATGGTGCTGGCTGAGCAGCCTCTTTCTTTAGAGGACCTGGGGTGTCAGTCTCTTTAATTCTAAGGGAATAGTAGTGCAAAGATAGAGGTAGTTGTCACATTAATTGGTGGCAACAGATAAGAGCTAGTCACTGAGTGCTGGATCTGTGCTGCGACCAGTCGTCATTCTTTCTACATCTGCGGATAGACAGTGGCACATGGTCAGATGTGCAACCACAGACTCTTTCCCAGAGTTTGTACATTAGGACTCCAGGACTGGGCCCTGCATTACGATAGACACATTGGCAACCTTGGGACAGATAGATTTGGGGTCACATTCTGCTTTGGCCACTTGCAAACTTGAGGGTCCTGGGCCTCAGTCGTCCTGTCTGCATTATGGGTGTGACACAGCTTGACTCTCAGTGTTCCTCAGAAGCTGATTATGGAAGGTCCAGGGGATGAAGGGGAGGCTGGCTGACACAAATCTGAGTCGGGGACTTCATGTTGAGACATGACCGGCCATATATACATGTACCACACACATGCACATACACAAAGATGGGACACTGGGGTGGCCCGGTCACGTGCCAAGTGCTCACAAAGAGCCTCAAGCTCGAAGATTCCTAACGCATCAGGCTTTCAGAGGCGTTCCCTTTAAAGTTGAGCCCAAAATCAAGGCCAAAGAATTCTGCTCAGCCCAGACTACTGTCCCTCTGGAGGGCCATTCCCTCTGGGTAGTGTCACTTAGACTGCCACCTGTCCTTGGCAAGCAGAACACAGCGGTGACCACAGAGGGGGAAGAGGCAGCAGTCAGGGAAGTGCTTACAGGTTCTGGACACATGTCTGCAGGTCTGTGTCATGCAGGCACACAGGACCTTGAAGTGCCAAGGAGACAGTGGCAGAGCCGACTTCGTGAGCTTCCCATCTCCCAGCCCTGCTTACCTGTTTGGTGGAGTGATCGATACGTGTGCAGGGCCAGTGAAAATGTGCTCTCAGGTGTGAAAGTTAAAGTTGTCTGTTGCCTGGTTCCTCACTTGACAGAATGTTGCCTGAGGTTCCCACGAAGGAAGCGCAGGCAGATGGTTCTCAGCGTGTGCACACGCCCACTTTCCTAGTTAATAGCTTTTATCGACAGGCAGCACACACTTGGAAAAGTGCACGAGTGTGCATCTTGATGAATGAGCTTCAGAGATTCAGGCCTAAATATCCCCACCATGATCCAGAATCAGGTCACTGAGTCCTCCAGGGCTGACCATGGCTCTCCACCTCAGGTTTCTATTACTGTGTCCTGATCACCTCAGGTTTCTATTACTGTGTCCTGATGAGGTTGCCTTGTCTGCTCATGACGTCATATGGGGCGTCACCCACAGTCTTCAGGAAGTCTCGGGTGGTTCATCTCCGTGTCCGCATAGCAGGAAGTGGCACATGTATTCTGAAAGGGGCCAGATAAGAAAGCCCTGCTGTACGCTGTGACCACAGCCCTGCTGCTGCAGTTCCAACGCCATCACGGGTGACAGGAGACTGACAGCTGTGTCTCAGTGAAGCTTCCTTTATAAAACAGGAAGTGGCTGGGCCTGGAACCCTGTCCCAGGGAAGACTTTTGGGAATGGCTGGGCACCTGGGTAGATCCTGGTTGTAGACATCGGGAGTGTTCTGCTGTGAACATTGCAGATCTGAGATGGAATGTGTTGGTGTGTACCTCACACGAGGACACTGGATCACAGCCTCTCACAGGTGTGGGTTCAGAACACAATGCAGGACAAGTCACTCTAGCTATGTGATGGTAATTAAATGAGCTGTCATTTCTGCATGCTATGTGAATCTCTCCTTTTCTTTTCACCATCCTCCCCCTCCTCTCTCCCTTCCTCCCTCCTCCCTCCCTTTCCCTCCCTTCTCCCTCTCTTGTCCTCTCTGTTTTTTCTTCCCAGTGATCCTGAGGATTGACCCTCACCACAACTTCACTGTAGAATGCAGGGAAGGTAGCTATCTGCTCCTCCAAGTGTTGCAGGTCTACACCATGGTGATATCAGGACACAGCAAGAGAAGGCTGCTCTTTGGCAGAGCTTTCCTGAGTTGAGCTTGATTCAGGCGCAGCTTTCTTTGTGAGCTTACACCCCTCTACAAGCAATAGGGCTTCCCTAGAAACAAGGGACCCTTGGCCTTCATGAGGGCTACTCAGAGACCAGAAGCCAGACCACTGCGGCAAAGCCCAGGTCTCCTTAAGACTCCCCGCTTGAAGGCCTCTACTCCAAATTTCTAAGCCGTTTAGTCTGATACAGCCAGCCTGGGGCCTTGATGTTCCAATGTAGCCGTCAAAGTCAGTATACCCGTGTGACAGCAGTTCTATAGCACACCCGTGTCACGGCAGCCCTGTAACACACCTGTGCCACAGTAGCTCTGGTATGCCTGTGTCCCAAGAAGTGGCAACGCCCTGTTGAATTCTGGCACTGAGCAACCCTGAAGGCCCCACTCAACCCACCAGGTTCACCAACTCCCTGAAAATGAAAAGCATTTTTTGGAGGAATTAAAGTCCCAGGATCCATTATTTACCACAAGGCATAAAACCTGGGTGATTCACCCAGGTCCCCTGTCCTTTTCCATGCTGACTGCAGGGTAATTAAGTCTCTCTGGCACTCCCCAGGGGCCCCAGGGTGCCTTTTCCTGGGAAGTGGGACAGGTTTCTGGATTAACCTGATTTAAGTCTATCAAGTACTTAGGGTAGCCTTAGATCCTGGGATGGGGAGACTAAAGCAGAAGGATTGTGGTTTAAGGCCAGCCTGGGCTATATAGTGACATTCTGACAGAGAGAGAGGGAGGGAAGGAGGAAGAGAGAGAGAGAGAGAGAGAGAGAGAGAGAGAGAGAGAGAGAGAGAGAGAGAGAGAACAACAAAATCCAACAAAAATTTTGGAAGACTTGGGCTCACAGAGGCTCTTGCATGAGACCAAGCACTGGAGAAAACCCCAACCGTGGCCAGAGCAGGCAGTCTCCACCATACCTGCCCAGGGTGGCTCTCAGAGTCACACGCAGACTGCAGTTCCTGAAAGGCTGGAAATGACAGAGAACCTGGGAGCCCCATGACACCAGGTGACCCCAGGTAAAGATCCTGAGCCCAACCACAGAGCTGCTCAGCAGGACCAGGGATGACCTGGCTTCCCCTCCATGCAGCCTGTGAGAAGCTAGTTGCAGAAGGTGGGAACTAGAGAGAATTCCTACCTCCAAGCTCTGCTCTCCAGCCTGAGCTTGGTGAAATGCCTTCGTGAGGAAGGTGTTCCCGAGAGCCCTGCAGGCTGCTGAGAGGTGCCATGCCTGGGCAAAAGTGACATCACAAAACTGTCCAAAACAGAAGCAGCTCTTCATGCTGCTAGCATGGAAATCTAAAGCTACTCCCTCTCCGCCAGCCTGCAGACTTGACCTGAGGGCCAACTAGCTGACAGTCCCCAGCCCTTGGATCTACAGCAGCCGGGACCTGGGCCTTGGGTAATGGGCAACCAGGCGATATGAGGCTGGAGTGGAAATCCATCTAGAACTCCTTCCTGCCAGTGTCTACAGCTTAATAACAGCTCCCCGCTCCTGCTGCTGCATTAGGGTTCATGAGGCACACCAGCCCCTTCAGGAGCATTATGCAAATGGGACCTACTTTGTTCTGCAGACATATAGAATATGTAAATTTATGATGGTGGTGGGGGTTGCTTAAGACAGAAGATTTCTCAATGATGAGATTAGATTTTTTTTTCTGGAGAAAGAGGTTTCTCAGGATCTATCTCTGTGCTTCTTCCTCACGCTGGGCCGAATCCACCAAAACACTGCTCTGGGAAATAATTAACCGAAATACAGGCTCAAACCCACCTAGAAGAGAAACGAGAAGAGACAGAGCAGGTTTCTAGAGCCTGGAGCAAAGATGAGCTTCACTTGCAGTGTGTAAGCAGCAGACAAGGCAGGCAGGAGAGGAGAGAAAGAGGCAGTTCAGCTAGCATAGCAGACAAGGCTTGGATGTGGTACGGCCTTCATGCTGAGACCCCTGGGGTCCTCAACAAGGAAATAGGAAGAGGCAGGGCTGTGTGCCCCAAGTCTGTCTCAAGCCTGAGGGAAGGAGATCTTCCTGTCACTTGCCATGGCCAGGATACCGGAATGGCTTGTCCATAAGGGCTGGCTGGCTAGGAGATTGGGGAAACTGAGGACAGAAGAGGCCAGCTTCTCACCAAAAGTTTCGTCGTGGAGTCAGGCACATTGCCGACGCTTACTGATGTTACTCATGCCCAAGTGCCTCTGAGGTCTTCAGCCTTGGCAGTGTCCTTGGTAGTTTGACACAGAAGTCCGTCATCACTCCAAGCCCTGGGCCTCAGCTTTCTCGTCCAAATCGTGGGAGCTCTGGCCTTCGGGATGGGGACTTCTTGAAGAATCCATTCTCCAAGACTTTCTCAGCTCAGAGCATACCCACAGTGGAGGACTTGCTGGTGGACGAGTCACGGAATGGGAAAGGACGGGGGGGCTTGTGGGTGAGCCTCCATCCATGCATGCACTCCAACTTCCGGTCCTCAGCCCCAAGTTCACCTGCTATGAGATTTGGGGACACTCACCTATCCTCTCCCAGATGATTTTGTGCAAATTAATAAATAACAAACAGAATAATTGATTGTATAAAATAAATAATAGGAGCGGAGTGGCTGGAGCTCATAGAAGCATGACACGCAGATGTCGTTTGTGGAGCAGGTTCCTGTCTTCCTCTGCATGTCTCCAGGTGACAATGCTCCTCTCCCTGGTCCCTCACCCATTGTCTCAGTCAGGGTTTCTATTCCTGCACAAACACCATGACCAAGAAGCAAGTTGGGGAGGAAAGGGTTTATTCAGCTTACACTTCCACATTGCTGTTCATCACCAAAGGAAGTCAGGACTGGAACTCAAGCAGGTCAGGAAGCAGGAGCTGATGCAGAGGCCATGGAGGGATGTTCCTTACTGGCTTGCTCAGCTTGCTTTCTTATAGAACCCAAGACCACCAGCCCAGGGATGGCCCCGCCAGCAATGGGCTGGATCCACCCCACAATGGGCGGGGCCCTCCCCCTCATTGATCAGTAAATGAGAAAATATCTTACAGCTGGATCTCATGGAGGCACTTCCCCCAACTGAAGCTCCTTTCTCTGTGATGACTTCAGTCTGTGTCAAGTTGACTCACAAAACCAGCCAGTGCACCCATCTTTCCCTCCTGCTCTCCTGGCCTCAGCTAATCCACTTCTCCAAACAGAAACTCTATGCTGCCCTGCTCAAAGTTCCCATGGCTCCCCAATTCCTATCTAGGAATCTGGTTCGAACCTCTCTGGTTGGCATGCAAATGCCTTCCTGCTCAGGTCCTTTGAGGCCCCATACCTGCCCCTGCGTTTTCCACTGTAAGTTCCAAGGAAGAGTTGCTTTGAGTGTTTCTATCTCCTTGCCTGCCTGAAATACCATCCTCTAAGACCAAACACTCTGGGACTGTCAGTGCTCAGCAGAGAAGCCCTGAGAGCCTCCCTCCCTTCTGTGTGGATTCAACCCCAGTTGGGATTACAGACTCCATCTGAGTTGCCAGTTGTGTGGCACTGAAGACTGTTCTCCCCTTGAGAAACAAGATCTGCCCATCAATTTGTTGGGAGGTCTTAACAGTTTCTGACTTGCCTTGCTTTCAGTGATCCCCTTGTATATGCTGATCTGCCTATTGTCGTGGTTAATCTGGACTCTCTACTCAATGGGATTTAGAACCACCATGGAAAAAAAAACCTCCGGGTGTGTCTGGCAGGGAATCTTCTAGATTGACGTAGAAGATACTCAAATGTGGTGGCACCACATCTGGGACCTTGTACTGAGTAAAAAGGGAAAAGCCATATGCGGGCCAGCATTCATCTCTCTTTGCCTCCTGACTGCAGGCACAGTGTGACCATCTGCCTCCCACTCCTGCCACTGTGCCTTCCCCACCGTGACTGCCACCGCCAAGCTGTGAGCCAAAAGAAACCCTTCTTCTGTAAGACCCCAAAAACCGAGGGTGCCCAGCACCCCACACCCCGGAAGGCGACACCCAAATCACTCGCGAGAAACGGTCTCGATGCAATAGCATGAGGATTTCTTTATTTCCAGAATTCTGGGTTCCATAGCCATGCGCCACGCAGGGTCAGATGACTATGGACCACGAGTGCCGAATTGAGACAGCTTTTATAAGTTTACAACAGAGCCCTCGAATCACAAACCAATCATTTCTTAGCATGGAGAGCCCGCGAAATGCGAGCCAATTGATTTGTACCACTCCATAGTTTGTAGGCCAATCAGTTTAAATTATCGGAGCCCGTGCTCAGTGAACCAATTAGTTTCCTATAGTGTCTACAGCTGTGTGAACTCCTGCTTAGGGGTAATGGCGTAAGTTTACAGAAGCAAGATAAGCTTAGCCCATTTTCAGTTAACCTATGGGGCCAGGATCACCTATTCAAGGCCTTTCTGCTAGGTCTAAACAAAGGGCGGGCTCTGGAATGTGACCTTTTACCTAGTTTCTAACAAAGCGAGATAGCATTTTAAACTACTGACTTCTTGGGGTTATTAGAATTAGGCTGTATTATTTTTTTATCCTTTCACTTCCCAGGCTTCGCTTCTCTCCGGCATTTTGTCACAGCAACGAGAGGAGAAACAACCTCCACACAGTTACAGTGCTCAGGCCTGCACCCTGAAAAACATTTGGAATCTTAGAATCAGTAAATCTGAAATCTTGGCCCTTTTCCATCAGCCAGCCACCTGTCAGAGCACCTGTCACCTGTCAGAACACCTGTCACCTGTCAGAGAACCTGTCACCTGTCAGAGCACCTGGTACCTGTCAGAGAACCTGTCACCTGTCAGAGCACCTGTCACCTGTCAGAGCTCCTGGCACCTGTCAGAGTGCCCCTGTTACCTGTCAGAGCACCTGGCACCTGTCAGAACACCTGTCACCTGTCAGAGAACCTGTCACTTGTCAGAGAACCTGGTACCTGTCAGAGAACCTGGCACCTGTCAGAGCACCTGGCACCTGTCAGAGCTCCTGGCATCTGTCAGAGCACCTGCCACTTGTCAGAGCACCTGTCACCTGTCAGAGCACCTGTCACCTGTCAGAGTACCTGTCACCTGTCAGAGCATCTGTCACCTGTCAGAGCTCCTGGCACCTGTCAGAGTGCCCCTGTCACCTGTCAAAGCTCCTGGCACCTGTCAGAGAACCTGGCACCTGTCAGGGCACCTGGCACCTGTCAGAACACCTGGCACCTGTCAGAGTGTCTAACAGCTGTCAGAGCACCTGTCACCTGTCAGAGTGCCCCTGTCACCTGTCAGAGCACCTGTCACCTGTCAGAGCACCTGTCACCTGTCAGAGAACCTGGCACCTGTCAGAGCACCTGGTACCTGTCAGAGAACCTGTCACCTGTCAGAGCACCTGGCACCTGTCAGAGTGCCCCTGTCACCTGTCAGAGCACCTGTCACCTGTCAGAACACCTGGCACCTGTCAGAGCTCCTGGCATCTGTCAGAGCACCTGCCACTTGTCAGAGTGCCCCTGTCACCTGTCAGAGCACCTGGCACCTGTCAGAGCACCTGGCACCTGTCAGAGCACCTGGCACACAAAGCATTTCCTGAATGAATAAGATGAAGGACTTTGCAGTTAACTGTATCAGTCAGGTGTAGCTGATAGAAACCAGCCAGGAATCTCAGATGCAGCAACAGGAAGTGGTTTTTTTTCTCATTAACCTGTGTTCAAAGTCAAGGTGCAGGACACACCTGCAACAGAGGCCATCTGTCAAGTGCGTGAATGATCAAGAGGCAAGGCCGGGACCCTTCAACAGTTTACCCTGTACAGAGGCACTGGCTCTGCCAACCATTGCCCAGGTGTGTGGAGGCCAATTGGCCCCTGGTGGGCTGTGTAGTGGTCTACAAAGTCCTAGGATACCTTTACCATTTCCCTGTTTTAAACCTCACCCAACTCTGACCCTGAATCACCGACTTGGTAATTCTTAGTGACTTTCTCAAGACTTCTGTGGGCCGTTTCCCCATGCGCAGCCTCCGAGCTGCTATGGCATGGCTACGGCTGTGAAATCAGACAGCTGCACTGGCAGCCTCTTCCCTCCCACTGTGTGTTACCACCCTCTGCTCCTTGCCAGTTTATAATCTTTCTTATTAATGTACCAGGGGCCAAGAGAAAAATTTCCCCTTTCTGGCTTATAAGACTATCTTCCTGCATCTTTCTGAACATGTGTAGTGATACCCAGGCATGCGCGGTTCACCCCATCCATGCACACGCTGGTTGAGGTAAATCGAGTGCCAAGACAGTTAAAGAAAAAGAAAAAGAAAAAGAAAAAAAAAAAGAGCCCAGGCACTTAGAACTTAGAACATTTCCGCAAGAAAGGATCTGAGTGCCACTGTCACACAGTGTTCACAGAGCCCCAGGGTTCCTCAAAACAGCAGCCGTAAGAGCCCTGGGGTGGTGAGGAGCAGAGCTGACAGCCCCCTCCCTGTTCTCTTGACTATGGTTGCTGAGAAGGAGGGGCCGGTGTCCTGCAAAGTGTAACCATGCAACTGCCTCTGACAGCTGCTTGACTCTTCCCAGGAGTCCCGGTAACCACACAGGGGACCTGTTACATTTAGACTCAACTGCTACTTTCTCTCTTTTGTTGCAAATAAATTCAATATTTCTGTCTCCACTTGAATCTGTGGGGGGGAAAGGAAAGGAAATGTTGTTTACCCTGTGAGCACTCACGTGACTACAGGTCATGTGACTTCAGGTGCCCCTGTGCTGCAGTCAGAGAAAGGCCACTGCGGCTTCACCTCCCACCTTATTTGAGGTGGAGTTCTTTGTTACAGCTGCACACACTAGGATAGCTGGCCTGTGAGTCTCAGGGATCTCCTGTCTCCTCCTCTTACCTCCAGGTAGAGCTTTGGGATTATAGACTCACACTACTGGGTATGGATTTAAGTATGCTGCCTATGAGCCATCCCTAACCTGTTGTTTTTAAAATTGAAATAATTCTCGTTTTCATAGAGATAGTCTTGGAGAGTCTTCGGTGTATCCATAAGGGGAGTGGGAGATTATGGAAGTGCAGGTCCTTGTGTCCCGACTCCTCGGGGGGAGTGAGCATCTCTCCTGGCATGAAAGACAGAAGGCTGCCTTCCTCTGGTATAGTGGCAAGATGGCAGGAGCTCCCCTATTCCACCCTGAGAAGGACTCTAGTATTTCACAGCAGCCCATGTGTACTGGGTGCCAAATACAGGACTTAAGATGTAGACCATCCAACTCACACACAGTGCAGGTAGAAAGGAGCATCTTGCACAAGCGTGGGGAGCCAAGCTTTAGCTAGTTTGGTGACTTCTTTAAAAATCATGGCCAGGACACAGTAGAAGCTATGTTGGCCTTAAGTGAAGTCTTTTTATGAACTTTAAGGGCTGGTTCAAACAACACATGATATTGGGTATCTGGTGGCAGAGACAAGTGCTGACTTGGTCCTTGTCCATGCTAAGGGCTTTACACGCAGGACTGCCATATCCAGTTGGTCTGGGTGTGCAATACAGTGCACTCCTGGGCAGTGAGCGATGTTCCCTCGGGCTCTAGAGGCATGTGCCTGCATTCACCTGGAGAAAGGGGATGCTTTCTCCAACAGCTCTGTAGAAGTGGCCACATGTCCAAATCTCAGCCCTGTGCAAGCTGTTCTCCTGTACACGGGCTTTGGGGATGCTTTCTTTCCAGACTACTAAAGGCAAGAGAGTAGCTTCTTGTTCTGTCAGGGGCAGAATTCAAATTTAAACCAGGCATTGCCAAGCCTAAGATGGGAAGACAAGGGAATCTGTAGCTGTGCCTTCCCAAGGCCTCTGGGCAATAAAAGATTGCTTCACACAATCCTAATGAGGGAATCTTGGGGTTCAAGGATTGGGGGGGTCGTTGAAGAAGATCGCCCTTGTATTGGGAGCAGGAATCAGTGAGGTTGTGAGGCAGCGCCTAGCACCCTAATTCCCTTTCTTTCTTGCTTCCTGTCAATTTCCCTTCAGGGTGTTCAAGACCCCCAGTCTGGAGAGAGACATTGGACTTCCCTCCTTCACTGTCTCCTCTCTCCCTAGAGAAGATCCCTGGAGATGATAACTACAAAGCCACTTGCTTGGAAGTCTCAAGAGCTGATTTCTCAACCTGGAGACCCCAAGGTGGCTGAAGCAAAACCAGGAGTAGACAATGCATACTTTGCTGTTTATATACCACAGACCAAGAAACAAGGAAGGGTTGGAGAGATGGCTCAGTGGATAAAGGGGCTTGCTGCCAAGCCTGACCACCGGGTTTGATTCCTGAGACCCACACAGTGGAAGGGAAAAAAATCCTACAATTTGTCCCGTGATTGCCACAACATACACACACAAATAAAGAAAGAAAAATTTAGTACAAGTTGATCCAGCCCACCCCCAGAGTGAAAGGTAGGTACCTTTTTAGAAATTGAATATCTGGATATTGGATTCGGGTCCGGGGCCCAAGAGAAGCCCAAGGTGCCCGGCTGCACAATTCAGGAGGAAGTGCCCTGGCTTCCACAGCCCCTAGCTGCCAGTCTTTGTTCTTTGTCACTGTGAGTCTCCCCTTGTGCAGACTACGCCCCCAGCTCGGCATTTGCATGCAGACAAGGCCGGGCTGACTGGGAGAACATGGAATGCCAAATGGCGTTTGCATCTTTCCGGAGAGGCACGTCTCCGTCCCAAGTCTGTCCCTGCCAAATGCACCATACGCGCGCCAGACGCACATACATTCCGTGTGAATCTCCTTAATCTCCCTCCCAGCTGTCCCTTTCCAGGGCCCCTGCCACAGCACCTCCAAGCCCCTTGTCTCCAGGCTGGCAAGGCAGTGTGACTTCCTTATCCTTGAGAAAGGAGCAATCTACATAGTCCCCACCCTATATGAGACACTGTATCCTTCTATGGAGGACAGATAACAGCTTGCCGGGTTCTTCCATCACCCCCTGACGTGGACGCATTTCCAGATCTACTGCCGAGTCAAGATGGACAAAGCTTCCATGTTAATGTTTTGCAGGCCTGGGGTTGAGCTGCTGAGCCCTGGATACCCTAGAGACACAGGCTGGTAAACTGGTTGGATATTGGTCTCTCAGGTCTTCACCTAGCTGGCAGAATCGTCTCTTCTCTGCAGGCACCTGACCTCTGGCCGGGCCATTTTCCACCTGTGTGAACATGGGGGAAAGTACGGAGGCTTTCTGAGCCTGTGTGCATGCTGGGAAGGTGGCCTGCAGGAGCAAATAGCTGAAGAGCAGCATCATGGGAATTTTAAAGGTACTGTATCTGGCAGTTCTTGCACTGGATACATTTGTGATTAAAATACTAAAAGTACTGACCGTGTCTGTGTTTCTGACATTCAAAGCTCTTTCAGTTGGGGCCCTGACTTGTTTCCACCATTAAGACTACCCCACCACTGTCTTGTCCCCTACAGGTATTTCTTGCCCCTGTTAATGGGTCTGCCTGCCTCTTCTCCTGTCTCTGCATACCCAGATTGGTGGGGCTGGAAACTGCCTCATGCCAACCACACCCTCCTCCTCAGTCATGACCTAAAATTCAGCATGTTCTCTGATCATCTCCTGTGCCAGCTGCTGAACATGGAGGTAGACACTTAATCCAGACTGTCCTCAAGATCTCCATCCTCCTGCAGCGGCCTCCAGAGTTCAGACTGAGATTATAGACATGAGAGAGCTTAGCTTTCTCCCTTTTCCTCTCAAGCCGGTCCTCTACTCCCAGGGGCCTTGAACCAGTGGACTCAACTGACTGAAGACAGAATTTATTGGAAAACTTTGACTCTGATGAAGACCCTTTCTGTCTTAGGGTCTTCTGCGCAAACATCATGACCAAGAAGCAAGTTGGGAAGGAAAGGTACATTTCTACCTCAGCTTACATTTCTACACTGCTGTTCATCACTAAAGGAAGTCAGGGCTGGAACTCAAGCAGGTCAGGAAGCAGGAGCTGATACAGAGGCCATGGAGGGATGTTTCTTACTGGCTTGATTCCCCTGGATTGTTCTGCTTGCATTTTTATAGAGCCCAAGACTACCAGCCCAGGGCTGGCCCCGCCCACAATGGACTGGCCCCGCCCACAATGGACTGGCCCCGCCCACAATGGGCAGGGCCCTTCCCTTGATCATTAATGAGAAAATGCCTTACAGCTGGATCTCATGGAGGCATTTCCTTAGCTGAAGCTCCTTTCTCTGTGATGACTCCAGCCTGTGTCAAGTTGACACACAAAACCAGCCAGTACACTTTCCCTCTCTCCATCACCGCTCAGCTCTACAGTCTGTAGCATTTCTAAGGCAGTAGAATGGTGAGCTAAATAGAGACCAGGTAGAACATGCTAAGGATGTGTGAGGGTCCTCTGCAAACACTGGGCAGTTTTCTAGCAGGAACTTGAACACCACTTGGTTTGGTACCCAGGGGAACCTGAAATGAATGCCCAGGGGCAAGAGAGAAAATTGTCTTTTACATATCACTATCTGATGTAAGGATCCTGGCAGTCCCAAGGGACTGCAGAACAAGCCACTGATGCCAAGTATCATGGGACAGGACAGGATTGAAAGCAACCAGAAGAAGGCAAGCTTAGGAGGGGTGGGGTGGGTGTGGGGCGCTGGTTTGTGTTTTATCTCCAGCAGGTGAGGGACAGTCTGTGCAGCAACATCCCGTCTCTAGGCTAGGATGTTCTCTTTGTCCGTGAGCAGTTTAGTCATGCTGCACCTGCATGTGAGTTCTGTCCAAACACCCAGCAAGGTGTAACTGAACAGCGGGAACCTGGAGGCAGGCGCTGATGCAGAGGCAATGGAGGAATGCTGCTTCCCTGCTTGTTACTCAGAGTTTGTTCAATCTGCCTTCTTATAGAACCCAGAACCACCAGCCTAGAGGAGGCACCCGCTCAATATGGGCTGAGCCCTTGCACATCAGTTACGAATGAAGAAAATACCCTACAGACTTACCTACAGCTTGGCCTTTATGGAGGTATTTTCTTAACTGGGGGTATTGCTGTGACCAACTTAATCATATCTTTTGGGGAGTATTGTGGACGGATGTTTGAAAATCAGCCCAGAAAGGCCATTGAGTATTCAGATCTTGGTGAGCTATCCTAGGGCAGCTTGGGAGACATATAAATGGAGGCCTGGATTATGAAGTGCAGAGGGAAGTCTAAAGACCTCATTGGGGCCATTTTAAAAGAAAAATTTGAATGCAGATTATGAGGTTCTGGTCAGCTGTGGCTGAGAAATAAGAAGCAATTTGAGACCAGGATTGTTGAGTTGACATCTTCTAGGAAGTGTTTCCATGGGGCCGATACACAGAAGCTTTATTCTAGAGGTGACCTAGGTTGCACCTTGTGCTGGCAGCAAACCTCTGGGATTTGTAAGAGCTACCTAACTTTGAAAGCGCGAAGGGGTCATGGAGAACTAGCTGAGGCTCAGCACTGTGAAAGTCCAGGAGGGGTCATTGGGGAAGGTACAGCACCAGTGGCAGTTGAAGGCCCAGGACTGGAGGGCATACAATGGCACTGAGGGTTGGCACCATGAGGAGAACCCAGGAGAGTCTGTTGATGAAAGTGGAGCCCAACTGCAGGAGAGAGTGCAGCATTTTGGAGATGCCAGTATCATGGAATGACAACCATGGACAGCAGCCATAGGACACATAGCCTCTGTGTGCACTGCAGAGGGTGGAACTAGGGAGGTGAAGCAAGCCTCTTGCAGGCGCCCAGAAAATCATGCGTGGGTCCCAGAAGACTGACACTCAGTTTGTACTGTTGGGGTTTGGTTTTGCTTTGTTTAGATTGTGTTTGTACTCTTGTTCTTTCCCCTTAGAATAAGAAAGCATTTTTACGTTCATTCATTCATTCATTCATTCATTTTCTTTTACAGGAGCCCATGGTTGAGAGACGTTGACCTTTAAAGGGGCTTTGGATTTTTACAGAGAGTTCTGAATATTTTGAAAAGACTTTAGACTTCTAAGTGTTTGAATTTTTACCAGCTGTGGAACTTTTAAAAGTTGGAACATTTCAAAGTGTGATATTTATTTCAGCATGTTGTTTTGGGGGGATAAATGAGAAAGGAAAGGTTATGGCTTAGTAGTGATGGGTTTGTGTGTCAAGTTGAAAGGGGGTTGATTGTGCTGGATGGCTTTATGCCAACTTGACACAAGCTAGAGTCATCTGAAAGGAGGGACCCTCAATAGAGAAAATGCCTCCATAAGATCAGGCACGGGCAAGTTTGCAGGGCATTTTCTTAGTTGGCATTCCCTCCTCAGGTAACTTAACTTGTATCAAGTTGATACAAAAGTAGCCAACACAGGAATGTAATGTATATTCTGTGACATTGTATTTGGAAGTATCTAATTTGATTTTATAGATGGGTGAGTTCAGAGATTGCCTTGAGTCTCAGAAGTGACTTTAGACTTTTAAACAGCTGAGACTGAAAGACCAAGGGGACTTTTGAAGTCAGAGCAAATGCATTTTACATTATGCTATGGCTGCAAGCCTGTGGGGCCAGTATGGTATTTGAATGAGAATGGCTCCCATAGATTTATATATTTAAATACTTGGTCTGCAGTTGGTGGACCTGTTTGGGAAGGATTTAGGAGGTGTAGTCTTGTTGGAGGAGGTGTGTCATTTGGGGTGTGCTTGAGATTTTGTAAGACTGGAGCCATTCCTAGTGTACTGTCTGTCTCGTGCTTTTGGATCAAGATGTGAACCCTTGGGTATTCCTGTTGGCATGCCTATGCTTGGTATCATAGACTCCATAAGTATAATTAAATACTTCCTTTTCTAAGTTACATTTGTCAAAGCACTCTGTTACAACACTTAGAAAATTAACATGCACTGAGAGAGACGGGAGGTGTAGGAGGGGAGGGAAAGGGGATGGGGAGTGAGAGGAGAGGGAAGGTGGAGAAGGGGATGGAGGAGGGAGGGGAGATGGAGAAGGGGATGGAGGAGGGAGAGGAGGTGGAGGAGGGGATGGAGGAGGGAGAGGAGGTGGAGGAGGGGATGGAGGAGGGAGAGGAGGTAGAGGAGGGGATGGAGGAGGGAGGGGAGGTAGAGGAGGGGATGGAGGAGGGAGGGGAGGTAGAGGAGGGGATGGAGGAGGGAGGGGAGGTAGAGGAGGGGATGGAGGAGGGAGAGGAGGTGGAGGAGGGGATGGAGGAGGGAGAGGAGGTGGAAGAGGGGATGGAGGAGGGAGAGAAGGTAGAGGAGGGGATGGAGGAGGGAGGGGAGGTGGAGGAGGGGATGGAGGAGGGAGAGGAGGTGGAGGAGGAGATGGAGGAGGGAGAGGAGGTAGAGGAGGGGATAGAGGAGGGAGGGGAGGTAGAGGAGGAGATGGAGGAGGGAGAGGAGGTAGAGGAGGGGATGGAGGAGTGAGGGGAGGTAGAGGAGGGGATGGAGGAGGGAGGGGAGGTAGAGGAGGGGATGGAGGAGGGAGAGGAGGTAGAGGAGGGGATGGAGGAGTGAGGGGAGGTAGAGGAGGGGATGGAGGAGGGAGAGGAGGTGGAGGAGGGGATGGAGGAGGGAGGGGACGTGGAGGAGGGGATAAAGAAGGGAAGAAAGGGGATGGGGAATGGGAGGGTGATAAGGGATGGTTAGCCAAATATCTCCTCTTAGAGGTTCATTTAGACCCACTTCTTTTAATCAGGTTCCACCTTCTCTTGGACCATTCAGCCACAGACTTCAGGAGGTCCACTAGCGAGGCCAGTGCTCTCTAGAACAGTTTTTTCTCAATTGTGACACAATTTGGTAACCATGCGTTGAGCCCATGAGCCTTTTAGGCAGATGCCTCAAAGTTAAGCAATGACAGGGTATAACCAAAATTCCAGCTTGGACAGAACAAGGCTCTTCTTTCTCCTGATTTTGGGAAATTGATGCTTTTCATCTGTGCAGCAAGAGCCAAGCCTTTCTCAAAGCATGCAGGGCAGAACCTCATTCAACAACTGGACAAGAGCCCTGTTCAGGGTCTGGCACAGGTTGGTGTCTAAACTTCAGGCATAGTTATGTGGAAATTGCCACAATTCGATGGTTAAGGGTATAGATTAGAGATTGTCAGTTGTATGACCTCAGGCTGGTGACTGTGGTTGTCTTGAATTGTTTTACAAAGTTTTGGGAGATCTTCCAGATGTGCAATAATAATAATGGGGTGACAATGATGGTAGTGATGTTGATTGTGGTGACAGTGTAATAAGATGGCAGTGGCAGCGGGGGAAACAGTGGTTTTGGTGGTGAGATGATACCAGTTACCATTTTGTAGCCCAATGGTCAGGTCTTCTGTTAGGTCAGATCCTGGTCCAGGTTAGATAAATTAGACTTGTTGACGCCCTGGTAGGGTTGGAGGTTGCTGGGGAAGAAGGTGGCATGGCAAATCTGAACAATTCGCAGCCTGTGTCTTTCCATACAGGTATCAATGGGGACAAATGACCACGTACATCCACTGACAGCCCCAAAGCTGTAGCTACACCCATAAAGGAGATGCTCCCTCCTGCTCTGCGAGGTCAGGTCCATCTCCATCATCCTGAGCTCGCCCTTCCCCCTCACTTTCCCACGGGGGGGGGGAGACTTGGTACTAGCTACATCTCAGCTCAGAGACTCTGAGTTCTCTACTTGGATAGTTTCTTCTCCATTCAGGTCTGAATCTATGTGTCAGCTCCCCCCGCGCCCCCCACACACTTGATTTAAAACCTAAAGCACACTCTCTCCTCCCAAGGTAGCCTCAGTCCAGTGGTTTGGCTCTTACCATCCTAACAAAGACTAAGACCAATGCCTGACCCCTTTCCTGTTTCTGGGAAGAAGGGAGATGGTCCTGTCTTCCTGGCTGCTGTGCCCCCTGGCTGCTGTGCTCCATAACTGTGTTTCCTGGATGCTGTGATCCCTTAATGTTGTGCTCCCTACCTGCTGTGCTCCCTGGATGCTGTGCACTCTGGATGCTGTGCTCCCTGAATTCTGTGCTCCCTGGCTTCTGTGCTCCCTAGCTACTGTGTTCACTCTGGCCCATGAGTGAGTTAGTAAGACATGAGCCCAGTGAGAAGTACTTCAACTGAGGAGTTAGATGTGGATCTGTTGTCCTGCTGGATGCTGGGATGGCCTCCTTCCTCAGGAGCATCTCTTTGGGGGGATGCACCTCTCTACAGCAAGTGGAAGAAGGGGGCATCTTGTTCCTGATCTCCATCTGGAGACACGATGGGAACAGCAATATCTTCAAAGGGTGGATGAAGGAAGAGAAAAAAGACTCTGGCTGGAGGTGTCTCTCCCAAGAAGGCAGAAGAAGTTAGGGGTAAATTGGAGTCAGGCATGTGGGCTGACAGAGATCAAGAGGAACAGGGAGGTGGAGGAGAAGATGATGGGGAGACAGATGAGACAGGTAAGTGGAGAAGGGAGGAGAAAAAGCAGGAGAGAAAGAGGAGAGAGAACAGAATGGGAAGACATGAGGGAGAGAGTGAGGGACCACAGCAGAAAAGGAGATCTTTTCTGAGGATGTGAGGAGAGCGATCACAGGAAAAGCCTTCTCCACTGGAGCTTGCTGAAGATGCTGGCACAGCCCCAGCCTGGAGGGCTTTTGTTTCAGGACCTTGGACAGAGACCTCCCTACCTTTCCATTGCTAGTGGCTCTGGGCATAAGTAGGACCTGGGAGGGATCATCTTTCCCTGAGTTTCTCCACGGACAGCTATTCTGCTTCAGAAGGGCTGGATGGAAGCTTGTGTGAGAAACTGTAGTCACTTGGAACTTTAAAATCATCCCGAAGGCTGAATCAATGGGTGGAATTTTAGCCCCTGCTTTGCAGCAAAGACCTGGGGGGGGGGGGGGGGCGGGGCGTGTTTTAAAACCATGCCCTGAGCACTCTCACAACCAGTTGTTTTATCAACATGACAGGAATGCTGCTTTGTCTCAGCTCCAAAGATTTGCTTATCTAATAGAGAAATTGAAGCTCAGAGTGGGCAGCAGCTTACCCCAGGCCACACAGCCAATAGAATGTTACCTTGGAGAGAGAGAGACCTAGAGCTGCTACAAGGCTTAGCATTTCCACCCTTCCCTCAGCCCTGCCCCGGGGCTGCCTGTCACCAGGCCAGCTGACACTCTGAGCCCCATGGGAAATCTGTAGACTCAACTCACTTCCCGCATGAATAAACTCCAGCCACAGAGAAACCCAGACACATTGAATTCCCCTCCCTCATTTGTTCTCTGGCCCATTTCACATCCCAGTGCTCCTGGCAAACCAACCTGCTGTCCTCACCCCAGAGCAGGGAGAACAGAAAGACCAGTCCCCGTGGGGATGCCAACCACAAGCTCCCTGCTCCTGTTCAAAAATGGCTGTGCTGCGAAGCCTATCACAGCCCCTGAGAAAACCAGAGCTGAGTTCTGTGGGGTTGGTGGTTGGTGAGGCCCTTCTGAAGGATGGATGTGGGATGGGGGTGGGAGGGGATTCTCTTCTGCCAGCCCCAGGCTTCTCCTGGGATCTTCAGGATGGGCAAGATACAGGACTCAGGACAGTGATACCATCTCCTGCACTTCGTAGGAAGTTTTGCTGAAGCATCTGCGAGACTTCAAAGACCAGAAGCTGAAGTAGGAGATAGATAGGGAGGGGAAAGGAAAGAAGGAAGAGGAGGGAGAGGAGGAAGAGGAGGAAGGGGAGGATGGAGATGGGAAGAGAAGAAAGGAAGGAGGGGAGTTGGGAGGAGCAAAAGGTGATCGTAGGGGTATTGCTCAGTCCTGATTTCTTCTCAACTGACAAGGCTGGTGACAGAGTTAGATTTAGAGAGTGAAGTTGTTAACCATCTGTGTTCAAACTGCATGATGCCGGTGCACACTGGCCAGGGACTTACTTCCCCTCACTAGCATCCACATCCATCCCTGGGAAGGAGATGGATGAGAATCCATCCATCCATCCTGTGTCCTCTAAGCCCCAAGGGACACAGAGGCTTTCTGAGGTTCCCCTAGCCCAGGTGTTCCTAGGACGACTAATAGATTGTGAATGAAGAAGGCTGTCCCCATACCATCTGCCCTATCTTTTCTGAGCAGTCTCTCAAGATACCCAGCCTCAGTTTCCTGTCTGCTCCAAGGGAATGGACAGGATGTAGTGGCTACAGAGGCCCTCAGAGACCAAATGTTGTAGAGCACCCCCATCCACCCATGAGAGCATCCCGGTGCTGGAGGAGTCTCAAGGGCGTTTGTAGCTTCCGACTGTGTGCACATGGGGATTCTGCCAGTGCCAGAGAGCTCTCGAGAGGAAACAGCTATCAACAGACATAGACTCTGGGGGAAAGGTCTCTGGAGACAGAAGCTAAAGTCCCCAGGCTCCTGGGCTTCCCAGGCTGAAGAAGGGAACTATGCCTCCAGTTCTCCAGAGGTTGTGCAGTAATCAGTTTGGGAAATAATGGGTCAAGGTGAGGGATCGAGGTAGTCTCCACCCTCTGACTCCCCAGTGGCTCAGATTCTGGGGCACTTGGCTGGGCTGGTGCACTTGCCTTGGACACACAGCCAGGAGGTGGGAGAAATGTCATGGCCCCTGGATTTGGCTGCTGCACACATGTACAGGGGCCTGGCCTCTAGGACCTTGCAGAATGGTGAGCCTTACATTTTCTTCTGTAGCTGACAGTGAATCCTGAAGGAAGAGGCACCTCATGCAAATGGTAAATGTGGGGTCAGGTGTCCAGCACAGGCGATGGCAGAGGTAGGAAGTTGTGGGCTCCAGCAGCCCTGATGGCCTTCTGTAACATATGCAAACCCTGAGCTGGTCTGGGCAGTCCTGACCTTGGACAGGACACTGCTTCCTGGAGGAAAGGCATCTCCTTCCTTAGACACCCTTCCAGCTCTGAGGCCTCTCCTAGTCTCTTCCTTCCATGGGGGTTTGGGGGGGGGGAGTATGTCAGATTGGAAGGATGCATTGGGACCCAGGAGGGAGGGAGGAGGCCTCCTGCACCTTCCCATAGCATCCAGGGCTGTCAGGGAACGGACAGAAGCACAAAAGCACCAGGAAAGGCTGTGGGGCTTTGTCATGTCCTATGTTGAGGATTCTGACCTACATGATTAAAACTGTGAGGACTAAAGTTCTGCTCTGACTGAGCGCTTGAACCACCTGGCCCTGCTGGATGACCTCGGGCCAGGGAGTTACAATCTTCAAGCTTCTGCTTCCTCAGCAATGAGTTGGGAGACGAAGCTTCTCCTTGGCAATGCAGATCCACTGATGCTTACTGCTGACTGGCTTTCTGGCCGGGCTCATTAGAAAGCCTTTTAAAAAGAAAATGTTTAGTGACAATTGTTTAGTAACACACGTCATACCCCTCCGTGTGTGTGTGTGAGGGGGGAACATACTAGATTGCTCTTCACAAATGTGGAACAGGGTCTCCAAAGACTTTGTGTCTTGGTCAAGTTCATCCGTACCTGAGCTGGGATTGAGACAGGGGGAACACAGGCTGCTGTGCGTACCCAGACTGTGGCTTCCTCGATCTCCAGCACCTGGTTGCGTCCCCTTTTGTTTCTCATCCTCAATCAGGTTTGCTTTGATGCAGAGGTCACTGTCCCCTCCCGTCGGTGCGCAACACCCCCTCCCTGGGCAGCAATCCTGCTGAGCCTTCCACCGGGGCTCAGTCCAAGGTCTGAACAGATTATTGACAAATTAAAAATATAAGCTATTGAGCAGACACTGGGATGGAGTCCCAGGGCTGTGGCCCTGCATCTCAATGAGGCTGCCGAGCTCGGGGATCGATGCTGAGGGTGGAGGGAGAGGCAGACAAATTGCCCCATACATAATGCAGAGCCTGGCGCTAGTTAATAACTGCCGGGAGTTGGGGGGAGGCCTTGTCTGAGTCAGTGATCAGCACCCAACGCTTCCCTCGTGCTACGTGCCCCATCTGCCCTCCACAGCCCATGGATGTGGGAGCCGCTAAGCCTACTTTACAGACACACAAGGTAACTGTGAAGATCAGAGACTCTAAGTGCCAGGGCAGAGATTTAACCTAGGTCTTGAGGTTCCGATGAGCTCTGTCTCTCCTGCTTGGGTGGCTTTGGTGGAGTTACTGTAGCTTCCCTTTCTTGTGTAGTTAGTGCAGAGAGGGTCTTTGTAGGATTGCTGTGTTTGTGGCACCTGCACATGCCCCTCCCCCTTCGCTGTTTCACCTCCATGGCCTGCTGGATCTTCACTTCTTTGTCTCTGGCTTTCGGAGTGAGGGCTTCTGCTGAGGGGGCACCAGGGAGGAGCATGTGCAGGGCTGGAGAGTAAGACGAGGACCCCTCTACCTGATGTCTGCTTCCAGCCTGGCACAGTCAGTCCTGGCTGGGTCTGTTTGTCACCTCCTCCACAGGGCAGCTCCTCCTGCAGTGGTGGCCTTACCACGGTCAGGATCCAGTCTCTTCCCGAGGCTTTAGCTCAGGATGGAAGCCCCCAACCTGCAACACCTCCTGTCTCTTCCCTTGATCTTGTTTGGTTTCTGTTATTGTTTTGGTTTTCGTAACTGCATCTTTCTCAAATGCTCTTTAGCCCATCAGTGCCTTACAGATAAATGATAATGCCATGCGCTCACGGAAAGGACTGTACCTGGATAACCAGCCAGCCAGCTTGTCCCCTCTGCCCCCCACCCTGCAGGAAGGGTCACCTTCCTGTTCACACATCACTGTCTGGAAGCCTTGAGCAGCAACTCCGCAGGATCCAGAATCCTGGCTTTGCTCAACTTGGGTGATGCTGCCTTGACTTGGGTGATGCTTGGCTCTGTAGAACTACGGCTTCTTCCCAGGCAGAGTTGGGATGACGAGGCACTGTCCTCAGTGTGCACATGGTCCTTAAATACCAGATGGGAACAGGAGACACTCTTAGAGATGCCTTTCAGACAACCAAATGGGCCTTGGATGGATCTCTGGGGCCCTCAGGCATAGGGGGCATCTGGAAACATCCTTGGGTGGAAAAGCTAAGCAAATAGGTGCAGTGCGGACAGAGGAAATGCCCCCTCCGTTTCTTCCCTGACACCAGTGGTTTCCAAGATGGAGCACTTTGTGCCCCCTAATGGCACAGTTGGGGAGTATTTTTGGATTGAGTTTGTCTCCCACGGGGGAGCTACTGGCAGTTAGTGGTTTGCAACCAGATTTCCCTGTTATCCCACACAGAGCGTGCCCAGGACAGAGAAAAGCAAAGCTCTTACTGTGTGCTGCTGAGTATGGAACTCGGGCCCTTCTGCTTGCAAGGTGAGCATCCCCAGCCCTGAGGTGATTCCACGCAGCATGGCGACACTTGCCACACTGGCCAGAGGCTGGGAAACCTCACCTGAGCAGCAAATGCCTTTTGGGGTTCCTCCTTCACCAGATAGGCCCTAACTGAGGGAAACATTGTGGGATTTCATTGAAGGGTTTCACTCTAATGAAAGTTTTAAATGTGGGCTAGGCTTGTGGCTCAGTGTTAGAGCCCTTGCCTGGCTGGCACAAAGTTCTAGGTTTCATTCCAAGGACTGACAAACACAGGACTGGTTTGCCTAGTCAGTTACTAGCCACTTAATAGCAATTGAACAAACAGGATTTGGGGAAGGGAAGAATGTCTTTAAATAGTCTTTCGCCAAGCATGGTGTCTTATGTTTGAAATCTCCAGCTCTGAGTGGCTGTGGTAAAAGGAACATGGGTAGAAATCCAGTCAACTACATAGCAAAGTTCAGGACACCCTGGGCTATATAGGAAAGCCTCATCTCTTCAAATAGCAGCAGAGCATGCCCCAATCTAAAGAAATAAAAGAGATGGCTCAGCGGTTAAGAGCACCGACTGCTCTTCCAGAGGTCCTGAGTTCAAATCCCAGCAAACACATGGTGGCTCACAACCATCTGTAATGGGATCCGATGCCCTCTTCTGGTGTGTGTCTGAAGACAGCTACAGTGTACACATATGGAGAGAGGGAGAGGGAGAGGGAGAGGGAGAGAGGGAGAGGGAGGGAGGGAGAGAGAGGGGGGGGTGTTTTAAAAAACACTACAGGAAACAGCAGAAAATACCAGGAGGCATTAACCCTTCCTGGACTGTGCCGCTGGCTTTACAGGAGTCTCTTTCTGCCATTCCTGCAGCATTAGACGGATGCTGCTCACCTGAAGGTCATTTTGGAAATGAGGGTTGTATGTGATATTTTCTGGCCACATCACATCTGAATTCATGGTGTGTGTTTCAGAATCCCTGGATGCTCAGGATGGCTCTGGTTCTGTCTGGATCTGAGATTCCAGAATGTAGAATCCCAGGGTCATGGTCCATGAATATGGTATCGGGGATATTGAAGGTAGGGGTAACGTGTGTCATTTGGGTATGTGCACTGGTGCTTGCAAGTGCGTGTGTGCACACATGCTCATGGAGGCCTGGGAGGGGACTGGGTATCATAACCATTGCCCTCTGCCGTTACTTGTATGAGACAGGATGGCTCTGAAGCTCAGCAGTCTGGATAGGCTGGCGGCTCTGCCCACACCTGTTCTCACCAGTGTGTGACTTGTGTGTGTCACCCACTGTGCCTGCTACGCACCTGAGCTCTGGGTATGCACCTTGCTTCCTCTTACCTGTACAGATGAGACATTTTGGACCATTCATTTTAAGGCACTCGATGAACAAATGTCTCCCAAGAGAGGGGCTCCCTGACTTTAGAGGTTCAGTACCACCTCCTCTTTCCCTGGTCAACACCAAATCCCACTCCTCAAGCACCTGTGTTGAAGCCATCATTGGCTCCTGGTGAAGTCAGCCACAGGGGTTTCACCTACTGTGGAACTGTCTGCACCTCTTGTGGTCATTTACATGCCTTCTCTTGGGATGATCCCTCATTGAGGGCATTACTGTCTCCACCTGATATGTGAGCAGGTTTTAAAATATATCTATACAGCAGGCACTAACCATTTTTTTTATGTGTTGAAGCTTGTCTGTTTGCTAGGTTTTAATTTCATTTATGATCTCTTTAGTCACACTTTTTTTTTTCCTGTTTAATTTCGGGTACACACATCTATCCACTTTCCGGCTGCCCTCTGTGATTCATGTCTTTGTTTCTGCACTTCAGAATGCCTTTCTCTCCCTGGTATCATTAACTGCTCATTGTCTTCAAAATAATTTTTTAATGAAGTTTTGCATCTGAATCTGGACCCACATAGCCTGCCTTGCGCAGCCTGGGGAGCAAACTCAGACTGGGAACCTGCATTTCCCAGACTCCCCGGAAGGCAGTGCTGGCTCACCTGTCCAGCTCATACCTAGACACACACTCCTGAGCTTCCTGCCACGCACCCCTGAGCCTGACTGTGCATGTCTCTGAGGGACAAGGACTCTTGGTTGAGACAGGGTCTCTATAGCCCAGTCTGGCCTCAAACTCATGATCTACTGGTGTGTAGAAAGGCACCTGGCTAAGAGGACTCCAAGGGCAGATAGGACCCTGAGTACTGTTCTGGCTACTGTAGAGCTCTGTCACTGCAGAAGACGGGAGAAAACAAGTCACCCAACTGATAGCTCACTGAAGACGAAGAATAAGTCACCAAAATGAAAAACAAACGGAGAGGTGCTGGCCTGACTCAGAAGCTGTCACAAGCGGTCTCACGACAAAAGAGCAGCAGATTCCAGGAAGCACACACAGACAGGCAGATGGACAGAAAGGTTCTGAGGATAGGTTTGAGAGGAAGGATGGATGGAGAAATGAACGAATAGGGGGGCATGGACAGACAGGCACATGGATAAACATACGGATAAATGGCAGGTAGGTGGGTGAGTGGATGGTGTTTGAATTTATAGGCTGGTGGGTGAGTGGATGAATGGACACACATAAGAATAGTGGATGCATGGTTGCATGAATGCATAGTTCGGTGTATGGATGGACATACATACAGAGACAGATAGACCGATGGTGGTGGGCAGATGAACCGTTAGTTCCCAGCACACACAAAGCAGACTCTTTCCATCTTTGCTAGTTGCTTTCCTACCTCGGGCCCCATTGCAAGCCCCTCCCACTACAAGAAGCACCCCAGGAGGAAGTCAACCTCTCAGCCGATGCCCCAGCTGTTCTCCAGAGCCCAGGCTGAGCCTTAAATAACGCCCCCTCCTTCGCAAGAAGAGCCGTTCTGGTGGCGCGGGCACTGAGAGGCTTTTGGGGCAGGCAGCCGTCACTAACAGATTCATTAAGCTCGCTCCAGAGCAACGATAAAAAATCAATTTAGTTCACCAGGCAGCTTGAGCGGGCGCCAAGAGCAGGGGGGCCGCCCATCCGTGAACCCAGCAGCAGAGGAGCTGGGGAGTGGGCGGAGCCAGGAGTGCAGCGATACTCAGTTGTCCCTTCCTTACATGGGGGGCTGCAGGAGCTATGATGAATGGCCTGCTGGGGCATCAGTGTCTGGGATGGGCCCACTGAGGATGCCTGCTGTACCCAGGCAGGCTGCAGGCACGCCCCCGGCTGTTTTGAAGACTGGATGCTCTTGTTCCTTAAGTCTAGGAAGCCAAGTCTGCAGGAGGCGGTGCAGGGAGGTCTTGGACTACACTTGCTGAGCCCCAGCCTGGCCTGGGAGGCATCTGAACAGCAAGCAAGAGAACAGATGGGAAAGAGGGGTGGAGCTGAGAAAAAGGGGTTGGGGCACATTTGCATGAGGGCTAGTCTTACTGGAAAACAGCAACCCAGAGTGGTGAGCTGAGAGTCCTGAGAGTTTGGGCTGAGGCAAAGAACAGTGGTGTGACTCTGGGCTGCCAGCCCTGGGGCCCTTGAATCCCAAGCCTGGAGACTCTACCCAGGCATGGCTGTTCAGCAGCAGAGAGTTCGCTGGACCCAGAGGAAGGCTAGCCGCTTTCCCAGTCTGGTGCTATCTTGAGGAATCCACATACAAGAACTGACCAGGGTCAGGTGTTGCGGGTCAGGGGTTATGGGTCAGGGGTTGGGGGTCAGGGGTTCCCGGTAATGTGTGCACTAGCTATGGAAGCCTACAGAACACAGGGTTCAGGATAAGGTGGCTACAGGTCAGCACAGATATAGCTGGTCACTTGGTAGAAGACACCACTCACAGAGCCTCACCCTTTTTGTCTTGGCAGTGTCTCCGAAAGGGTGCAATCTGATAGCTTCTTGGGAAAGGGGGACACAGTGAGAGTAACAAGGGCCAGTGGAAAGACAGACAGAAGGACAGAGGCTGGGCCAGTGAGACACAGAGAGACCCCTACGGAAGACAAGGGAGAGGCCAGGACATATAATTCAGAATCTGGTAGAGAAGAAGACAAACAAATAGAAAGTTCTGGAAGCCTGAGAGCTGTGGTCTGAGGAGTTGCCTGTGTAGGAGCTCTGAGGTGGGCAGAAGGGGGTAACAGACTGAGCCCAAAGAATGGGGGCAGGGGGAGGGCGGGAGACCGAGGGCGGAGGTGAAAGCAGGTGTGACTGGATGAGTAGTAGATGCGGGACACTCTGTCCCCTCATTATACTCTCACGGTGGCCACTTCTTCAGTCAGAGGAGTGGACAGCTGACATTTAAGAAGGAGGGACAGAGCCCTTCACTCCTCTTCCCTGCACCAGGACTCTGTGTGTGTGTGTGTCTGTCTGTCTGTCTGTCTCTGTGTGTGTCTGTATCCAGCTGAGAGGATCATGCATGCACACACACAGATTTACACATACACATGCAGACTGACACACAGAGAGATACACATACACAAACACATAAACAACGTGACACACATACCCAGACTGACACACACACACAGAGAAACACACACAGAGAAACACACACAGAGACTGATACACACAGAGAGAAACACACACACATAGAGACTGATACATACAGAAACACACATAGAGACACAGAGACTGAACACAAAGAGAGACAAACACACACAGACTTACACATAAACATGCAGACAAGACAGACAGACAGACAGACACACCCCCCCATACCACTAACCCCACTAGGTACCTCTAGTCCAGCTCCAGCTCCAGCTCCGTCTCCCCTCCAACAGTCCATCTGACAAATCAGGACAGTCAGGTCATCCCCGAGAGCTGCAGGAAAACCAGCCATAGGAGTTCTGCTGTAGGAGGCCATGAAGCCCACCCCTCCACCCTGTCTTCCCGTCTCCCCCACTCCCAGGAGGCCACACAGTCCTCCGTGGGGGCTTTGATCAGCGTTTCTGCAGTGGGAAGGAGAACATGGAATGTGAGCTGAGTGGAGGCTGAGAGGAGTCACTTAGGCAAGTGCCTGCGATCACTGGAGGCAGCAACACAGGGGAAGGATTTAGTGGTGACAGACGCACGCACAGGGGAGCCCTGGAGAAGACAGTGGAAAGGAAGTGTACGTGTGAATGCATCTGTGTGGATGTGTATCCATGTGTGTCTGTGCCTGTCTGTGCATATGTATGCATGTGTGTGTGTCCATGTGTGTGTGCATGTGTGTGTCCATGTGTGTATACATGTATGCCCATGTGTATATGTATGTGCATGTGTGCATGTGTGTGCACATGTGTGGTCATGTGTGTGTGCGTGCATGTGTGTATATGTGTTTATATTATGGGTGTGCATGCACATGCAGGCAGAAGTGTGTGTATGCACTCATGCATGTGTGTGTGTAGACTGGCTATCACTACTCAGGCACACTGTCCACTTGGTTTTTCAGACAGGTGTACATGCTAGCCAACCAACTGGATGCTTTATGTGAGTGACCACAGCTGTTGGGGCTGGTCAACACAGGGATAGCTAAAGAGTGTACAGCAGAAGGCTGGAGAAGCTGAGGTATGGGCACATGAGGTGACTGCTTGGGGCTTCTGGCAGGCTACAACCATTTCTGAACGACTGCCTAGCCTGGATTGCACAGAAAAGCAGGCTTGAGGGCTGGGCAGGAAAGAATGCAGTTTCTCAAATAGCCGTGCAGGGATTTAGGCAACCACCCAGCATCAGCCTTTCGAGTCAAGGGTAGGAGGGCACATATGTTTACCATTATGATTCCTGCTTTACTGGTAGGGAAACTGAGGCACAGAGAGGCAGCACCATCTGGATAAGGCTGAAGTCTAAGTTGCTCTGGTTGGGGGAGTTTTTCCCATACCCCTGTGGGTTGCACCCACTGCTCCTAAAGCCAAGACACGAAGAGGCCCGTCTGCAGATGAGGCGGACACGAGAGTGCTCCTCATTCCTGTGGCTCTCTCTCTGCCAAGGAACTTAGCCAACATTCCTTGGAATCCACAGCGTTAAGCTACACACAAGGGAGATGAAATCAGACGGGATGCTGGTAATGGCTTCCACATGTCTGGCTGCAGCTGCCGCCAGCAGTGAGGGGGAGAGGAGGCCCGGCTGGGGAGGATGGTTCCCTATCACTTGCCTGTACACGCTTGTGGAGGAGCAGGGCTGTTGGGGATCCCTGCTGGAGAGCTGGTCTGTTTCAATGTAAAAATAGAAGTTGAAAGTGGGAGGGACAGAAGGGTATATAGATGATGGGTGGGTGAGTGGATGGCTGGATGGATGGATGAGTGGTTAGGTGGATGGATGGATGGATGGATGGATGGATAGATAGGTAGATGAATGAGTAGCTAGATGGATTGGTGGGTGGGTGGATGGATGGATGGATGGATGGATGGATGGATGAATGGATAGATAGGTAGATGAATGAGTAGCTAGGTGGATTGGTGGGTGGATGGATGGATGGATAGATGGATGGATAGATGGGTGGTTAGATGGTTGGGTGGATGAGTTGGTGGGTGGATGTATGGGTAGAGAAATGGATCTTGCTCTTCAAATCTAATTATTGGTCTAGTCATTGGGTTAGGGGCTAACATGAGGCCAGGCACACAGTAGGTAACCTCTTGCTCTCATTTGGAAACACATTAGCGTGGCCATTGATGGAGCAGGGCCTATAGTGAGCACATGAGGTCTGTGAACAGTGCAGACCTAGATGCTCACAACGACCTCTTCCATATCCAGGGGATCTGATGCCCTCTTCTGGCCTCCCCAGGAACCAAGCATGTGTATGGTGCACAAACAAGACACCCATATACATAAAATAAAAGGAGTCTTGGAAAGGGAGAGTTTGGTCAAGGATAATAGTTTACAATGGTCGCTGAGGATCAAATGTGGATCCCCGGGGAGAAGAGCCAGTGCTCTTAACCACTGAGCCATTGTTCTAGCCCCCACTTTCCTCTTCTTGCAGTAGAGTACAATAGCTTCAGTCTCACCGGTGTTTTGGGAAGTTGATTGAAAATGATGAGGCATGTCCCCCGTCCCTCTGTATGCACAGTAGGTGCTTCCAGTAGCATTGCTGGCCCCAGTATCATGACAGCTGCTTGCTGACATTCTGCTGTGCCAGATCCAGAGTTCTTCATAAGATTTCCTTTCTCATCCAGCCCTCCCTCCAACCTTAGAAGACACACTTGACCTGTTTTCTACAAAGGCTGAGGCTCAGAGAGGTTAAGTGACCTACCCAGGGTATACAGCTGGGACATGCTGGTGTGAGGTTTACTAGGCCACAGGCTTTTTTGTCTAACACACAGATGTACCAATCAGTACCTGGCAAAACAGGAGCTGAAAAATACCAGCCAGCCTCCTTCTCTCCCCATCTGGATCACAATTTATTCTCATCCTTTTGATAGGTGGGACTCACTCACACATCCAGGGGAAGGAGGACTGAGAGCACTCACTTCTGTACTAAGTTCAGGTTGGATGAAGCTGGCAAGGGGCACCAGCAACCTAGTGTTCATGAGCCCCTCCTCGAGGAAGCAGGAAACTGCGATTCAGCCTGGATTTAGCACGTTGCTTCTCAAGTTTCCCAACTGGACATGTGAGCAAATCAAAGATAGCCACTCCAGCTGTCTGCCGCGCCAAAATTGGGGAAAGCCAGGCTGGTATTTCCAAAAATCCCACCATGACATGGAGTCCTTTGCTCTGTGTAGATCAGTTTCCTAAAGCCACCACTCCCGTTTCCATTGATGAGATTAGAACATAGAAAAAAGAGAAGATTAAGTCCACCATGGGAGAAGTGACCACTGTGCAGAGCCCAGTGTGTACCCTGCCCAGCCTCTGTATGGACAAACACCATTCACACACATGCGTATGCTTATGAAAACATGTGCACACACATGTCAACACATGTGAGACTCAGACTCATACACATACCTGTGTAAGTCTTACAAGTGTGCACACACATGTGAAGGCTCCCATGTGTGCACACACATGAACACACATACACAGGCTCACACTCATACACGCACATTCACACATATGCAGAAGCTTACATATGTGCATATGCATGCCAACACATGCAAGACATACCTGCATAAATTTTACAAGTGTGCACACATATGCAAATGCTCCTATGTGTGCACATACATGAGCATACATGCACAGGTTCACACTCACACACACATACTCACACAGGTGCACTGGCTTACCCGGGTACTCACCCAGGTCTCTCCATGCCCTGGAGTTTGTTTCTGTCACACCTCAATTCAAACTGGAAGATGGGGTGATGCTTAAATACTGTGCTGGTCACTGGAGTAAGTATGGGGACAGACGGACTCTGTGCGAGCCAAGCCCTACCTCTCTCTGCTGTTGCCCCTCAGGTCAGTTACCATCTTGAAAGAAGGAGAACTCATAAAGGGTGTGTCCGATTTTTCCAGAAATGCCCTCTATTCAGGGGTTTTTTTGTATAAAATTTCATATTTTAAAAGACATTCACAGTAAATCCCCTTCCTTATTTCTGCCCGCTTCTTCCCTAGTCTTTCCTGTCTCCTGAAGAAGAGCAGGAGCTTGGGTCTTCTGCTTGCCTGGCTCACAGTCTCCCATAGAGCTGCACCCCAGCTCATTTTTTCCCCAAGCCAAGCTTACAGGGGACTGTGGAGAGCCCACCGGCCTGTCTTGTAGTCACACCTGTGTTGTCTGCAGGTGACACAGGACCCAACTTAGTCATTTAGCCACTTGTGTGGCCCCACTTCCTCTGCGCCCAGGCTGATTGCCGAGCCTCCCTCCCTCCCTCCTTCCCTCCACTGCTCGGGGTCAGAGGGCACTTCGCCCTCCCCTCCTCTTGTCTAATTCACTTCTCCCCCCACCCCATACATCCAGTTTCCCCCACTGTTCAATTTTATTAATGGGCCGGAGGCTTCTGTCAGCTCCACGGTTGTCAGCAGTGGATCAATATCTTGTGCGTGGGTGGGATGGGGGTCTTTTCATTAGCTAAGTGCCATGTAATCTACTCGGTAAATCCTGGAGCCTTGTTCTGAGCTGGCAGAGACTGGCCAAAGGTCTAGGTATGCCGCCCTGATAGCACTAGAATAAATGTTTGGAGACATCCCTCCCCCACCTTAGAGGTTTTCTTGGGGTCCTGGGGTATGAGCAGCTGTCCCACACAGGGCAGGCTGAAGTGAGACCACAGGGCAGGCATGGGGACTGAACTCAAGACCAGTTGCCTCTTAGTTGGCACTGAATTGACTGCAGAAGGAGCCTGCCCGAGGCCGGCTGTGTCCTGGTATAACTGCCATGATATTCACATGCTCTTGGGGGCGCTCACACCAGTTCCTCTGCTTTCTGTGGTGGGTTAGCCTACCTTAGAGCTGGCTCATCTATAGAGTTACAACCACCACCAGGACCTCAAAAGCAAGAAGGTACTGGAGTTTGGACAATGTCAGTTGGAGGTGGGATCTATCAAGAGCTACTGTCACCTGCCATGCATGATTTCCCTGGTCTTGGAAGAACCCACGGAACATCCTTCTGAACGGGAAGGACGTCGTTGGCCACACTCAGGGACTCGGCGGCAGCCTGGCCCCATGTCTGACTGGGTGTGAGGGTGAGTGGGAGAACTGAAGGAACACTAGGGCAACAGGGACACGGAGAGGAAGAGGTCAGGACTGAGTGGAGCCCCATCCTAGCCCCATTCCTTCTTCACTCAAGAACTGGGGTCCACTGCATCCCCTCGACAGCCTCTGCTCTCTCAGCTGGAGGTGTTCTCTCAAGTGCCCACGGAGTCCGTGCAAGGGTGAAACACACGACTAGTCCCCATCAGACTAGATGGTGTCACACTGAACAAACCAAGGAGGGATCCAGTGTGTGGCACGTGGGGACTTTCTAATCAAACTCGTGTTGACATATTTGATAGACAGGTTGAGGCTGTAGGAGAGGGATGGTGAGCACGGTGGTGTGAGAAGTCCAGAGACCAACAAAGAGGCTGTTCCAGGGACTGATTCTGCACCCTCACCCAACGCTCTGGGCTGTATTGGCTCCCTAAGCCAGCCCAGAGCTTCACGGGGTTGTCTCCTCTGGGGCAGGAGCTGAAGGCACTGGGGTCTAGACTAGCATGAAGTCAGTAGAACTGAGGTAAAATCCCAGACCTGACACAGTCTGCATGACCTAGACAAGCCACACCACCTCTCTGGGCCTCAGGTCCCACATGCAGAATTGAGGTCCACGCTGCCCAGTAGCCACGGTGCGTAGTGATTAAGCAAATGGGTCGGTCTCCTGGGCATGGCACTCCACACTCTGATTTGTGTGTCCCATGGAGGGCTGGTGGCACGCTGTGGGGGAACTCTCAGGGTTCATAGCTGCCAGAGAATGAAGTGGAACAGGGCATAGAAAACTTGGAGTGTCCTTCATGCTCAACGGAGATTGCTGCTTGCCGTCCTCTGGAGGAACTAGAGCCACAGTGATTGCCAAGGTCACTACCTAAATGCCAGGAGAAACACCAGTCTCACCCTTTATCTCCCCATCACGGGGAGGTCCCTGGAGCTTCAGAAAGCTGGGGACAAGAGCTCCCCCCAGTACCTGAATAACTACATTGTGGAACCTCACAAGGAACAACTAGACACCCAGGAGGCCACAATGCTACTCTGCCCTTCTGTTTTCCCAGGGCCTGCCACTAAGCCACAAAGGCAGCAGAGTGAGGAAGGGCAGCCTCCCCTCCTGGTGGCTGGAAGTCTGTGAGGGGAAAGAGGGTGCTAATGGAGTCCTCTCCTGCTGTGGTCATAGGGGAGCCTCCAGCTGGTAGCCGTGAGGTGCTATGTCCCCCTGCCTCAATAATATCACTGGTAATTCTTGATTAAGTGAGGGAAGGAACAGAGGCTCTCACATTGCCTGTTGCCCTGCAGGGACATGCCTTCCAGCCTGTGCTCATGCCCGGGAAAAAAAAAAAAAGGACTGCGTTTCTGCCTGATTGCCCAGAGCTGTAGGCTTGGGAGGGCTCTCCCTTCTTGTCAGGATGGATGCTTCTGTTTCTCTCCCTGTAAGAAGAGCAGACAGAGAGGGCTGTGGGAGGCTACTGGGAGGGGGTCCTGAGTGATGGCACTTTGGGCGCTGACTTGGTGATGGAGGGCGAGAGATGGAAGGAGAAAGTCAGGGAGAGGGAGGGAAGGAATGAGGGAGAGTCACACTAGGAAGGCTCTGTGAAGGCCTGGGGTCCTGTAGAAAAAGCGGAAACAGGTCTCTGAATCCACCTGTGGGGAAATTACTATCCATTCCCTCCTTCCTCCCCTCCCCTTTCCTCCCTCTTTCAAGCACTTCCTACTTTCTATTAACAAATCCACCCACTCATTCATATGCCTGCTCATCTATCCACTTATCCATCCATTATTTATCCATCCATCCATCCATTTATTTATCCATCCATCCATCCATCCATCCATCCATCCATCAATTTATTTATTCATCCATCCATCCATCTATCCATTTATCCATCCATTCATTTGTTTACCCATCCATCCTTCCATTCATCCATCCTTCCATTCATCCATCCACCCATTCATTTGTTCACCCATACATCCACCATCCATCCATTTACTTATCCGTCCATTTATGCATGCATGCATCCATCCATTTAATCACTCATCTAACCTAAACATCTGTTCACCCATCCATCCACCATCCATCTATCCATTTACTTATCCATCCATTTATACATGCACCCGTCCATCCATCCATCCACCATCCATCCATCCTTCCATTCATCCATTTATTCATTCATTCATCTAACCTTGACTCTCCGGTGCCCTACTCATCAACCTGTCTTCCTCCCTACTCACTTCTCTGTCCATTGGTCCACATGTCCACCCATCCAGCCACTAATCCCACTCCCCTTTCCCTACCCATCCATTTTCCCTTACTTTCTGTTTTCTACTTGCCTCGTGTGCATCTCTTGGGGACCTGCCCTGTGGCCACTTTGGTATTGGACATACTTGTCCTGCTTTCTTGGATCTAGGAGAAAGGTCATCAAATTCAGGGTCTCCTTCTCAGTGGGCCAGAGTTCTTGAGGGAAACACAGAGGGTGAGCTTCATTGAAGACTCATGAGGTCCAGACAGAGCCCTGTGGTGGAGGAAGTATATAAAATCAGGTCTGCAAATGGACAGAGACTGAGCAAGCAGAATGTCTTGGCCAGGGGCTGGTGTGCCGGGCAGCAAGCAGCAAGGGTGAGCTGTGCTTGGCTGGCCCCACGCGATAGACAGCATGGAACACCCAGACCTGGACATCAGGTTAAAGGGTGAGCTCTTCCCTCCGAGACACTTGATCAAGACTGTCCTTGGCTCTGACCAAGAGTGCCTAGGCACTTAGCCCATCTCGGAGCATGTCCAAAGACGTTTCACTGGGCTGTCAGCAAAGTGTAGTTACTTCCTGGTGTTGTAGGTTGGGCTGGAGTAAACAAAAGAAAGAGATCATCTCCATCTTTGTCTCTGTCTCTTCCCTTCCTGGCTGCCAGGAGGTGGGTGGTTATTTTCTGCTGTTGGTTTCTGCTGTTACAGAGACCCTGGGACCCTCCTGTCCTGGAGGTTGTTTTCTCTTTGCTTGGATGTGCAGATGAAAACTGAATACTGCAGAGTCCATTCTTTGAGTATCATTACTCCTGAATGTTCCCACCTAAGTCACCTCAAGCCTCCTCCCAACAAGGGCCTGCTGAGAACAGGGAGCAGTGGAACCGCATTTGCAAACCAAAGGAAGTCTCAGAACCATCCACCTCTGAACTTCTATTGACAACACTCTGAGAGGTCTGGGCACAGTACCACCATTCAGAGTCTGGGGAGAAGTTGAGGCTTTGTTTATTCCAAGCTAGGAGGTGTGCACCCTTTGATACACCATCCTCTAGAACGTTCTAACCCTTAGATTCATCCCTCAAGCTGCACTGGTCAGGCAGTCACCTCTGGGCAGCTGCCTCTGAACTTGACCTCCTCACCTCCCTCCACCAGCACGGCCCTCACTGGTCCCCTTCCCACCAGTCTCCTCTCACCCCACAAGACTGACTTTCAGAGCTGACAGCCTGCTCTGCACACAGTAGGTGTTCATATTTGCATGCACCCCAGCCAGCAAGTAATCAGCATATCCCCTCAAGGGCAGCAATCTGTCTGCTTTTTCCTGGCATCCGCAGGTTTACATGAGGTGAGGTGGAGAGGCGTGGAGCGAAGTAGGTGCTCCGTTTGAGGGAAAGACACGCCTGCATCTACAGAAGGTGCCAGTCATCAACAGGGCAGGCTTCCGCTGTTGGTAACTGTAGTTTGAACATGCCCCTTAATCTCTGTGGTCTGTGCGTGAACGAGGGACGCTGGCACCCTCCACCCTGTCCGACTGGGCGCTTTCATCCCAAATGGGATGAGGGTGAGTTGCCGGAGTGTGCACGTGCGCTCTAACTCGATACCTTTTATGATACAATTACCACCCAGGGACGATTTTTTTTATGAGTTTCCTTTTCATGTCTCCAGGGCCTTTTATTCTTGGGAAATCCTGTGGAGAGGGATTGCTTCTCTTTGAGTGGGGATTTAAAGCTTACACTTTGCCAGGCACTTCTCTCTAATTGGTGCCTCTTCCAGGAAACCTCCATTGCCCAAACATATGTGGGAACCCAGCTCTCTCATGGCAGGCTGCAAGGTTCAGCCTGTTCAAAAGAACAGATTCAGATTTGTAAGCCAGCACTTAATAGCTGTGCAACCTTGAGCCGGTGGCTTGACTTCTCTGAATTTTCATCATTGTCAACTGTTAGAGATGCTATGGCCTCAAGAATCATTCCTGAATCTGGGCACAGTGGCATACACCTTTAATCTTAGTACCTGGAAGGCAGAGGCAGGTGGATCTCTGCGAGTTCAAGGCCAACCTGGTCTATGAATGAGTTCCAGGACAGCCAGGGTTACACAGTGAAACTCTGTCTCAAAAAAAAAATGCTGTGAGTCTCCCTGTGGTGCCCTTTATCCTGTGCCCAGGCAGGACCTTCCTGAGCTGACATGTGTCATTTAGCAGCAGCTGGTGCCCAACCAACTCTGCCCTGGATCCCTCAGTGCCAGCAGAGTCCAAGCCTGTGGTCACTGGGTGGGGTGGCCACGTGTCACGGAAACTTCAAGTTCTGTTTTGTAAAAACAGCTCTGTAAGCCACATGCTCCTCCTGTGAGTCATCTCCACCCAAAAGCGATCCTGGGTTTCTCCCTGTGCCTTTGGCTGGCATGATGGTGTCCTGCTGTGCTGGGCCTGCAGGGACTCGCAGGCCCAAAGAGCAACTCTGGGGCCCACATCGAATGCCTGACCCAACCTGACACTAAACAGAAGGTGGACCAGATATGAAAGTTCCTAGGTTTTAAAGGCTAGGAACAAATCCAAACATTTGCTTTGAAGTACTACCCAGCCCGTGCCAGCTCACCCAGGGATGGCTGTGGCCACAGTGTCACCTGTGTGACCTTGACTGACTATCCTTACAGGAGTTCAGACCCTTTGGAGTCCTGAGGACCCTTTGGATTGTGCTGTCTCTGTGAATGGGGGCCTCTCAGTGCCTCTCTGTCTCAAGTGCCCGAATAGTATGAAAACAGCCATTTTCAGGGGTGTTTTTGCTTTAGTTACTGTCTTCACAAGACAGACACAAAGCCATCCTGGACAGAGACACAGGCTCAGCCGTGGGCAGCTCTATCGCCCCTCCACCCTTCTCCAGTCACATCTGGCAGCTGTAAGTACCAGTGCTTCAAATGGATTTAGTTTTAGTCCCGGTTCTTTTGCTTCTGCTCGACCCCCAGCACACAGTAGGGGGGGCTGTGACAATCATGCTCACCGTAAGGACAGAATGTGCAGATGTCAGGACACATTCTTAGTTGCCCTCACTTCTCATTCCAGCCCTTGGTCCATGGAGTTATTCATAGCCACCCAGTTGCCCTGCGCTCCTTAAATACCCATCTAGTGCTGAGCAGTAGGCAGGCACCTCAGCCTCCCCCGGCTTAGTGAAGCAGGGCAGTTCCAGGAAGATGCTGAGGTTTGGAGGGGAGGCAACCTTCCTGTGGCCACACCGCTGGGCGCTGGGCCAGGATTCCAGCCAGGAATGTCTGTCCTTACAGCAGAAGTGCTGTCCCTCAGGATGCAGTGGGGGCAGATTCTTGCCCTGCTCAAGTCTTTCCCTGACAATCCAGTCGACATTCAAGCATGGGGAATCGCTGGAACAGCTCTGACTGTTCTCCAGTGGAAGGGGGGGAGAGAGGGACTGTTCCACACCTCAGTTCTGAAGCCTGGAGCCAGCATCTCCTGAAGCCTTGGACCAGATTGTCACCCTTCATTGAGTCCTCTGTCTACGGAACACCCAGGTCAGTGGCATGCGTGCATTCCACGGTTTTCCTTTGTGGAATGGCACCATCGTCTTGCTGTGAATGACCCGGGACAAGACAGCAGCCATCGTTGTTTTTGGAAACTGATACTATGGCCAAAGAACTCGAGTGACCTCTCCTAGAGTCACAAAGCTGGCACTTCTCTGTCGGTCCCCTGTCGCCATGCAAATTTGCAGTGCTCTCTGGGAAAGCTCACAGGACGTACCTCTAAGCTGGAGCAATTGATGTTGGCGCTGTCTGTCAGTGTTGCTCTCTGTTCTCTGGCTCAGCCAATGCTGTGTAACCTGAGGTCCATGTCACCCTGAGAAAGTCACTTTTACATGGGACCACCATAGCAGCACTCCTCCCTCACCCCCCCCCTTACACCCACACACAAAGAACTCAACTTCTGAAGGGAAGGAGCTGCTCTGATAAGGTGGTGAACCAGATAGACAGAGGTGGGGGTGACGATGGGGGTGCAGCTAAGTCACTGTCCCTGGCCCCCATCAGACTAGGTTCTGAGTTCAGGGTGGCCTTCAGTCTTGCTGAGGATGTAGCATACTGTGAGGTCTGAAGTACACAACAAGCTATTATTTCATGAGAGATGAGTGCCTGGGTGTGGTGGTTTGAATATGCTTGGTCCAGGAAGTGGCACTATTAGGAGGTATGACCTTGTTGCAGTAGGTGTGGCCATGTCTGAGTAGGTATTGCCTTGTTGGAGTAGGTGTGGCCTTGTTGGAGTGGGTGCAACCTCATTGGAGTGGGTGTGGTCTTGGTGAAGGTGTGGCCTTTTGGAGTGGGTGTGGCCTTGGAGTGGGTGTGGTCTTGGAGTAGGTGTGGCCCTATTGGAGGAAGTGTGTCACTGTGGGGGTGGGCTTTGAGGCCCTCCTCCTAGTCATGTGATAAACAGTCTGCTCCTGACTTCCTTTGGATGAAGATGTAGAACTCTCAGCTCCTCCTGCACCATGTCTGCCTGGATGCTGCCATGCTCCTGCCTTGATGATAATGGACTGAACCTCTGAACCTGTAAGCCAGCCCCAGCTGGCAGTGTTGATGTGAGCTCGCTGAGTGCCACAGCCTGTGTATCTGGATATCTCTCTGAAATCTCCAGTGATCTTAAAAGCTAAGACAGGTGCCTCTTTGTGCCTGAGGAGCACTGAGCCAGCAGAGGCTGGCAGGGGCTCTCAAGGTCACCCTTGGCTGTCCTGTGCCTGCAATGGCCTTGACTTTACCCAGGCCCCAACTGTAGAAGAGTACTAAAGCCAGCTGGCCAAGAAGGAGTAGGAAAGGAAGCAGAGGAAGGCTTGTTTGTTCTCTGAGTTCTCTCTAGAACCGTCTCTGCCAACTTCACGGTAAGACAGTGATGATGTCCACATAACCCTGCTCACCATCTTAGAGCAGGCTCCAGAAGCCACGCCAGTCCCTTTAAGTGATGGCACCTGAGGACCCAGTAACTGATTGGTTACCTCTGCCCTGTCTCACCTGGGAAGGGCTCCCAGCCTAGGGTAAACAACCATAAGCATGCCTGGACATGCCACCACCACAGCCACAGAGACACACCAACAAGACCAGTCCACAGCAAGTCTCACTCAACTCTATGTTCTTCTAAAAATTTGACACCTCAGCCCTGAAACTGCAGGGGAGGGAGGGGCGGCTTGGGCAGCAGGGCCTCTTCCCAAGCAGATTTTCAAACCACAGGGTCTTTTTCCCTTCACCACATAAATGGTGATTCACATAAATGGATCTTCAGGGATGCAGGAGGGAGGCTGGGCAGGATGGCCTGGCTGCCTGCATCCTGAGGCAGGTCACAGCACAGCAAGTACACAGGAGACTGGGGTGACAGTGTGGGCAGGCTGCCTCCCCACCCACTGAGGTCGCCCCCAGCTCCTTTGCAGCAGCAGGCTGGGAGCCCTGGTGTGCCCAGCGCCCCTGTGATTGGCAGTCTGCAGATGGCGGGATGCCTTGGAATTTATTATCCAAGCCTGCCTTTCCGAGGGGGCCTCGCTGCCTGACACTGCTTTATCTGAGAGCTGGGAGTGGTTAGCTGATCCCATCTGTTAGCCAAAGAGTGAAACTCAGTGGGTGGGGAAGTGAGTGAAGTCATTTAAAAGGAATTTCTCTGATGCTGAGGCCAGGGTGGTAGGTTATCTGCCCTTGGGCCCTCAACTGCCTGGCTCTGGGACCCTGGGTCTTGCTGTGGGGTGCATGGACCTTGCAGTGGGATGCTTGGCTGGCTGTGCCCCCTTGTTCTAAAGCAAGTATTGCCAGACCCTTCCCGCTCACAAGCAACTGGAAGATCACAATGTTCTTTTTGAGCTAAAATCTACATGCATGGCTCTGAGTTAGTACTGGGGTCACTAATGAATCCAGGAGCTGAAAAATAAGCAGAGTAAGTAGATTCTCTCCTGAGGCTGAGGGCCGGCTGGCTTCAGATCCTCCCTCACACCCACACCGACCTTGGGAGAGGCTCCCGGAACACGTGTGCACAGAGGTGACCTTCCGCTGATCACTGGGGGCTCATGGGTACCTGGGGAGGGCTTGGGGCTGGGGCTCCGAGGTCTGGGTTTGAGGGTGACTCCTGTTGTATGGTGTAGGGACATGGTCTACTGGAGACGCTCAGAAACCAGATCATTGTGGATGTTGATACCTTGTGGTGTTGGCAGTTGCTCCTTACCAGCTATGTAGACTGCCTTTCTTCAGTGAACCTGCCTCTGCTGCTCCAGGATTCTCTGCAGCCTTGTTTTTCTGAGGCAAACTATTGCTGGAACCCGTGCAAGACACCAGTGGGCTGTGGACCCAAACGTACCCCAAACCCCAGCTCGGTCCTCACCCCACTGCTCACCCCTGCCAGTCACCACAGGGAGTGGTGCTTGATGCTTTTTCTAATGTGTGGCTTCTCGTGGCCCACAGGATTCCACATGGGACATGTGTCACCTTCAAAAGGTACAAAGAGAGAGGCTGGGCCAGGTGCTGAGGACTGCAGATGCCAGGCAGCGCCTCTCCCCTGTGTCTCCATAGGCCCTGCTCCTGCTTCCAGGAACCTAGACCAATAACATGACTGGATTGCATGATTACCTGGTACTGCATTGTCTAGTGGATGTCTCCCCTGCGGTACAACAGTCTCCACAGTGGTGGAGCTGCTGTACTTATTGCCCATTTTGTATTTTTCCTACAGGGAGAAACAAACCCTTATATCTATGCAATGGACATTAGACAATGAATGAATGAATGAATATGAATGAATGAATGAATATGAATGAATGAACATATGACCAAGCGAGTTTGTGAATGAATGGCTTGATGGTAAGTGAATGACTTGATGGTAAGTCCTTGAATTAATGAATGAGTGAGTGAATAAATGAATGGCCAGGGGAGTGAGTGGAGCCGTCGGCTGAGCTCAGCAGGATGAGGCAAGCAGAAGCCTGGGGCTGAGAGGCCTCTGGGAGCCTAAGTGTTCTCTTCATGCTGGAATGTGGTTCTCACACCTGGAATGTGGCAGCCTTCTGACTGTGTCAATGTCTCCTTCCGCCTTTGGGCCTCCTTCCAGTTCAGACTGCAAGCCCTAGCCAGAACCAGAGGACGTGTTTTCTCGGTGCTTCACAGCTAAGCAGGTCTAGTCTGGCTCCATTAGAGGGTGTGGCTCATCTGCACCATGGTCCTGGATGGACTTGGAGTCACCTGGGAGACACACCTCCTGCAACTTTGTGTATGGGAGAGCTTCCACTCAGAATGTGGGAGGCGCCATTCCAAGGATTGGGACCCTCAGCTGGAAAAGCAGAGACACCAGCCTTCATTGCTCTGCTTCCCAAAGAGCCACCTCACTCGTCCTTCCTGTGGTAGAGGGAAAAGCATTGCACCCTGTGGCTGATGTCCTCAGAGTTCCCACGGGGGGCCATTGAGCATCCCAGCAAAGGATGCTCCTCCCACCTTCTACTCAAAAATCACCCAGCCGCTTCCTGTGCTTCCTCTCCGGCAGACTGGCAGCTCACCTAGAGCAGCTGTAGAAGCTCCTGACCTGCACTGAAGACTCTGTCAGAGGTGACAGTGATTCTCCATGTCACGGACTCTTCCCATTACTATAACCATTGCCTGGCTGACAGAAAGGAAGATTCACTTGGGCTCAGCCTTTTAAAGGGTCTGGTCTATTGTGGGGAGATATGGTGGAGCAGAGCTGGTCACAGGCATGGAAGGCAAGGAAACAGAGAAGACTGGCAGTGTTTCTCCCATTCCTTCTCTGTCAGCAGCTCATGGGATGATGTCATCACATTGGCTCATGGGATGATGTCATCACACCAGCTTATGGGATGATGTCACCACACTAGTTCATGGGATGATGTCATCACACCAGTTCATGGGATGATGTCACCACACCAGCTCATGGGGTGATGTCACCACACCAGCTCATAGGATGATGTCATCATTTAGTTAATCCTCTCTGGAAATGTCTGCAGATACGCCATAAGCTGTGCCACAACCAATACCCTATGTGATTCTAAAACTAGCCAAACTGCCAATAAAGATGAACAAGTGCAGTGATGATAATGGTGGTGGTATTGGTGATGATGATGATGGTGATGGTTAGTACTGGTGATGATGATGGTAGGGATGATATTGGTGATGTTGGTTGGTGTTGTGTTGGTGATAATGGTGGTGGTGATGATGTTGGTGATGTTGGTTACTGTTGGTGATGGTGATGACGGTAATGGTGTTAATAAGATCTTAGATCTGACATGGCACAGGAGCAGAGACCCTAGGCTAGAATAAGAGAGATAACTTCAAGAAACAATCTGTGTTCTTTTCTCCTGGATTTCCAAACTCTGTGAGATCCTTCTGAAACCTGTGTGCTGAAGGGAGCATCAAGGTTTATGCTAAACTGCCCCAGTGGACACCATGAAATCTGACACCTGACAATGACTGTGTGGACTGGGATTCTAGGTCACTTGGGGGTTCACAGTGCAGGCCTCAGATCTCTGCAAGTTCCTCCCAATGACGGCATATCCGTGTGCCCCGGGTTTTCAGTAGTGGCCGGAGGGAAAGGCAAGAACCTCCGAAATCCACGTAGGGCAGGAAACAAGAGTAGGGAATCTAAGCAGATGCTGAGGTCTCAGGGTGCCTGCTCGCTTCCATCTTACTGGATTGCACATATCGGCTCCTGCACCTCTGACACACAGACGTTAGTGCTCACCTCTGACACACGGACGTTAGTGCTCACTGAGTTGTAGCCATAAGCAGAGCAGGACAGATTTCTCTTGGTGAAAAAATTCCTGGATGATCTGGAGCATGGGGTGACCCCTGCCCTGTGATGTGGGTCTCCCCATGTCTGGCAAGGAAGTTCTGAGCCTCCACCCCCCATGGAGGCTCAAGAGAAGGCTAGATGTGTGTGTGGCAAAGGAGACAAAGCAGGGGAAAGAAGCCCCACCCCTCGGATGCCAGGGAGTTACTATGGGGGGCGGGGCATTGGAAACACAGCCTCTGGAATCCTGAAAAGGTGGACCATTCATTGTTTCAGTGGATACACATCCAGATTTATCTACTTGAGACACTCTGCTGGCCTGGACTCAACAGTGTCTGTTGTCAGTGTAGGTAAGAACAGAGAGGAGGGTCAGAGATAATACAATCCCAAGATCTTCATTTTTGTAATAAACCTTAAAGACCAGCACACAGATCCTTGGACTACAGAGTCTAGGCAGAAATGAAGATAACTCAGCTCAGTGGATCAGGGAGAAGGATGTAGAGATTATGTAGTGGGGAAAACAAGACACAGGTGGAGAAGCCACACACAACAGAACAAAACTCACTTCAAAGTGGATCCTAACAAGAGCTAGAATTGCAGACCTGCTAGAAGAAAACAGCAGGAGACTACATCTCCTGAGAGTGGCTTAAGACAGTCCCAAAATGTCCAAAACCAAAAGGTAGCAAGTGAAACGGGGTCAGAAAGTCTCTGTCCGTCCCTGGAGGCACGTGGGACAAGGCAAGGCGTGGAGGTAATGAAGGAAGAACAGACACTCAGAAACATTCAGAAAAGCTGCGGTCAGCTGGGGGCCATGCTCACCCTGAGGGTGTGGCACCAACAGCCTGTTTAGTATATGTGGCACAGGAGGAGTGGTTAGGTAGTGTGCTGGCTAGTTTTGTGTCAGCTTGGCACAAGCTACAGTCATTTGGGAAACAAGAAATTGAATTGAAGAAATGTCTGTCAGATAGGCCTATGGACAAGCCTATAGTACATTTTTTAAATTAGTGATTGTGGGTGGGGCCTCATTGTGTGTGTGTGGGGGGGCATCCATCCCTGGGCTGATGGTCCTAGGTTCTGAAAGCAAGCAAGGTGAGCAAGCCATGGGGAGCAGCACCCTCCATGGCCTCTGCATCAGCTCCTGCTTCCAGGTTCCTGCCTTTGATACCTGTCCTGGCTTCCTTCAGTGATGGACTATGATGTTGAACTCTATGCTGAAATAAACCCTTTCCTCCCCAAGCTACGTTTGGTCATGGTGTTTCATCACAGCTGAAACCTAGGGCAGACTAGTCTCTTCAGGAGTGGCAGTAGGCGAGCTGTCTCAGGCTATAAACATCCCGGACAAGGTTGCTTGTCTTTGCACACATGGCCAACATTCATACTCAAACCAGAAGAAGCTCAGAAGTGTGAGATTCTCTCTCTCTCTCTCTCTCTCTCTCTCTCTCTCTCTCTCTCTCTCTCTCTCTCTCCCTCTGCCTCACCCAGAGGAAGGCTTTGCCAATTTCCCGTGAGTCCGAGGCTTTGGTCCTTGACATGGCTGTGCCTAAGTCACCAATACACGTTCACTCAGGACTTTGTCAGCTCTTCAGACATTCATTCAAAGCTTCCTGGGCTCCCCACAAGGCTGGGAGAGGAGAGGGTGGGTAAACAGGCTGGGATGTGTTTCTGACCCATTCCTGACCTACATGAACGCATATACATGACACAGCATGACACAGCAAAGATGTGTCAATCAGGGAAAAATTACATTGAAACATTTTAAAGTAAGAAACAAATGTGAATTCTAAGGAGACAGTGGGGTGACTAGTCATAGTGGGTGACTAGTCATAGACAGTGGGTGACTAGTCATAGACAGTAGGAAACTAGTCATAGTGGGATGACTAGTCATAGTGTGGTGACTAGTCATAGTGGGGGACTAGTCATAGACAATGTGGTGACTAGTCATAGTGGGGGAACTAGTCATAGACAATGGTGGACCAGACATAGACGGTGGGGTGACTAGTTACTAGCAGTGGTGGACTAGTCATAGACAGTGGCGGACTAGTTGTAGACAGCAGGGAACCAATCATAGACAGTAGGGGACTAGTCATAGTCGGGGACTAGTCATAGACAGTGGGGAACTAGTCATAGACAGTGGGGGACTAGTCATAGACAGTGGGAAACCAATCATAGACAGTAGGGGACTAGTCATAGTGGGGGACTAGTCAGACAGTGGGTGACTAGTCATAGACAGTAGGGGACTAGTCATAATGGGAAGACTAGTCATAGATAATGGGGGACTAGTCATAGACAGTGGGAGGGGACTAGTCATTGACAGTGGGGGACTAGTTATAGACAGTTGGGAGCTAGTCATAGTGTGGTGACTAGTCATAGAGAGTGGGGGGAACTAGTCATTGACAGTGGGGGACTAGTCATAGACACTGGGGGACTAGACATGGTAGAGGATTAGTTATAGACAGTGGAAGACCAGTCATAGACACTGGAGGACTAATCATAGACAGTGGGATGACTAGTCATAGACACTAGGAAACTAGACATGGTAGAGGACTAGTCATAGACAGTGTGGGATTAGTCAGTGGGATGACTAGTCATAGACAGTGGTGGTCTAGTCATAGACAGTGGGGGAACTAGTCATAGTGTGGTGACTAGTCATAGACAGTGTGGTGACTAGTCAGACAGTGGGGGGACTAGTCATAGACAGTGGGGGACTAGTCATACAGCTGTTGGGGAGCAGAGTCCAAAGCAGAAGAATCTGGACACTTCTCCTGAAGGAGGTAGAAGGTTCTGGAAGCTTCCTGTAAATGGACCGCAGGGTGAAGAAGGGTGAGCAGACTCCCACAGGAAGCTGGGAGCTATCAGAGGAGGAGCCTAGAGGGTAGGGGTAAGGGAGATTTGATTGACAGGACATGTTTAAGGGAAATGTGATTGACAAGACAGGAGTGGTAAGGGAGATTTGATTGGTAGGATGTGGTTAAGGGAGATTTGATTAGCAGGATGTGGTAAGAGATTGAATAAAAGCAGGTGGGGCAGCACCAGGCCCAGGGATGGGCAGAGAACCTGCCCTCCATGTGTATACAGAAGGGGACAGGTGAACGAATGGATACCCGTTGCCTTTCATGTCTCACTGTTAATCTGGGTCTTAGCTCTGAGAAACCTCCCTGCTGAAGCACCGGGAACTGACCCATGCTTTGCAGGAATCCCACACTGGACAGAACTGCGGCCACCGTGGCCTGGGACTCCTGGGTGCTGTGGTGACAAGGGTGCCCTCACTGGCTTCAGATAACATTGGGGTGCTTTGAACCAAAGTCCAGGTAGTGCTCAGTCAGGGAACACAGTGACCAAAGCAGGAAATACCATCTGCTGCAAAGTGTACACTGAGTAGTCTTTTAGCCTCTGTGGCAGGCAGAATCAGGGACTTTGAGGATCAGTGGCTTCCTAGGAGTCAAACTGTCACAGGACAGTTAGGTGGGAGTGCATGGGCCTGACTGATTCCTGCAGTCTGATCTGGTAATGGGGTTCCTCAGAAGCTATAAGTAGGCCATCTTCAGCTCCTCCGCTCTGCCTTCCCAAAACATTCCAGCTGAGGGTGTCTCTGAAGCTTTTAACCCTGGTGGAAAGGTCCTGCCAAGGGTCTAATGATCTCACCCAGGGGCAGCTCTGATCCCGCCACAGGGCAGCCTCTCCTCTGCCTGCCTCCCACCTAGTTCTACTCCATTACCCGAGCATCCCAGCCTCTGGGTCATGTGACCACAGTGGTGCCTGCCCCTCCCCTATCCCCTTCTGCTCTTTCCCAGATGCAGTCAGCCTGTCTCCGGGTCTTCTCTTAGGAATGAGAAACCGGGAGCTGCACAGGCTGGTGAGCAGATGGAGAGAGCCTTTGTCCTCCCTGGCTCCCAGGACTGTGAGCGCAACAGGTTAGGTGACAGTTGCTCAGACACCTCAGCCCACCTGCCCTGAATACAGCACAGTGGTGAAACAGCACCCGGCTCCCATCTTCCTTCCTGAGGAATCCCAGTGTACAACGCTGGTGACAGACCCCTCCCCCACTCAAGGTGACAGCCCCGCCCACTGCAACTGCCCTGTCCAGTGTCAGCCCTGCCCACAATGACGGCCACACCCACCGTGACTGCTCCACCCATGATAATAGTCCCGCCCACGATGACGGTCCCGCCCAGCTCCTGCCACCTCTGCCAGAACACAGCAATGACCGACCACCTCTTCAAAAGCTCAGAAGCTGGTGAGCTCAGCAACAGTCAGCCTTCCCTGCTACCCTGCACCCTCCCAGTCCACCCCCAGCTCCAGGATAAGGCAATTAAGTCATTAGCTGCCAGGACCTGGAGGTGGCAGTCACATAAAGACGAACACAGTCTTATATGTAATTAGAAATTCCACCTTTTTTTTTTTAAATCAGTGGCATCCAGACTGAAGATTATTTTCTGCTTGATATAATTCTAATTGTGATCCCTCCTCCTGAGTCTACACAGTTTTGAGGGGATAAAGGCTTCGGGCAATAATTTGGGGAGTGACGGGATTAACACCTCCATTCACACTATTTCTTCTCCGCTTACTGGACCAAAGTCCATCTGCAGCGGATGCTCCGTTCCAAGGGTGAGTTAGCAGCCAGGCGGCCCCAGTCCTGTGTCCTGAGGTCAGTCACATTCCAAGGCCTGTCTGGGTCAGCTCTGGGTTCCATCAGTCCCAGTGCCTCCTTTTTTAAGGCTTTTATTTTTTTTTAAAATATCTATTTTTTGCCGGGCAGTGGTGGCACACGCCTGTAATCCCAGCATTCTGGGAGGCAGAGGCAGGCGGATTTCTGAGTTCGAGGCCAGCCTGGTCTACAGAGTGAGTTCCAGGACAGCCAGGGCTACACAGAGAAACCCTGTCTCGAAAAAACCAAATCCAACCCCCCCCCAAAAATATATATATATATATGTGAGTACACTGTAGCTGTCTTCAGACACACCAGAAGAGGGCATCAGATCCCATTACAGATGGTTGTGAAGCACCGTGTGGTTGCTGGGAATCAAACTCAGGATCTCTGGTAGAGAGATCAGGCAGCACACAGTGGGTGCACAGGAAGCAGTCAGTACTCTTAACCACTGAACCATCTCTCCAGCCCCAGTCCAGCACCTTTAAAAGCCGGCCACAGTCATCCTTCTGGAATACCTGCCTGCCCTGTCCACCTTTTATCCCCAGTTGCTGCTGATACCGTGTGGGCCTCCCCCATCCCAGGCTGACTCTAGAAACTAGAGTCTGTATTTCAAACCGAGTGCCACCCCGCAGCTCCCACCTCTGCCTTTGACTCCAGCTGCTGGTGATGGCCCCTCTTCACCCACCCTCACCTCACTAACCACTCTCCATGACAAAACCCAGATCAGATTTTAAGAACCCTGCTAATGTACACACCTCCTGTAGATGCAGCGCCTGTGGAGACCTGTGCCAGGCCTGGTCCCCCCAGCCTCTGGGCCTGGGCTCTGCTATCCGGCTTCCCAGACAGGGTCAGCTCGTTCACTGCTAGAGGCTTCCACACTGTTCCTAGTCTTGAGAAAATAGACGTATTCCCAAGGCCAGGTCCACAGGGAGCACGTGGTTGCCCCTGGCCAAGTGTCCACTTCATGACTCACACCCGCCATCTATCGCTGTGGTCCTGTTTTTCCCAGTCCTTCTTACAATATGATCACATGTGTTTGTTATGTTTGAAGCTTCCTCTCAATGCCTGTCTCCTGCTGGTGTGTACTCCACGAGAGGGCTGGAACTCTCCATAGCCCGGAGGAGGACTCAGCACACAGTAGGGCAGCACACAGTAGGTGCACAGGAAGCAGTCACCCAAAGGACCTGTAGGTAGTGCATTTCTCCACTCTTTGGGGAAACCTTTCCTGAACAGCTCCAGGCTCTTTCCCCGAAACTCCAATTACATGTTTATGAGTGATCAGTGTCTGAAGTTGGCAACTAGCACTTAATGCAAAGATAAACCAACCGCCATTAAGGATGTTTGGTGGCCACTGGGGTGGATCAAGTAGCTAATCACCCACCGCACTGCAATTAAGCCAATTAACTGCTTAGACATATGCTGAGCTGTTACCGTAGGCTTCTGTTTGCTGGGCATCTGTGAAGCTGGTGCAACTTATTTACCGCCTGAGTTTCTACTCACAGGCACCTACCAGGAGGACGGAGGCAGTCCAAAGAGCCGTGTGTACCTCAGTACCTCAGCAGCACCTCATCCAGTGGCAGGGAAGGGCAGACACTGGGAGAGACAAAAGAGAAGGGATTTACCTAGGTCACCGAGGAACTGAAGACAGAGCCCAGGTCTCTGGTTTGTTGGGAGCTGCTCCAATCTCCGGTGCACTTCTTAATCTTACAAAATAAAGTTTCTCTTTGTCCTTTGGACAATGAGTCATACTCTCTGAGGTCATCGGTATGGGGCAGGGCGGGGAGATGCTTTTGGTTCCAAGCATTTTGCAGGTATGGCGTCCTCGAAGTTTTATGAAGTCCTTCTGCTGGGTGCATCTTACACAGAAGGAGATGGTTCAGAAAGAACAAGTGGTGTGCTCTAGGTAGCACAGCCCAGAAGTGCTACAGTAGGAATTTGAACCCATCTCTAGCTGAGGCTCTGTCCTCTCTCCCATGTGTTTTCATACCCCGTGTGTGCTGTGATTACAAGAGCAACCCATGCCTCTGTAGCACCCCATCCCTCCCAGCAGCTTCCCGCCCCCCAGGAGTTCCCCCTCCCTGCGGCAGCTCCCCCTCCCCCAATCAGCTCCAGGTGCATCATGGGCTCCTACAAGGCTGCAGGTTCATGGCTGAGGGTAGAGACTGGACAGCTAGCTAGCTGGGACTTCAAAACCAGAGGCAGGTCTCCACCTCAGAGTGGTCCCCACAGAACCCAGGACCTGCCCCAGCCTCCAGGCTCCCTCCAGGCACCTCCACCAAGTGGGACACAGAATGGAGTCTTCCAGAGTCAACAACACATCTCTGATCTTCCTTAATGTTGAGAAGAGGGTTGCCTGAGAAGGTCTTTGTGGAAGCCAGTAGCAGCCAGAGTCAGAAGAGGGAACAGAGGTGCCCCTGTTGAGAGCACAGCACGACTCCAACCAGACCCAGGTGTTCCCGTTGAGAGCCCAGCAAGGTGCCAGCTAGACCCAGGTGCTCCCATTGCAAGTATTAAGCTTTTGGGGTCTTGGTAAGATACACTCTTAAGTTAATTACATAAATTGAACCATGATGTAGGAACATTCTGGAAGTCCTGTTCTCTCACAGTAGCTTAAGGCAGGGGCTTCTCTCTGTTTAGCATCTGTGTGTCATTCTATTCTATCGTCACATTGGATCGAAACCTGTGATGGCCAGTCTTGATTGCCAACTATGGGGTTTAGAATCACCAAGGAAACAAATCTCAGGGTATGTCTGGGAGGGATCTTTCTAATTAGCTTCAGTGAAGTGGGAAGACCTGCCCTGGTGACATCATCCTATAAGCTAGATTTCCTACCTGAATAAAATGGAGAACGGGCTGAGCCCCAGCATCTGCCTCTCTGTGGCCAGCTGTGTCACTCTCCCATGGCCATGCCTTCCCCACCAAGATGGGCTGTGACCTGCAACTGTGAGCCACAACACACCCTCCTCCTGCTGCTCCTCCTGCACCTCCTTCTCCTGCTGCTCCTTCTCCTGTTCCTCCTCCTTCTGCTCCTCCTTCTCATGCTCCTCCTGCTTCTCCTGCTCCTCTTCCTCCTGCTCATCCTGCTCCTCCTTCCTGCTCTTCCTCTCCTGCTCCTTCTTCTCCTCCTGCTCCTCCTCCTGCTCCTTCTACTCCTCCTCCTGCTCCTTCTTTTGCTCCTTTTGCTCCTCCTGCTCCTCCTGCTCCTCCTCCTGCTCCTTCTGCCCCTCCTCCTGCTCCTTCTTTTGCTCCTCTTGCTCCTCCTGCTCTCCTTGCTCCTCCTCCTGCCCCTCCTCCTACTCTCCTTCCTCCTTGCTGTTTCTTGTCAGGTGTTGTGTCCTAGCAGGAATACAAGTAACTGTTACATGACTCGCTGCCACCAAACTTTCCCCGTGGGCGAGCACGTCACTGGTTTCCAATTTTCTTTCCTGTGCTTGTTAACAAGGTTGCTTTTCCTGAGAATATCTGTCTAACCAGAAGTGGAAATCTGGCCCAGTGGTGGATTTCTGAAATGGCCTATCCAGGACGCTGGGACGGCACATTTAAAGGGACTTTGGGTGCACTAAAAATGCTCCCTAAGGAAAATGACCTCTGAGAGGACACAGAAGCTGCAGAGGCTGCCTCTCTCTGTTCTCACACAAAGGTAACAAAAGATTGGGGAGCTTCAAGGTGCTAACCAAAAATGCTTGTTCTCATAATCCCCGGAAAAGCTGCAGGCTGCCCTGACCTCACATCCCTGCAAACAGTGCATGCTTCAATCTGCTCGATCTGTCTCTGTTCCTACAAGTTGTTCCTTTACCAGTGACTACTATCTGGTGCTATGTGCCTGTTTGGACACCCTTGCTTTATATATGTGTACACACACACACATATACACATACACACCACACACACACACACACAGAGCAGATCGTTGTCAGAGGGCTTTCCTGATGCACAAAGCTCTGGGCTCCATCCCTAGCACCACACACACAACTGGGCATGGTGGTGGATGCCTCACCATGGTATTAATCAGAAGCTCAAGATCCATCCTCAGCTGCACAAGAAGTTTGAGGCTAGCCTGGGCTTTATGAGACCTGGCCTCAAACTGCTTGTCTTAGTCAGGGTTTCTATTCCTGCACAAACATCATGACCAAGAAGCAAGTTGGTGAGGAAAGGGTTTATTGAGCTTACACTTCCACGTTGCAGTTCATCACTAAAGGAAGTCAGGCCTGAAACTCAAGCAGGTCAGGAAGCAGGAGCTGATGCAGAGGCCATGGAGGGATGTTTCTTACTGGCTTGCTTCCCCTGGCTTGCTCAGCCTGCTCTCTTATAGAACCCAAGAGCACCAGCCCAGGGATGGCACCACCCACAAGGGGCCCTCCCCCTTGATCACTAATTGAGAAAATGCCCCACAGCTGGATCTCATGGAGGCACTTCCCCAGCTGAAGCTCCTTTCTCTGTGATAACTCCAGCCTGTGTCCAGTTGACACACAAAACTAGCCAGTACACCGCTAAAAGCAAACACCAAGAGATGCAGCCCAGAAAGCATTCACGCACTTGGATTTTCAACTCAGCTAGTTCTTTGCTTTCTTAGAGCACGCACCTCACACTCTACTGATCGGCAAGCCCTGGTCACTCTTCTGATTTCTAAATCTGCACATACATTCATCGTATAAGCTTAATCGATACATGTTTTCTTTGGTAGCTTATTGTTTTGTCTCTCTACTTAGACACATCCCTGGTGCTCAGGGTCATGCGTGAGTCATGAACCCGTGCTTCTAGCCAGGGTCATGATGCTTCCTGCTTCCTGGTGACTCCAGCCCTTCAGAAGTCAATTTTGCCGAATAAGTGTGGAGAAAGCTCAACTCCAGATTTGTCCTCTGATGTTTCAACAACTATCCCTTGCTATTTGTGGGGTGCTCCTCCCAGCTGAGTCCAAACATGGCCTTTATTATACACTGAGCCTTGAAAATCCTCAGGATGGTTTCTAGATCGCCCTGTGTTTGTAACTAATGAGCAAAGTGTCTCTAATCCCTCTAGACTACACTTATCGGAGCCCAGCTCCCTCTGAGCAGGGCTCTTCCGGAGTTATCAGTCAACCAACTCATCCACCCACCCACTCGCTGGTCCTCCTGTCCACTCACCCATTCTTCCACCAACCCATCCTTCCATCTTTCCACCTACCCTCCCTTTCTTCCTTCTTTCTGTCCATTCATTATTCATTCAACTATTATATAACCATCTGCCTGCCTGCCTTCCCTTCTTCCTTTCCTTCCTCCCTCCCTTCCTCTCTGCCATCCTCCCTCTCTTCTTCCATCCCTCCTCTCCTTCCTCTCCCTTCTTCCTCCTTCCCTCTCCCCCTCCCTCCTCTTCTCCTTCCTCTCCTTTCTTCCTCCCTCTCTCCTTCCCTCCCACTTATTCCTTCTCTTTGTCATCCATTCCTTATCTACCCCTCCTCCTTTCCATCCTCCCTTCCTTCCTCTTCTCTTCCTCTCCTTCCTCCCTCTGTCCTCTCAGTATGCTTATTGCTTCTCTTTTTACAGATCAGAATCAACTTCACTGTGTCATTTTGTGCCAGGTGCTACACAGATGCTACACAGGTGTTGCACAGGTGTTATGCAGGTGCTACACAGGTGCTATGCAGGTGTTGCACAGGTGCCATGCAGGTGCTACACAGGTGCTACACAGGTGTTGCACAGGTGCCATGCAGGTGTTGCACAGGTGCCATGCAGGTGCTACACAGGTGCTACACAGGTGTTGCACAGGTGCTATGCATGTGCTACACAGGTGCTATACAGGTGCTACACAGCTGTTGCACAGGTCACCAATGAGTAAGTGGGCTTAGAGAAGCCAGTTGAGCTTCCTAGCATCCCTTAGGGAGCACACTGTGACATTCTGCTCAGAATGCCTGTGCTTCAGCTATAACAGTCTTCTGAATGATCACAGATTCGCATTTCATACACCAAAAATGTGCTTGTGGGTGGGAGCCTTGATGACCCAGAGTCTGTCTCTGATTGAAGGAGGCCAGAGGCAGGTCGCTGTGCTGGAGTGTGAACTAAGGCTTTCCCTAGAAGCAGAAGAGGGATTTCTTTTCCACGTCCCCTCTTCAGCAGTTTGAATCCCCGTGCCCTGAGATCCTCCAGACACATGGCCCATTTGTATGCAGCATGACCAGACTTTCCATGTTGGAAGGAAGGGCTCCAGAGCTCCAGGCAGCTTCCCTGGAGACTTGTAGGCAACAGGAGAAGAAAAAGGCATCAACACCCTTCAGATCACCTTCTGCGCCCAGAGCTTCAGAAAACCTTGCCATCTGTCCACTCGAGTGCGTTCCAAAGTTTTAAGTACCTTTTTTTTCCATGAGCTCCGTTAAAGTTAACCTGGTCTTGGAATATATGGGGGAAATCTGCTATAAATAGAGGTAAATAGAGATTGTAAAGATAAATAACACCACGGCCCTGTGAGGAGCGATAATGCACTCTATTTACGGCAGCCCCGCGCAGCCTGTGCGTGTCCTTAATGGCTTACTTGTGCTCTGGCAGCCCGACTCCCTGTTAGACCTCTAAAGATTCAGTGTCACAAAAAGCTTACAGATAATTAAATATTGATTTTTGTTTTCTAATCCTATATAAAAATTGTCCTGGGTCTCCCAATGGTGGTTTTATCTCCCTAGGACGAGGAAGAAGCACCGGGGTCTTTTAACCCTCTTTGTGCGCCTCTCGTGAGCCAGGGAGTGTCTCAGGCAGCCACGTGCTGCATCGTAGCCCAGTGCTTGGTGACACGGGTGGGAATCAACCCAGGGGCCCCGCATTTCCACGCTGGATGGGAACCCACAATTTTGTTGAAGTCCTGAGCGTTGCTCAGACAGAATGCCCAAGTGGTCTGCCCTGGCCCCAGCTTCCTGTACTCAGAACCCATGTTCACTTCCCTGCCCTGACAGGAACACACATCTGGGAAGACAGCCATAGAAGAGTATGCGATGAGAGAAATTCTCCCTCCTTTGGCTTTTTTTGCTCTCTTTCTTAATAAAAATTAAATAAAAATTAAAAATGATCTTTATTGTCATTTTTTTTTTGTCAAGGGACATCTTGTAGAGAGGCAGCTTTCCTGGCTAAATAGCTGGGAGGAGGCAGAGGACCAAGAACCAGATTTGGAAAGCTAGACCCTGCCAGGTAGGTATAGGCTATATGAGAGTGTAGAAAGCCCCTCTGTTCCTTACTCTTCCTATCTGTGAAATGGGCCCTCTACCTCTGCTTCTCAGTCACCAGGCCTGCCAGGTGAAGCTAAGCTGAAAACAATGAGGATCTGTGAAAGGTAGCAGACAGCAGCTGGATTTGGTGTGGTGTCCACCTTTGGTGTGACGTCCATCTTTGGTGTGGCATCCATCTGCTGGGAGATTTATAGGTACCTGTATGGGCACGGACTGACCCACACTCACCAAAGGCTTTGCATATTAGAACATCTTCCATCCAGAAAAATGTCCCAAGGTCACACAGTCAGGAGCAGGCAGACCGTCTGTGAGTCCTCACTGTCTCCACTGAACAGAGAATCTCTGATTCCTCAGTGCTGATGTGCCTGGAGCCACGTATTTTTAATGTGATTTTTATAATGGCGTTATGTTTCTTTTTATTAATTATGTAGGCACATGTGTTCTGCACATGAGCGTGTAGGAGTGCCTGGAAAGGCTGGAGGCTTTGGATCCCCTGTAGCAGGAGCTACAGGCACTTGTGAGCTACCAGACATGGATGCTGGCACCTGAGCGCTGGTCCTTAGGAAGAGCAGCCAGTGTTCCTAACCGCTGAGCCTTCTCTCTAGACCTCCATGAAATGTTTAATTGGCAGATAATGGCTGTCATCCTTTACAGGGCTCAGTGATGTCTCGGTGCATGCTTACCCTGAGCGAGTGTGTGGAGCTGGACAACCCTCCACCATCTCCCTTGCTTTCCCGCTCATGGCACACTGGAACGGAAGGCACTTGACAGCTGTCTTAGGGTATCTATTTCTGTGATGAAGCAAAAAAAGCAACTCGGGGAGGAGGAAAGGGTTTATTTCAGCTAAAGCTCTGCATCACAGTCTGCCACTGAGTTCACTCAGGACAGGAACTCAAAGCAGGAACCTGGAGGCAGGAACTGAGGTAGGCGCCATGAAGGGGTGCTGCTCGCTGGCTTGTCCCCCACTGTTTGCTCAGCTTTCTTACAGAACCCAAGGGATAGCATCACCCACAGTGCTGGATGTTCCTTCATCAAGTCCATTATCATCAAGACAGGAGCATGGCAGCATCCAGGTAGGCGTGGTGCAGGAGGAGCTGAGGGTTCGGCATCTTCATCTGAAGGCTGCTAGTGGAAGACTGGCTTCCAGGTCGCTAGGATGAGGGTCTTATAGCCCATGGCCACAGTGACACATCTACTCCAGCAAGGCCACACCTTCTAATCCTGCCACTCCCTGAGCCGAGCATATACAAGCTATCACAGTCAGGCACAGTGGCACAGGCCTGTAATTCCAGCCCTTAGGAGAAACAGGCAGGAGGATTAGAGGTTCAAGGCCAGCCTGTACTACATAGTTCAAAGCCAGCCTGGGCTACACCTCTCAGGAAACCAAAATAATTAAATAAATTCAAACACTTGGTGATAAAGGTGCGTGTCTCCTCAACTGAACCTACCTGCTTCCTGGGAGAAGCTGTTATGGATGCGGAGAGCCAAAGTGTTGCCTGTCCTGGTGCTGGGACTGTGCCATTTAGGATTGTGCTCTGTAAAGACAGTAACTTAGCACTACAGGACAAGAAGGAGCCTGGCTCGCAGGCACATTACACAGAAGGCCAGGATATTCCCTGGACCGCTTAAGCTGCCATGACCAGCCCTGTGTTTTCCTAATGAAATCAATACGAACAAATCAAGATGTGGGTTGTGTGCCTTGCTTTGAATAAACCCATTTACAAACGGCACGGCTGAGACACTCACTGTAGGAGAACGTGTCAGCCCACCCTGCTGCCCCGTGCATCCCTTAGCAGGTGATGAAGAATATCAGAGAGGGTGAAGAGGCTGCAATGGAGCCACTCGGTTCACAAGCAAGGCACAGGGCAGAGCGAGCTGGGGCCACAGGGCACACTCAAACGGATTCAGGTGAAGAGGAATATGTACTAACAGGTGAGTGACCTGGAACTGTCTGGGTAGTCAGATGTCAGCCAAAGGGAGGACCTGCCCACAGTGCTTAGATCTGATGGGTGGAAGTCAGGTTCCAACATCTAGTGTTATCAGTCCATTTTACAGTGCTGTAGCAAAGTGCCCAGGATATCTTTAAAAAGAAGAGAAATGTATCAAGCTCACAACTCTGGACCCCAGAGGTTCAAGGGCTGCCTCTGGTGATCCCTTCCTCCCAGATGCATCCTGGGACCAGAGCATTATATGCTGAGATCGAGTGTGCCTGTGAGTGTGTGTCTTTGCTCCTGGCTTCCTAAAGAGATTTAGGACCCCACTCTGATAACCTTGTCTAATCTAACTTTCGTCCAGAGGCCCAACTCTTACACACTGAGGTTGTGTTAAGTTTGATGAGACCAAATGTCACATAGAAACTCCCCAGGGGACACTGGGCTGTACGCAAGGCATCATAGCCAAGGACACAGAGGTGTCAGGAATTAGAGGGAACTGTGTATTGGGGACAGACCCGTGCATGACACACTGGGGACACATCCCATCGTATGCATGATGCTCACATGGTTCCATTGCTTGGTTTCAGCTTTTGACAACACTGTCCGTGAGCAGGGACTATCTCTACAGTTAAAGACAAGGACCCTGAAATCAGGATGTCACAGGCAGCATTAAAAAGGTGAGCCCAAATCAAGGGTTTCAACCTAATTGCTGGGGATGTGGTGACTGAGGATCTTTTACTGAACTGTGACTGTTGAGAAGACTTAGAATGTCCCTAGAAGCCCATAAGTTCCAGGCTGGGTACCCAGGGTGGTGTAACTGGAAGAGAGTGAAACTTTGAAGAGGTTCGGGCTTGTGGGGTGTGCGGCCTTGTGGGAGGCGGGGCTTTATGGAAGGTGGCTCCTTGTGGAAGGTGGAAGGTATGGCCCTGTAAGAGGTGTGGCCTTTTAGGAGGTGGGTCCTTGTGGAAGGTGTAGCCCTGTGGGAGGTGTGGCCTTGTGGGAGGTGTGATCTTGTAGGAGGTGTGGACTTGTGGGAGGTGGTCCATGTGGAAGGTGTGGCCTGATGGGAGGTGGGGCCTTGTGAGAGGTGGGGCCTGGTGGAAGGTGTGGCCTAGTGGGAGGTGGGGCCTTGTGGGAGGTGGAGCCTTGTAGGAGGGTGGTCTTAGAGTCCCTGTGAATGTGGTCCTCACCAACTAATGAAATTCATCTCTTCCTATTTTCCTTCCCTCTGTTAATATTGCTGTTGTGCTGTCTGTCACCGGCAAGTCAATGGAGCAGGCTGACCTTGGGTGGAACTTCCAGAACGGTGAGCTGATACAAACCTCTAGTCTTCATAAGTTGATTGTCTTGGGTATCTTGTTACAGTAGCAGTAATGGGATGAACAGGTATGTCCTATACCTGAAGGGTGTTGTCACGTGTCCAGAAGTGAGCATTCCCCAGTGCTTCTGCATACCCTCCTGCCAGTGCCTGTGGTTTTTCTGTGTCCTCTCTGGAGATGTTCTCTGAACCTTACAGGGTTGATACAGATGTCCAACTTAGTATGGAACAATCAACTGTCAATTATCCTGGGCACTTTGATCAGTTATGAGTCTGTTTCGACTGCTGCTGCTGCAGAAATAAACTTTTCTAACCAAGGTCAAGGAGGGCTCAGGTCTGTGGGTACGAACACATCTGTAGAAGACAGTTTGAGACAGCGTGTCAATTAGCAAAACAGCCGCCTTGGGTTCCTTCTAGAACTCTGGAGACACAGTCTGTGACCAGGTTTACAGTACCTAGACTGAATTCCTAAATATCAGCCCTTACATCCAATCCAATAGTCAGTGGGTTCTCTGTCTGCTGGTTCATTTCTTGTAATTTGACGCAAACCTAGACATATCGAAGAAGAGGGAATCTCAGTCGAGAAATTACCTTCAACAGATTGTCTGTGGGTGATTCTCTGGGACAGTTTCTTAATTGTAAATTGAAGCGAGATGGCTCAGCCCACCATGGGAGGTGCCATCCCTAGGCTGGCGTGCCTCTGATATATAGGAAGCAGGCTGAGCAAGCTGGAGAGAGGGTCAGTAAGCCGCGCTCCTTCTCGGCCTCTGCATCAGCTCTTGTCCCCAGGCTCCTGCCCAGGGTCCCACCTTGGCCTTTCTCAGGGATGGATTGTAACCTCTCTAAGGCAAACAAACCCTTCTGTGGTGGTTTGAGTGAGAACGGTGCTCACAGGCTCATATAGCTGTCCCCAGGTATGCTTGGTCCCCACTTGGCAGAACTGTTTCAGAAGAATTGGAAGGTGTGGCTTTGTTGGAGGAAGTGTGCTACTAGGGGTGGGCTTTGAGGTTTCAAAAGCTCAGGCCATGCTCTCTCTCTTAGTGCTCTCTCTCTCTCTCTCTCCCTCCCTCTCTCTCTCTCTCTCTCTCTCTCTCTCTCTCTCTCTCTCTCTCCCTCTCCTTCTCCCTCCTCCCTTTCCCTCTCCCTCCACCCCCCTCTGCACCATGCTTGCGGATAAGACCTAGGACCTAACCCTCTAAAACCCAAAGGCCCAACTGAACACATTCTCCTATAAGTTGGTCACAGTGTCTAACTTAGTTACGGTTCTATTGCTGTGATGACACATTGTGACCAAGGCAGCTTAGAAAAGAAATAATTTAATTGGGGTTGCTCACATGTCAGAGGGTGAGTCGTTCATGGCCATCAAGGTGAGAGGTAAGACACAGAAGGGGGGTGGGGTGGGGGTGGGGGTGGGGGGTGAGGGGTGAGAGAGGGGAAGGGGAAAGGGAAAGGAGAGGGGGAAGGGGGAAGGGGGAGTGAGGGGTGAGAGAGGGGAAGGGGAAAGGGAAAGGAGAGGGGGAAGGGGGAAGGGGAGAAAGAGAGGGGGAAGGGGAGAGGGAGAGGAGAAGAAGAGAGGAGAGAGGGGAGGGAAAGAGAGGGGGAGGGGAAGAGAGAGCTGGCATAGGGTTTGTGCTACCCCGAATGATCCACTCCACTTCAACGAGGCAATACTTCAATCCTCTAACTCAGGGGTTCCTGGCCTTACTAATGCTGTGACCCTTTAATACAGTTCCTCACACTTACGGTGACCCCCAGCCATAAAACTATTTTCGTTGCTACTTCATAACTGTAATTTTGCTACTGTTATGAATCATAATGTAAATATTTGTGTTTTTTGATGGTCTTAGGTGACCCCTGTGAAACAGCCATTCTGTCCACGAAGGCATCACAACCCAGAGGTTGAGAACCGCTGCTCTAAACACCCCACTAAATGGGAGCCAGACATTCAAACCTCCAAGCCACTCCATGTCTTATCACAGGAACAGAAAGTAAAGGAAGATGCGGACTGAGTGCGGAGTCCGTAACGGGGTTTGAGAAATTAAACAAAAGGGTAACCCTGAGTGCTCAGAGCTGTGAGCCTCTGGAGAGGGATGGATCCAACGGCCATCACTGAGGAAAAGCTGCCTGCGGCTCTGGCTGTCTGGGTCAAGAGTTTGAAGTCACAAGCTCATAGCCAGAGGCACCTGTGCCATCTTGAGCCTTCCTGGGGTGCCTTCCCGTGGGAAGAGGCTGGCATTGTCCCAGCATGCACTGCAGAAATGCAGCTCCCAGAGGCCCAGGCAAAGGGGGAAGTCGAAGGGGAGCCTACAGTGGTGATAAACCATGAACAAACTCACACTACTAAAAACTCCAGATGACTCAACATGCGTGAGAGACCCGTGCAGAGCTTGGCAGGTTCCCCAGCCTGGTCCCCTGCCTCCATGCCACTCCCAGTGTGCAATACTTTTTGCAAATATCCCAGAGAAAGGGCTTGGTGGCTTTCCCCTCAGAAAGCAGCTCCTAGCACCAGCCACTCAGAACATCCTATCTTCCAGAGCCAGAGGCAGGGATTTGAGAAGGCCGGGGTCCTGTCATCCCTCCTTCCAGACCCCTGGCTCAGTCACCTTGGTCTGAATGGATATATATCCTTTCCTGAATATTAGGCAGCAGCCAGTACCGGGTCAGTGCTGGGACAGAGGCTGGTGAGTAGTATTTAGTGTAGCAGGAGCGTCAGGGAAGGTGGTGGACCTGCCCCAGTATTACCCAAAATGTCCCCAGGACCTGTCCCCAGAGTGAGTCCCAGCTACCTAACCTCAAGTTATCGATTGGATGACATCATAGCTGTCTCTTAACTGGGCAAGTGGTGTCTCTCTGCCCACCCCAAGGGGGTGACCCTCTCTGTCACGTCTCACATCCTTACAGGTGGGACACGTTCCTCACGTGTGAGCCGCTCACCCGTTTGTACAGAAACCCCAAATATTTTGCTTTTTTCTTGTTTCGTCCTTTGAAGAAGAGAGCTCTCTCGCGCAAAGCAAGCTCCCCTCCCTCTCCCAGTCCCCGTGGAACCTCCCAGACCCTTTTGTGTGGTGTGATTTCATGCTAATGTATGTATGGAACATGAAGACAGTCTCAGGTAACACAATGAACTTAACTTTTTTTTCCACTCCCTTTCTATTGAATTCTAATGAGTAGTTTCCATAGCAATTACCACATCGCCTTGCATGCTACCAGCAGATTCTCCTTGGTCTCTGGCCCGGCCTTTATCGTCAATGCTGGAGCTTCTTTAGTGGGTTCTAAGGGGAAACACAAGTCCTTTGGGATCAGTGACAATGGCCAGGTATATTTGGGGGGATTAATAACGCTGAGCAGGTGTCATTAGGGTCTACATTCCACAGCTGGACTCTATTCCCGCCTCAGTCAGCACAAGGGGCCCAGAGTCACCAGGAGGACCAAGGGGAACAGGGGGGCAGGGCTCCTGCCAGAGCCCGGGACTGAGGCGTTGTGGTCCGTGTGGTAGTTAGGAAGTTGTTCCCCTGGAGTGACCTCTTTCTTTTTTTAGAGCCTGTCTCATCCCCAATTATCTCCTGAGAGAGCAAGGAAGGGGAGGGAACCCAGAACCTCCCCAGTAGATTCCCTGGCTTTTCCTGTCAGCTCCCAATGGCTTTGTAGGTGCAGGGCACACACAGGCTTCTTCATGGGGCAGAGAGATAAAGGAGGTGGTCCCTGGGGCCTGGATCAGTGGGCGTGAGTTTGAAGGAGGCAAGGTTCAAGGCTGGTTGTGTGAAGTCTGGCTTGTCTGCCTTGCTCCCTACAGGAGTCGAGCTTTGGCTCCGATTGACAGGGAAGTTTAATGCTGGCCAGGAAGGCCCCAGGCAGCTCTCAGGGATGCCAAGTGTGAGGATGCAGTGGGCTCTGTCAGCAGCCTCAGCACCCCCATCGAATCGGCTTGAGCAAGCTTCTCTCACCCCACATCCAAGTAGCAGCAGCTAACAGACCCAGAGCTATCTGAAGGGTTGAGGACTGAGCCTATAGCTAGAGTTCAGCCCTACAGTCAGAAGTCTTGGATCTCTGTCTTCCAGTCATGCCTGGTCCACACTGGGTCGGTAGGAGTGACTTCTCTCTACCTGAGGTTCCTCCTTTCTCAAGAGATGCTGTGAGGCCAATCTGAGAGCTTGTGGGTGAGAATATGGGCAAGGCTGTGTGTTTGGATCCATGGGGACAGGCTTGGCCATGACCTCTGAGGAGCTGATTAGTATCTGGAAACCCTTGCTTTCCTGGCCTTGGGGTGAGAAACACATGCTGGCCTGCCTGGAAGTTCCCTATAACACGAGAGTTGTCCCGTTCTAAAGGACTACACAAGGGGGAGAGAGGGGTCACAAGCCATGTGAGCCCTGGCGTTTCTGACAAGGACTTCAATTGGTAAGATCGCTATGATATTTGCACATGCGACGGAGTGATTCATGCTTCTTGAAAGGGATCAGGCACGGTCATGGAGAGAGCCTTCTCTCTCACCCCGCTAGGCCCACTCTCTTGATTTTTGAGTTCTTGCAGGTGTTGAAGGAAGTGACCTCAGCAGATTCTAGGTTGGAAGGAACCCTTACAACAGGAGGCTATAGGAATTGCCTTGTACAGCACAGCACATGCCTCTTTTGTTTTGTTTCCTGGGGTAGCTGCGGGAGCTGAGCGCACACTGTGAGCCCAGGTTTGGAATGGAGATGAATTGTCCCTCTGATCCCTGACCCCTGATCTTAGGTATCGTGGATGCAGACTGAAAGTAAGGTGTTCTATATAGGGTAGGTCAGCTGGGGTCAGAGCGTGAACCAGACACTGGGGAAGAAACAGTCATGGAAGGACGCAGTATTAGGCCACACCAGGCAGAGTGCTGTGTAAGACTCAGACATCCTCTCCCAGGTCTGGAGAAATGGCTCGGTGCTTAAGAATTCTGGCTGCACTTGCAGAAGGACTAGATTCTGTTTCTGGCACTCACGTGGTGGCTCACAATCAGCCTTAACTCCAGTTATAGGAGATCTGGTGCCCTCTTCTGGCCTCTTCCACACCAGGAGCATGTACAGTTCATATACATAATATGCAGGCAGAGTGCTCATGTATAATATACATATACAATACAAAATATGTGTGCAAAACACTCATATACAGTACACATACACAATATGAAATATGCATGCAAAACACTCATATTCAATACACATATACAATACAAAATATGTGTGCAAAACACCCATATACAATACACATATACAATATAAAATATGTGTGCAAACACTCATATGCAATATACATATATAATGCAAAATGTGTGTGCAAAACACTCACATACTATATATACAATAGAAAATATGTGTGCAAAACACTCATATATAATACACATACAATATAAAATGTGTGCAAAACATTCATATACGATATACATATACAAAATGTGTGTGCAAAACACTCATATATAATATACATGTACAATACAAAATATGCATGCAAAACACTCATATACAATATACATATATAAATAAACTAATCTTAAGATAAAATGAGCTCATGCATCCACCACACATGAGGAGACATTCATGGATCATGCATGCTCCATGCCCAGCTCTGCACCAGGACACAGCCACAGGTACGACTTTGTGAGTATCACAAAGTCCAGGCTTCACTAGCCAGTCACATGACCCAACACCATGGAGGAGGAAATGCTGGCCAGTACTTGCCAAGGTGCTGGGAGTCCTACCTGGACAGAGTAAAACTCATGGTCCCTAAATGACCTCCTGGACCCCAGGGGCTAAGGAAGCTAACGCAGCTCAGGAGGGGCAGGGAAGCCTTCTGAGACTTCTCTACCTGAGACAGCCATCTCCTTCCTCCCCACCCAGTTCCCCAGCCTCCACAGAGTCACAGCCTGAGGAGGGGGAGGGTTGTCATGTGACTAGGACTGACTGAAATCTGCCCAGCAGTTGAGTGAGATAGTCCTGCAGGCTTAGGGGCAAGGGACAGTTAATAGGCCAGTGTTGGGAATCATGTATCATGAGGGGCTCACTCAGGAGCAGGTGATTCGAAGTCCTTCGATCAGATCGCAGGGCACCATCGCATCAAGATGGGTTTGCCATGTGGGGTCTCAGGCTGCTGGGGGTGGGGTCTTCCTGCCCAGGCAGGGAGAATTATAGATCTTAGTTGCTTTATACAGAACAATGAATCCAGGGTCTACTCATCCTGTGGGAACTAGGGTGATTCGTGGTGGTAGTGAGCTGTCTGGTACACAGTAGGCTGTTTAGTGCAGCGGCAGCTGGCCTCTATCCTTTAGCTGCCAACAGCAATGGGAGAAGCTTCAGAGTGTTTGATTTGAGCCGTGCTGTACCTCTGGGGTCTACTGTGTGATCTCCATCAAGGTGCTTCAGTTATGACTTAACCCATGGTGCAAGTAAAAAGAAACCCTCAGTTTTCCATTTGAAAGTCCATTCCCAAGATGAAATGATATGCCAGGCGTGAAGTATACAGCAGGCACTCACTGCTTACAGCAGCAAGGATTCCTAGGCGATGTCAGCCTTTGGAGCTTCAATGGTCGAGGCTGAGGCACTGACAGAAGGCATCCGGCACAGTGTATGGAGAGGCTCTCTGGGGTCCTTCTAGGCCCTTTGGAGCCCCAGATTGTGTCTGGGGCAGTTGGATCAGGCAGCAAACACACAGCCACACACGGGGGTCTCTGGCCCACTGTCCTCTGAGAGGATGCTGATGTTCCTAGACAGGGATTGCTGAGCCAGTCCTGCCACTTAGAGAGAGATTTAGGGGTGACACATGGGGCACTCAGACCCACAGGCTGCTGGACTTACTAGTCTTGTCTTCACAGCATGGCTGGCAGGAGGGGCCTTGTCATAAGAGGCCTGTCAGCAGCTCAACCCAGAGCCAGAGAAGCTGCCAGCAACTGCAGGGTGGGCGAAGCTCGTGTGCCTCTCCCTGGAGGCTCTGTGGTGAATCATAGATGTTATATCCTAAGATTCTGAAGCATAGCTGGTAGCCAGTGAGAGTCCTGTCACTCCATAAGCAACTGAGGCTCTCGGGCCTCCGTTTGCCCATCTGCAAGATGGGCACAGTGTTCTTATTACCGACGGCTGGCTGCTGCTGCTGCTGCTGGGTTTTGTCAGGTCAGGCTCTTTGAGATGTCCCTGGGTATACAGCCAGCACTCAGTAAATGATGTGGATGCGTAGGGCCTTGGCAAAGAAGCCATCAGAAGACTCAAGGCTTTTTTCTGAATGCCCTGTGAAGTCAGCCCTTTGTCCCTTTAGGAAGCAAACATTGCCAGCTGGTTGCCCCAGGCTTTGTCCAAGGGCGGGGCTGCAGGAACAAGCAAGCACCTGCCTGGCCATGGCTTTGACCAAGGAACTTCCAGGAAGACAAAGCAGGCCTTAGGGCATCAGAAAGCAAGCCTGGTCTGAAGTTTAAGAATGGACTGTGTGGAAGGGAATTCTTAAGATTGGAGGATAAATGGTCATGACACTGACAAAGGTCTGTCTTTCCCAGGCAGCCGGAATAGGGTGTGCAAAGGTCCTGAGGTTAGAGGGAGCTGATGGGACCAGTAATTTAAACAAAGTCAGAGCAATAAACTGGTGTAGGCTTGACTGTGAGGGGCAGGCAGCCATGAACCCTCAGCACTGGCCCCAAGCCTGTCCTAGTTCCAGTCTCCTTTCTTGCAACCCTGAAGTAGTCCATCTCTCTATCCCCATGGCCTCTCTGTCCTCAGGAAGGCAACACTTTTACAATTATCTGTTTCTTTGACTAAGGCCAGCTTAGGACATGAGGTGGGAGTCATTTGCAAGAATTTAGCGTCATTGCTAGATCTAGAAAAGCACTGTCTTAGTTAGGGTTTCACTGCTGTGAACAGACACCATGGCCTAGGCAACTCTTCTAAGGACAACATTTAACTGGGGCTAGCTTACAGGTTCAGAGGTTCAGTCCATTATCACCAAGGTGGGAGCATGGCCGCTTCCAGGCAGGCATGGTGCAGGAGGAGCTGAGAGTTCTACATCTTCATCTGAAGGCTGCTAGCAAATACTGGCTTTCAGGCAGCTAGAACTAGGGTCTAAAAACCCATACCCACAGTGACACAGACACTCCAACAAGGTCACACCCACTCCATCAAGGCCACACCTCCTCCAACAGGACCACACCCACTCCAACAAGGTCACAACTATTCCAACAAGGCCACACCTATTCCAACAAGATCACACCTCCTCCAACAGGGCCACACCCACTCCAACAAGGCCACACCTCCTGCAACTGTGACACACCCACTCCAACAAGGCCACACCCACTCCAACACGGCCACACCCCCTCCAACTGTGACACACCTACTCCAACAGGGCCACACCCACTCCAATAAGGCCACACCTCCTCCAACAGGACCACACCCACTCCAACAAGGCCACACCTCCAAATAGTGCCATTCCCTGGGCCAAGCATATTCACACCACCACAACCACTGAGCAGAGGTGACCAGGTGTGGGTCCCTGGGTTCCATGGTTTGTACCACAACACACCAAAACCTTATCTGTAGGAACGAGTGACCAATTACCTGAGCCTCCATAAACACCTTCCCCTTGCAGAAGAGTTTCCTCTCTGCACACGAGTCTCTACTTAGAGAAAGAAGGGTCTGTGCCCTCCCTGGAGTCTCAGCAGAAGCATGCTCCTCACAGAGGGAGGGTCACAACTGCAACCTTGCCTCCAGATGCCCCATTTTCAAGTGTTTGTGCAGAGAAGCTTTTGGAGGATCCCAACCCCCATCTTCCAATGACTGCAGAAACCATACTCTGAAGTCTGGAGGCGACAGAGATGAGGGCTACAGTCAAAGCCAGAACCCTAGGGACCTGACTGTCAATCATGATGAGGTGGATGTCCTCACAGGTCCTCCTTGTACTAAGCCATGGTTCTGGGAGTCAGTCAGCAACCCTAGTGAGTCTACCTGATGCCAGAACTTATAGAACTTCCAGGGTGGGACCAAGTGGGCAGAGGGACCCTGTGCCCGGCTTGTATTCACTGATCCTTCAGTGATGGTCTCTGAGTTGTGCCCCAGGAAGAAATGAGGCTGAAGAAGAGATGCAGGCTCCACACAGGAGAGGCAGAGGAGTTTTGTGTCCCATTGTCTGATCTTCCATGTGTCGCCTTGGTCTGTGTCCAGCACAGTGGGCCCATGGCCTCGGGGTGGGCCTGACCGTAGGAAGAGTAAAACTTCTTTCTCTTGATTTGCTTTTGTTGGGTATTTGCCATAGCACTGAGAACAGAAATGAATGCATCACCGGCTGCAATCATAGAGAGATTCACCCCAGAGCCCAGCTGCCTACAGCCCTGCCCACCACCTCCCACAGCCACACCTAAGTTTGAGGCCAAAGGATGTTCTGGATGTCTTTTTGCCCAGGATTTATGTGTGCAGCCTGTGTGTGGCGTGTGTGGCATGTGCACGATGTGTGTAGCACATGCATGCTGTGTTTTCATTGGCCTTCCTGTTTCTGTAACAAACACCATGACCAAAAGCAACTTGGGGAGGAAAGGGTTGGTTTCATCTTACAGGGCCCAGTCCACCCTGAAGAGAAACCAAGGCAGGAACCTGGGGTGCGGGACAGTAACCAAAGCAGAGGCCATGAAGAAAACGCTGCTTGCTCTCTGTCTCAGTTAGGGTGTCTATTCCTGCACAAACATCACGACCAAGAAGCAAGTTGGGGAGGAAA